>NC_045639.1:26402110-26733182 GCF_009829145.1 Chiroxiphia lanceolata
AAGTGCATTCAGGAGTTACTTAATCAGAAAAACAGTAGAAGGGCTATACAGAAGTTTCAGAAAAAGCATCCCAAACCCTTGGAGTAAGGTGTCCTGAACACTTCCAATATCATCCTGTTGCTCAGTCAGTGACAGCAGCTGGAATTTCCCTGCTCAGAGACCTATATGAGGTCTCAAAAGGACTGAGGTACCAAAACGCTTTTTCAGATGGATGTGTACCTGAAGTGAGGAGCAACTTTTACCCCAAGATATAACAAAGATCTGGACATGCACCCATCCCACCTTTCCAGGAAGCCTGAATGGGAGTGAACAGAGGCTGCCAGAGCACTTGGGAGCTTCCACTGCCCAAGTGGAAGCAAGTGACATGCTGAGCAGGGACAGTGGCCTTCCATGTGGCCCAGGGATTTGCTCTTAAATACACCAGAAAGCATTTGAGGGCAGAAAGGAGGTAAATACACCCGTGGTTTTCCCTCTTGTAGGCCTACTCATTGGATTACTCACTCACAAGCTCTCTTCTCTGTAGGTATGATGGGAAGTGTTTAGGTGTGAGTCTGTGAACCGCAGTTTTGAGGTTTCTCCTGGGAGAGCTTGGGGTGAAAGAAAAGGAAATTCCATGCACCTTCTCCAGGGTCTGATGGCCTGTGTGGGCAAGAGAGATCCTTCCTCAAAAATAACTCAAGAATTATTGTTATGTCATCTGCTGCAGCCAAGTATTAAATTGTCTTTGAAAAATCCTTTGTTCTGAACCTGTTGTATGGTTGCCAGAGTGGATTTCTCCTATTCATAGCAAATTTGGAAATATACTCCTCCAAAATTACAGAAAATGTTCATATCTCACAGAAAGCATAAGGAAATGAGGAATCTGCCTCATTTTTAATAATTTAAACTAGTGTTCATCAACCCATTTTAACCATAAGGAAAAGTGAAGAAAGAGCAATCTACCAGAAGACTGAGTGTTGCTTCCAGCAACATTTGATAATGACTTTACTAAAATAGACACAACTTTACATTTCTGTATAACATACAGCTTAAAATATGCAAAGCATATTGAATCTTGACTTTCTGTGGAAAGACTACATGTTGAGAATATATTCCAAAATTGTGTTTATTTTATGTACATAAGTGTATATTGCATGTATATATGTATCTATCTACAATAATGAGTTTTTCTGCAGAAAATGTTTTCCACTCTCCCCTGTTTGCAGTCAAAAAACAGCAATGTCCCACAAGATTTGATTTTGAGTAAAATGTTTGTAGTAAAGCTGTTACTGAGTAGTATTATTGAGTGACCGTGGTTGAAGAAAACTATTTCTGATTTCCTTTGTGTGCTTTTTTTATGACATGCTAGCCGTTATTAACAGATATGTTGCTAACAGATCTTATTTACAACTTAGTTATATGCTGAAATCTTTGAGCTGTGTGGGGGGAGTTGGCAACCCTAATTGTCCAGTGAGTAAACAACACTAATATTTGTTAAATGTGGCTTTGAGTTTGTCCTTGTGGCTGTACTTAAAGCCTGGAAGCCCAAGTCCAGCATTAAGGTGCCTCTGACACTCACAAAACACTTTGCCCTCAGAACTTCTTGCAAAACCTTCGAAGGGCTTACATTATTCTGCAAGGTGTGCATAAGGTTGCCTATCCTAATTACTCTAGTTCTCTCCTCCATTCAACAGGGCCCAAGCCAGTAAACAAGTTCCAACTATGGTGAAAGCCTTACAAAAATAGGCAGAGGCAGCACTGCCAAGGGTACCGTCCTTTACGTAGTGTATAGGAGTTAATATATAATTCACAGAATTAAAAAAAAAAAAACAACCAACCAAACAAAACCCAAGTTTTTACTAAGCCTACTAGCACACAGCAATAGCAAATGAAGAATCAGTATTAATTGTCTGGAATACTAGGTATATAATAGAGAGACAACTGTAACCCGAGAAAGGAGTTCATTAGTAAACCAAAACATAATAGGAGTAAATCCAGGAAACATCCTCCCCTTAAGAATAATGAAAGAATAAATTCAGAATACATTTGTCAAGCTTTTAGGAGAGTGGGGAACAAGAGTCTGCAGCCTAAACTAAGAGGTTAAGCCATTTCTTTTTACACAGATTTTAACATCTGATAGAACCAGGGCCTCTGTTCTGTAACTAGATTAGCTGATGTGAATCTGGCTGCATCTGTATGGCATCACTGTAATAAGTGGGATCCAAGTGGATGACTAATCGTGGCAGTGGATTTGGTTTTCAGACTGGGCTGTGAGGTGGTCAGTCAGCCAAATAGCTGTGTAAATATATGCCCATGAGCAATCCCAGTCCATTCACTGCGTTGTAAGAGCAGATATACTACTTGTGAAACTTCCCTAATCTTTAGCATACCTAAAGAAAAAGTAAATATTAGAGCTCCCAAAGTTAACACAAGAAGGAGTGAAAAATGCTTTTCCTGCATTGCTGTACAAAATGGAGTATGTTGAGTAATTAGATATCCTATATGGAATGACAGGCTGGAAGAAAATGAAATCTGTTTCAGAGGAAAATGAAATATAGAGTATAGACTTTAACTTTTCCATGGAAATTAAGAAAAGTGGAAAGAAAGAAAACAGGAATAGCTTCAGCCTTGCAAATGCTCATCTACTTTGCATTCAGAGTCTTTCAGTAAGATGCCACAATTAAAAACTCCTTCAGAACAAAATTGACACTATTTTGCTTATTACACAGTTGGTGATGTCAGCTACATAACTTCATTTGTCATAGCATCTTATTATCCACTTGAAATTTTGAGTGATGGAAACTAGTAAAATTGGAAGAGAAAAAAAAGAAGCTCCTCCTGCTTCAATGAAGTAGTCAGAAATCCACCTGATAAGCAGATGTTGCTCAGTTGCCTGTCAGTGTAATGCAACTAAGTAAATGATTTTATTTATAACCTATGGCTTTCCTAACAGCTTTTCATATTTATGTTAGCTTTGCTTAATGAAAATATCAAAATAGAGGGATTTTTTTTTTTCTGACCTCACATGTTGAGCTGAGAACTCCTACAATATTTTAGGGAAGTCATGGCTGTCATTAATGTCATCTAGACAAAAAGCAGGACGATGGCATTATTCTGTTACTCTGACATGTTTCTAAATGTACCTTGCGGATTCACATAACCATAGGATGGTATGTCTGCTGATGACTCATGCTGACTCACCCACTGAGCCAGAATTTACTGAGCCTCCTATGCCCACACACAGTGATATGATTTCCAGTCTGAGTGAATTCTTTAAAATTTAATTTAGTAGGCTTTAACTACAGAGACAGATACGCTTCTTTAATGGTTGCCTTAATTTGTTCTTATGTCTCACTGAATGTGTGTTCAGATTATATTTTGTAGAATCCTTTGAAATCAATTTTGAAAATAATGTGGATAAGTGCAACTGTACTTTTCAAATATGATGGCCTGTCTGAAAACACTGCAGGTATATAGAAGCAGTGATAATCTACTGATGCAATGGACCTAAAGGCCTAATACATAATCACTGCCTCTCTGCTCTGGCTTTAGCAGCAGTGCTTGTGGGCCTCAACTATGATAAGTCCCCAGGCTTAGGCAATGAATAATTAATAAAAAGACAAATTGACCTGATTCTGTTTTTATTTTTAAGACTGAAAATCGTATATTACCCAAAGGGAGTCAACAGAATTGAATTGTATAAAACTAGGTGTGAAAGCAATTCTTTAAATGATTCTGCAAATGTCTTCAGAGTAATTTTGCTTTTTCTGAAATAAATAAGAATTATATGGCAGAATTTAATTATTCATCTCTCTCCAAGTTCCGGTCAAAATCTGATATGACGTAGCAGCCTGAAAAGTAATTTCTGTTGTTACAGTACAAGCTGCAGTGACTGAAGAGATGAATACCAGTGAGATTCTCTCTTGGAACCAAATAAAAGCTTCTCTTCAATCTTGTACTCTTTGATACAGACTCATATATTTGTTACATCAGGATTTATGATAGTCCATTCCTTGCTCCAGGATTCTTTACCCACCACGCAGACTAAGGGAGAGAAAAAAATATTTTGTTTGGACTACTTCTGCATGATTTGCTCTTTAAACTCTTCTGACAAATGACTAATGAATGTTCACACAACAGAAAATGAGATGCATGTATCTTACCCCAAAATAAAAATGATCAAATGCTTCAGTAAATTGATTGAGCTCTCTAGACTTTTCTCCACCTTTCCGATGTTCTGAAAGAACGCCCCCAAGCCACATAGACTTCCCTCTTTCTCTGGGTTTTTATGTCATTTCTCAAAAGTATGTCACCTTTGTCAGTGTTTTGGGGCTGTGTGTTTTACTTCTCTTGCTCCTGCAGTCAGTCAGGCATGATTCCTAATCTGCAAGAATTTGTCTAGGATTCTGTCTTCTCATCTCTGGGATTCACTAAATTGTGCTGTCCTCTAAATCTGAAAGTGCTGGATGAGTGGACACTTCATCCCCTGTGGTTTCTGCTTCCCTGATTTCCTTGGACTTTGAGTATACAGTCCTTTGTTTTGCTTTTGGAAAACAGAAATCCCAGACTTTAAGTCTTTAGTCACATCTTCCTGCCTGCATGATTGTTCACATAGGGCTTTCTTGTAATTCTGTCACTAGAATTCAGGAGTTGTTGGGTTTAATGATTGAGTTAAATGTGCTTGAAAAGAGAATATAACTTCTTTTGTTATTTCAACCCTCAGTGGTCATTAAGACTCTATGTAATGGAGCATGATACAAGGAGAACCACACAACTGTATGACAAGGTTTGAATAGAAGCTGAAATAGGTTTCTACCTCAGTCCCCACATGTTCTGCCGATTAATGTTCCTCCTCTTGCTGTTGCACTGCCAATCACAGTCTACCTTTGATCTGAGACCATCCACGATTTCTATCAAACAAGCACATGTGAAGGACTCTGCTCTGCTGAACTCCTGGGAGATGGATGCTCTGTAGTAGAGATATGCACTTTTGACATGCTATGCCTTTCTCTAAAGACAAGAGAGGACCGTATACTGCAGTCCATCCTTTGCAGGACATGGCAATTTCCTGGAAGTGCCATGATTACTGAATATACACAACAGGTTGCTTGCAGCAAGTTTTTCATGCTAAGAGGATGAGTGCTCAAGAAATATAGCTAAGAGTAGATTAGTATTGTCAAGTAATTCAGACAGCTCACTGCTGGTCTCCTGCTTTCCAAGCAGTGCTACAGACCTGTGAGGAGAAAAGAGTGATTACTGGATTAATTGTTCTGACAGTAATTCATTTCTAAAAGCCCTCTTTCTCAAGGGACTCTGGTCCTTCCTATGTTTTATTGCTAGGCAAGGAAAGGGCCTCTGGAAAAAACGGTTGTAAGAAATAGGCTACTACCACTACCTGAGCAAGTCATCTTGCCTACAGCCTATTCCAGAGGGCTACAGACTGCATAAATAAACCTAGAGGTCAGAGCCACTGGAGACTGAATGCCCCAGCTCTATTTGATGTCTCTGCAAATACTCTATCTTCCTTTCTTTTACTCCGGATTTGCAAAAAAAATATAATGACAAAGTGATGTGCTAGTAATTGAAAAAGCAACAATTTTTTCAAGGAGTGAAAATTCCCAAGCCCCATCTACCAATGCAAATAAGCAGTTTATAGTGTTTAAGCTAATATTGGCCTATATCAGACAAACATACGTGATTGCAAAGCCTGTATTCAAAGGTCTCTCTCTAGCTGAATAAACTGGCACTGAAGTTTTCTGCATCTCTGTAGCTTATACATTTCTGACATCAAGTTTTAAGTACCATTCTGTGATATGGCAGTGCCAACAGTGTGTTTGGCAGTGTTCACCATGTACTTACCTCTGTGCTTATTACAGTTCAGCAGTTGAGCCTTTCTTGATTATTTTTATTTCAAACATTTTATGAAAAACCTGAGCTTATTGCCATCTAAGAGCTTTGTGCAGTAGTGCTCTCCAGTTATTATGTTGTTATTCTTTCTTTTTCAGCTTTCAGAATTTTATTTTCTTACACCCTTTTGAAATGGAATGTTATATTTACATTTCTTCAATCTTTTATAGATATAAGATACTCACTTGGCTTATCCTGGCAGTCGTATACCCTGTGGCACTCTTACTTGACTGTCTTGTAGTTCCACCTGTTCTTCTGCCTTGCCCCTCCTTCCCTGTGATTTGTTGCATCCACGGTAGAGCTGGAGCACTGTGTAACCTCCAAAAGATTTAATCTCGGTTGAGCACCTGCAGTTGTGCAATCCCACGTGTTCAATAAACACCCCACTGGAAGGACTTCTCCTATAGTGCAATGTGGACTCCTGCTATTTGTTAAGAAATGCCTTGGTTGAATTGTAACTTGATTTGAGTCTCCATTTCCAAGACAGTGTAACTTCCCTTATGAATCTTTTTTTCATGCCTTTTTAAGAACTCATAAATTACATATATCATATATATATAATATATATAATAAGACTATCAACTGTACATCAGACCCTAACCTTGCAGCTTCTGAATAATGGATTACTTTATTCTTAGCGTTCAGACATGAGATGCCATTAATAATGCTGATCAGTTTGGGGTTTGGAGCATTTTCTCAAATAATTTTCATTCCTCTTACTTCCTCACTTTATCATATCAGAGGCTTTATAAGTTTTATTTTAACTTCCAATTCTAATTCCCTTAGCCATAGTTAATTATAGATATTCCAACAGCTTCAGAGTTATTTATTCCAGAGTTTCTTGATCATGAGCAGGCTAATCAGAGGTCTTCTGGAGGTCCTTTCATTTTCAGAAATACTGCTTTTAAAATGTCAAGTCCTATCATCCAGACTTTGTTGGGTTTGTTTCATTTTTGTACTGCTCAGTGTAAAATTCATGAAACTGCTCATTTCTGCAAAGTGGGACACATTTAAAATCCAATGTCCTCTTGTCATTAGCTTTAGATTATCTTCAAAATTAGAAAATATTTTCTAATAATTTGAAATACACTTATTTAGTTGGATAACAGGTAGCCTGTTAAAAAGATATGCTTTGCACATTTCACTGACTTAGTAGTTCTCCTCTTGGCAAAAAGAACCTTTCCAATATGGTTATTTTAACTTATTTATTGTTGGAATATGGGAACAGAGTTCATAACATTCATCACGTGAAGAGACAACACGACAATTTTTATTTTATATTATCTTTCTGATAACTGTAACTACTAATTTATATTTGTTTTTCAAAAACTACGCAAGATTTTATTTTTCCTTTAAGGGGAATCAATCCTCTCTACTCCTTACCTGGCTTGTATTCCCACCAAGACTAGTGGCCCTCTGGCTTGAGCAGAGCTGAATCCAAAGGCTGTGATCATGATGCTAGTTTTCCTTTGCTATAACAGGAGGGAGTCAGAGAGCTCGGTACCTCAAAGGAAGTACACAGCATACCTAATGTTGTCACTGTTATTATGGTTGGCATATTTTGATCATGTCTTTTTCTCTTTGATACTGATGTAGAGTAATATGTGAACATTATCTTTAAGCTGCAATCTGATCTTACTGAGCTTTAAGTGCAGTGAAGGGCAGTGGATTTTCTCTTCAGCAGCAACACGAACAGCAGGAGCTCTGGAAATTGTAGTGGCAACAGCAGCTTCTGTTGTGACAGTTCTCTCAGAGGTCACCATGGTGAGAATGTATCTGATTGTTGGGGTTTTTTTCCTGTCCAGACACTAATATAATTTCTAGAATCCAGAAGAATAGCTTATATATCCTTGTCATAAATAGTCTTCATGTAGATATGCTAGTAAGAAATACACACATTTTCTTTTTTTGGAGGGATTTAATAACTAGACAAAGTATTTAACAATACTTGCAAAAACTTAAAACTGTTGTTTCATCTGTTAGTATGTAGTTGGGAAAAAAACCCCACAGTTAATTGAAAAAATTGTTAATCAACAACAACATGGAATGTGGCCTACATTCTGCTTTGCTTTTCTTTGTGAAGAGTCATTATATGCTTATATGTTTTAATACTAAAAATGTTAATTTTTGAACTGTGGATACTGCAAGAAAACACAGGGGACCTATCTGGATTTTGCATGCAGAAGACTGAGCTCTTTGCTCAGAGCTCAAAATTGAAATGGCTGTAATGTGACAAAGTGTCTGACATTTGATGGTCAGGGATAGCACCTATCAAACCATCCTACAAAAATACAGAAAAGGAATAATTAAGTGTTAGGGTTTTTTTGTGAGGGGCTTCATTTGGTATCAGTGTTATCCCTCCTGTCAATCATGCTTATTATCTTTACCTCCCAGCAAGCTGCTGTGCAGCATGTTGATCCTACCGGATGGATTGGCTATTGGTGACGGTCTTTAACTGAGTCGCCCCCAAGTTTTTCCATTAGCAAGTTCACAGCCAGTCACATCTGCACCTCTGGTCTTCTGGACCACTTCTGGGGTTGTGCACCACTGGGATAGATACCAGACTGCACTGCTTAGACATTACAAGATTTTAGAGAAACAGAGGCCCTTTCCTTGCCGTGAGCTTACATTTCTTAGTTTGATTGATTTCTTGCCACCTTTCCTTTCTACTTAAACTGGTATTCATTAAGTTGCATGCATGTATAAATTACTCAACAGCCCCTGCTGCAGTTCAGCTCTTTAGGAAAAGACTCAGTGACCTACTGGATGTGCATGAAGTTTCTGTCAGAAGATATTTTTCCCCCTCAGTCTTGAAAAAAAAAGTCTTCTCAAGACCTGCTTTGCTCATTGTTAATGTTTAAAATGTGTGTTAGGGCAACCCTTCACACTGTGCACAGTTTGGTTGCTGGTGTTTTTCCCCTCAGAAGAATGATGAGTCACATCTATTCCAGTTTAACAGCTCGTCTGATCTTAACAGAATGCCCTCACCAGAAACATCCTTGTATAATGCAGACCACTCACACAGATCAGATTGCTTCTGCCTGATTTGTTGCCCCATTCTAGGTACCTTCACTTATCCATGGGTAGATGAGAACAGTGTGTGCTACAAGCCCCCGCTCTCACTTGGGTTTTCAAGCTGTTGTGCTTCCTCAGCAATGGGGAGAAAGAGAGATGGTGGTGAATGGAAACGTGGGAAGGTATTTTTGAAGTGCTACTGATTTTATGTGGGAAGGTATTTTTAAAGTGTCACTGATTTTATGAAGCAACCTTTGCCACTATCCCGGGTAATTACTTCTCATAGTTACAGTAAGGAAGGGTAAAATAGTGAATTAACAGTAATGATAATTCCCACAGAATTATGAAAATATCACAAAGATTAAGTAGGAAGCTGTTAACTTGTCATTAGATTACTATTAGAGACATGCTTAGGAAAGAAGTGTAAGTGGGCAGCAAAAGGTAGCAATGGAATTGCATTGACAGTAATAGATCTCAGTTAATAGCTGTGTATTTCAATGATAATCTCTTCAGACTTTTTTTTTTACTCTCATGCTTACTTTTAAATTTTCATTAGAATGGTCTCTGCTATATAACATTGTGTCTATATAGCGTTTGAAAGATGTTTGAAAAGTGGGAGAATATTGTTACCAGAAGTAATTTATTTTATGTAATCTAAAAGCAAACTTGTTAGGCAAACTTGATTGACTTCTTCAATAACGTCAGCTTAAAAGATGATAAGGACGTAAGTATTTTACAGTCAATATGCTTAAGCTTTTGAACTCTCTTAAAATACTTCAGTCAAAGGGTAGAAAAGACAATCTAAAGTCCAGATAGCTAGTGAAGAACAAACCAGGGTAGTAATAATGATGAAGACACACTGGGGATGGTGAATGAGAGTAGTCTAAACAAAAAGTGGTATTTTAACATAAAAATAAAATGTTCAGCAAGATTTTAGACTAGAAGAGGAGACATCTCAACAAGAAGTTAACAAAACTAGCACTTCTGATCTGTCTCTCATGCTACCTACAATACTGCACTGAGTTCTGAGTGGCAGAGAGGAAAAGTGTGAACACATGCTCACAAGGTATTGGGTTACCAAGGCGAATTTTTGCTCATCAGCTAGGATGCTATGGCAGAGTACAGTAGCTTAAACGAACACGTTTTACTTC
Organism: Chiroxiphia lanceolata; assembly: GCF_009829145.1. Classification (NCBI taxonomy): domain Eukaryota; kingdom Metazoa; phylum Chordata; class Aves; order Passeriformes; family Pipridae; genus Chiroxiphia; species Chiroxiphia lanceolata. Next base: position 26,412,163 of record NC_045639.1, read on the forward strand.
AGCAGCTGGATGGGCTGGGAGCATGCACACAGGCAGTTATTACATTGTCTGTGGAGCAGTAACTCATTAAGCTATGCTAAGTCACGGCTTAATTACAAACTAGCTTGACAGCTTGTGGCTGTCTGTCCCTACCCAATTTAACAACATGAACAAAGCTCAAGTGCAGACAACAGAAATAATCATGGCACATCAATCCCTCCAGTTGGTTACATCTAAAAACCAGCTCATGGCTGCCTGTGTGCAACTCTGAATAAGTACTTCCACACTGCCAATTAAGTGCCTGTGTGAAGGCACTTAACCTGTTGCCCAGCCACATTTAAGATTGTATCTGTCATTCTAGTGCTGAAGCTGAATGGCATTTTATATCATGCTGTGATAAACTAGAATATTCTGTCCTTCCTTGTCATCTTTTTGAAGTGAAGAGCTCCCAGCAGCTAGAGGAAATTCCTGATGCTAATCCCCAAAGGTCTTGCTTTTATACTCTTGAACTTAACTGCCTTTCTATTTCTCCATCAGTTTAAATGTGTATGGTTTCCTAGCTTTCCTTACTGTCAGTACCCCTGAGCACTGGGTCATTTACAAATTTATTTTCTACCACTTTCTTGTATCAGTATCATTAAGGAAAATATCTAATAGGTTTAAGCCCAAAACTTATCTTGGGCAGGGAGGCTGGGGTAGGAGAGGTTGTGATAGTGGGAAGAGAAGAGAACAACCTTTACTCAGATACCTCACCACTGATCATCAGATTTTGCTTTATCCTGTATGGATAATCCATCACCTCCATTAGTCTCTGATATTGCTGTGCTAATTCCTGTCATCTCCTCCTTTATCTAGAAGTTGAACGATATTATCAAAGAAAGATATTAGGTTCATCTGGTAAGGTCCACCTTTTGTAAACAAACATTACACTTTCTCATTTCCTGATATACTTACTTTAAAAAGCTTACTGCCAGACAAGTGATTTCATTTGATGTGATTTTCTGACTTCTGGAATGGGCATTATCTGTTCTTTCTGCCCAGAGGTTGTAGCCTGTGTTTTATTTTCATCTTGTATGTAATACTAGCAATTTCCTTTCCCTCTTAGTTATTAGCCATTCTGCCTTCTAACCCCATGTTCAAGATCACCATCTTTACTGAAAATTGTGGCAAAAATATGCATTTAGTTTTAGAATCAGATGTAGACTATCTCTAACCCCCACCACTTCTTCACTGGAAAGCAACGTCTCTTCCTTCTTACAATATTATGCCACAGCTGGATAACATCTTGCTGTTTTTTCAGATACCATAATGCAACCTGATTTTCCAGATAAATTCTCCCTTCATTCTTAGATTTATTGACATTTGAGATCCTTCCCAAACCAGACCTTTTTTTCTATATTGTTATATGCTCTGTGCTTTTAATTCTCACCTCTTAATGCCACTTCTCTTCCACTTATGCCTTGAAGCCTCTATCTGTAAACTGTTCTGCCTTCTGTGAGATACAGGTTCCCAGTCTTTTGATTTTAAGATACCTAAGGCTTCTTCCACATTCAAATTTCTGCTTTCGTCATACAAGCTGATTTTATTGCCAGGTTCCTTCATTTATCACAGTTTCCCTTTCTGAAGTTAAGAATGTTCTATTTTCTCTCACCCCTACCTTTCATCACACAAATTGTGATTGCCTACTCCAGGGCTATTATTTACTGTCAGGCCTTTGAGGGCATATTCCTGAACCATCCAAAAGCTTTACTTTTTACAGGCTCAGTGACAATTTGGAGGAGGATTTAACTGGCTAACACAGCCCAGAATGTCTAGTCCCAACTAGGAGAAGCATGTATTCCCCAAACTAATAACTGAGAATTTGAAATCTCACTGATTGTTTCTTTGTAACCAAGCAGCATCATCTCTTCAATAACATGGAGTTTTCTAGCTACCTCCAAAACTTCCATCCAGGGTCTGTAACGATCTCTGAGCACTCTCCTCCCAGTACAATCTGTAGCCAGCTTTTCCAAAAATAAATTAGGACTAAATTATGAGTTGTTTTATTACTTATGTTTTATTTGCAGAACATCGCTTCCTTAACACAGAATATTATTACACATCTTTATTTTTACTTCTCTGTTTCCTCAACTGTAAATTCCCTCTAATCCACATGTTCTCATTAGGAACACTGAGTTTTCTTTCATCACAAGGAGGGTGCACTAACTGTTTTATGAAATTCCCTCATTTTTTTCCCCAAAGTTCTAGAAATAGTATATCCACATTTCAGTTATTTCATTTTGACACAGCAACATTACTTTTTTGCCTTTGTCTATGTCTATCCTGGTTTTTTTTTTGCTACCCATCCTATGTTCTTCCTAGTCTCCATTGCTGTGTTAGCATTTAATCTTCCTCTTGCTGAGAAAAACCAAGGCAAAATATTACGTGAATCTTTCAAAATTTTTTCTGTTCATTTCTTAATGTGAAGATGACCTTATTATCTGTGGTGATTTCCTTCCTTTCTTCACAGGTGGTGTAATCTAGAAGGGGTATGCAGGGAAGTGGTGAAGAACTAACTGCTGTTGTTTAGTGAATTAATTTCCATGGGAAGTTACTCAGCTGAAAATGAAAGAGCTTGTTTGCTTTACAGATAAAAAAAATATTCATTTACCATGAATATTCTCAGTGTCTGAGAATGCCTTCTTGAGAAACTAGATCAGTCGCCACTTGTCAAATCAGTATGAAGGCCAGCCAGTTAAAACACTAGAAGCTTTGGATGAAAAGCTAACTTTTTTGAAAACAGAGCTAAAACTTGACAAAACGACATGAAAACACTGTCAGATCAAGTAGCTTCCCAAAGGTACTGATATTTTGTTAAGTCCTGTTTTACAGCTCATTCATTTGAACATCAAACAAATTTAATTATTGAGATTCATCAACAGCTATTTCTAAAAAGACAAATCTCCTCACCAATAACAATAGAACATTAAAAAATGGGAATTTTAAAAGCTCTGTATTATTAGAACTTACCTTCATTCCTCTTTAGTGCAGTATCAAATAAAGTTGTTTGCAAATTACTTTTAACCCATACTATCTATTTGCCATTTATTAACATTTCCATAATTCATAGTTATTTTCATCACCACTTAGAATCAGATGGACATTGCATGTATTAAATAAATAAGGCATGCACACGTCCCGGTTTATCCAACACACACATATTCTCACAAATATCTTGCCTTGGTAATTTTAAACAAATCTTAACTGGGGCCAGCCACGAAAAGGCACAAAATCTCTAGATTAGCTATTAACTCCACATTGCCACATACAACCATTATTTCACCTACTTATTACTTCACCCACCGCCCCTGCTGCCTGTCACTGTGCCGCTTGCCTCTTGCCACACACACCTCTTGAGCAATGCCAGCGTTTAGTTTTAGTCCACAGAAACCAGCCAGATATGCACATTTTCTAGTGATTAGGAATATGCTGTTTACATTCAGTTAAGGATTCGTGTGCAAGGTGTAGGTTTTTAGTTAATCTCTAACATTTAAGCAGGTCATGTTTGAGAAGCAATAGGGGATATAATTTATTACTTTAGAGATAGCGCAGGTTAATATTTATTATTTTGGGAAGTCAATTCTGTAAATGTTGTACTGGTAGTGAGGTGAAATGATAAGGAAGTATTTTATTTTTTCTAAATTTGTTATAAAATGATATATACAGTTAGAGCTGAAGGTTAAATGAAAGGGATCAGAACACCACTGTAAAATCTAGAAGTAAGGAGAAAGGCAGAGTCAGGAGGTTTGAATGACAGTAGAAAGACTAACTTGTGATTTCTTTCAGTATTTCTATACAGTTTTGTTTTATCTGTCTCTGGGAAGAGTGGCTGCTACAGTAAATTAGATGGAAGAATCAGTAGCAGCTGAGTATACAATGTTCATACCGAGCAAAATTATCTAATGCTACCTAGGGTATCTCTCTGGCAGATAGCCAAGAAGCAAAGTAGAGGGTGTAAACAGGTACCTGATAAAATTACAGCCCAGTTCCAAACCTGCTGAAATCTGTGCAGGATATACCATTACTTTAAAGAGTGACAGGCTCTCAAAAAATTCTTGGTGAATCTCTTGAAATAAAAACTGTTTCAAAAGTCAAAAAAATATCTAGGCTAAACGAATTTTACATCCATGAGCCCCAAGATATAGTAATTTTTAGCCAGATTTGTCATTGCTTTAATAATACATGAATTATATTCAAATTACTATAAGTCTGAGGATAGGCAAAAAAAAAAAAAAAAGATCCCTAGCTAGCTATATAAAAGTATCTTGAGTCCCAGATCATGTGGACACGGCAAAGTTAACTAGGTTGATTGGCAGCTGGGTCTGGGCACTCAAATTAGCTTGTCTATGAGCAAGTTTTCTATGACAGAAGGGTAACCGCAGTCTCAGCATTCTGGCTGTTTCTGAACTGGCTCACGAGTGCCCGTGCTGAGGCAATCGAGGTTTCGTTCTCATTCAACTCTATCAACTGGTAGGGAGTTGTGGGAAGCAGCACTGTCACACTGGAGTGAACTTTCCTATCTTCTCGGTATGGAGTCGATCCATTTGATCCCACAGAAAGCAAAGCTTCAGCACTTTGAGGTGCAGTTGCACCAGTTACCTGAGTGAAAATGTGCCTCCAGAGCTCTGTGTGCAAGGATTTTCTAATGTGAGTGGTGGTGCTGATGACCTTAAAGGTAAAAGCTGTGTAGTATTTTCTGCACTGCGGACATAACTCTGGAGACCTTGGGAAAATAAACCCATTGTGTGCCTATGTGGAAGACTGGGAGAGTATGCCAACTCCAGAAGTGAAAGCTCCAGTCTTTGTCAGGGTCAGTTCCTTTGTAAACACTCCAAAAAAGACAGATGAGTAAATAAAAATGCTATACGAACTGTGTTTTGGCCTGTGATCTCAAGTCCAGTGTTCATCCACGCTGATCCCTACTGTGTGAGGAGGAAACTGCTCAGTTTAAGGAAGGGGACAAGGGCATCAGTAGACGATGGTGTGGGAACTGGTATGCCATTTCTACAGATAGTGCAATAAAGTTTGGGTTCTCGGGAGTGCAAGGCAAGGACAGGACTTCCCTTCTGGCTCTCAAGGAAAGCTGCGGCAGCCGAACTGCCTTACAGAGCTGCGGAGCGAGGCAGGAGTGGGTCCCTCTCCGGCAGGAGTGGGTCCCTCTTCCCCCTCCAGCCCACTGGCTGAGGGAGGTGGGAATAGCACGGGATTGTGAAGGATCAGACAGATTTTCATATTCTTTCCTGAATAAACAATTTTGGTTTGGGGCAAGAAAGAAGCTGAGGGGTAGGCGAGCCCACGCAGGGCGTTCATTGCGGCCTCGCGCGGGGAGTTTTCCGCCGCAGCCGAGGGGCCGCGGAGGGAGCAGCCCTCCGCAGCGCTCCCCCACCTGCCGGGATCAGGGGTGAGAGGAAGCTCAGGGTTGACCTCATTACCCTCTACAACTGCCTGAAAGGAAGGTGTAGCCAGGTGGGGGTCGGTCTCTTCTCCCAGGCAACCAGCGACATAGTCTCAAGCTGCGGCAGGGGAGGTTTAGGTTGGACGTCAGAAAGAATTTCTTCGTAGAGGCGGGTTTAGGCATTGGAATGGGCTGCCCAGGGAGGTGGTGGAGTCACCGTCCCTGGAGGTGTTTAAGGAAGGACTGAACGCGACACTCAGTGCCATGGTCTAGTTGACAGGGCGGTGTTCGGACATACGTTGCACTTGATCTCAAAGGTCTTTTCCAAGCCAATTGATTCCGTGATTCTACTCTTCAGGCGGCGCCGTGCCAGCGGTGCCAGCGGGGCTCGGTGGGGCACCCAGGGCGGCCCCGAGACGCCTCCGATGGGCACTCGCGCGGGGCCGTCGCTCGAGCCCCGCCGGCGGACGGGAACACGAAGGGCCGAGACACCTCCAGCCTTGCTCTTTGCTGCGGTAGCACCGGCAGCCCCGCACACCGTCCCGGGGCCGGCGGCGATCCCGCCACCCGCTTCCAGCTTCCCATCCCCCGGGGCGCGCGAGGCGCAGCGGCTCCCGCGAGTGCGGGAGGGAGCCCGACCCCCGCGCGCGCTGATTGGCTAGCGGTGATGTCATCGCGCGCACATACGGGTACTCGCCACCGCCCCCCGTGGGGTACGGGGGAGGTCGCGCGCCTCTCGCCCGCCCCGCGACCAATCGGAGTGGGGAGCGGCGCCGCGCGCGGGCCGGGCTGCGCTCTGCGGCTCCGCCGGCTCCGCCTGACTGGCAGGGGCGGCGGCCAATCAGGAGAAGGTACCCGCGGGCCGGTTCCCGCCCACTTGGCGGAGCGGCGGCGGGGGCGAGAGAGGGTGCAGGAGTGGCGGCGGTGGGAGCCAATGGCCTGCAGGCAAACCGCGCCGCCGGGAGGAAGGGGATGTGGCGGCGGGAGGGAGGCGGGGAGGGGCGAGGACGCTCGCTGACAGACGGTTCCGTCAGCTCTACCCCGAGGCTGCGAGGCCGGTTATGAAAAAAAAAGTGCGGAGAAAGACCGAGTTCGCTTGCGTCTTGATTGACAAGAGACGCAGCCAATAGTTACGAAAACAAAGCGGGGAGACCCAATCAGGGAAAGGCGTTTGGGCGGGGCCGTCGGGTGAGCGGCTCAGGGATCACCAATGGCAGCGAGGAGGGGAGGTGCCGACGGGGCGGACGGCCAATGGGCAGCGGCGGGGGGCGGGCCGGGGCGGACTCGGCGGTGCCGCCCGTGCGGAGCGCGGTGACGCGGGCGGGGGCACGGCGGCTCCAACATGTCCGCGCTGCTGGCGGCGCTCCGAGTGCGCGACCGGGCGGCGGCGGCGGCCGGCGGCGGCCAGCGCGGGGCGGCGCGCGCCTGAGCCCCAGCCAGCACCCCCCGCACCCGCGCCGGGCCCCGCAGCGCCGCCGGGCGCCGGGGGACGCCGGGCCCGCAGGTACACAGAGAGGGGCCGGGGCGGAGCGGGGGAAGGGGCTGAGCGGGCGGACCGGGGCCGGGGCCGCGGCGCCCGCGAGCAGCAGCGAGCGGGGCCCGCGGCGGATCGGCGGGTGCGCTCCAGGCAGCGAGCGGGCACCGCCGGGCCCTCCCGGCGGGGTAGCGGAGAGGGCCGCGCTGACGCGGGCCCGGCCCCGCGCGGCGGAGGAGCCGGCGGGCCGGGCCCCGCGGGGGTGGCGCCGGGCAAGGCGCCGGGGGTGTCCGGCATGTGCCGGCTGCTGCCGGGGGAGCTGGGCCGGGGGCCCGGCCCGCACACGTGCCGGTGTGACCGACCGGGGGTGCGGGGGGTGGGAGGGGGCGGGCGGCGGGCATGGCCCCGGGGTCGAGGGGAGAAGCTGCCGTGCGGCCTGGGTGCTTCTGACGGGATGAAGTCATGGGCAGATGGGCAGTGGCTGGGAGCCTTTGGGGAAAAGGAGTTGAAGGCAGTTCTTTCTCGTAGTTTGGAGCTTGCTGGCTCTGCGAACCCAGTGGATATACTTGTGCTGTAATTTACAATAGTGCTTTCTTCGAAAGGAGGGAATCGTTTTGGTGGGCTGGAGGCAGCTGGAAAAATCGGTGCCCGTCTTGTTTTATGTGCTGCGGTAGGTTGAGGGATGTGTTTATACCGTGGGGGTACATGTGATGGGTGGAACAACATGTATTTGGGAGTAGTGGTAAATGAAGGCCTATAAATTTAGGAGCGATAGGTAAACAGGCTTCTGTGTGTTGTGAGAAGTAAGGTGGTAAGTTGGCTGGCTTCTAAAGGCTGTGGAGGAGGGAGTCATTGGGTGGTAGGTAAGGCTGTGTACAGCTTACAGGCACAGTGGTAACAGGTTGCTACAAGGTTCTGGACTTGTTTTGTTTGGTGGCCGGTGTGGTTAGACTTAATGTGCGAGACCTTCGTGTGTAATATGAGCTGGTATGTGGACAGCAAGGCATGCGTGTTCCTACTGCTGTGCATTGGTTTGTCTGCTGCTCACATTGGGAGCTGAGGGAGATGCCTGGCTGTCACCAGCACGGTGAGCTTTGTGTCCTGTATGTGGAGATGGGATAGAGCAGCAACCAGCGTGATCTGTGTCCTGGGAATGTAAGAGGGGCTGTGAGTTGGTGTCTCACCTGTGATGAAATGGAAAGGCTGGGTATTTGTGGTTTGGCCCATGGAATACAAATGGGAAGATGTGTAGCAAATGCCACGTGTTGAGGTCATGATAGTGTTGTTCAGTGAAAAGTTTGTGCATGTCCTGGTGAGCTGTAGAACTGTAGGTATATATATTTGTGAGAGGTGCCAGGCAGTCTAAATTTCTGTCTATGAGGGCATCGATGCACTCTTCTTGTGGGTTCCAAGGATTATTGTGAGTTATAAGAAAGTGAGGGGGCTTGATTGGGTATTTGGGTACGTTTGAAAAAGGGGGGAAGGATGAATTTGTGTGCATTATGCATATATAGGGTGAAGATTATGTTAGGCTATGTATACACGTGTGTATCAGGGGAATGGTATTTGTGCAAAAGGGAAACTGGAGTTTTCGTATTGCTGAGTTAGTTAGTCTGTGTATAGAGAGAGGGTGCAGGCGTTTTTGGCTGAGGCTATGAAAAGTTGAAATGGTGTGGGGGAGGGATGATGGACTGGGTCCAGGGTCTCAGGTGGGTCCTGAGCAGGTTGGAGGCTATGGGGATTCTTTGCTGCTCATAGTATGGAGAGAAGTATTTTACAGTTGTGACGTCTAGTGAAAGTAACAAAATTGAATAAATATAAGGCAATTTGTCACCATTATGAATATATCAAATTAAAGGAGGCTACAGAACAGTCAAGGGGTTTCTGGTAAAGTGTGCCTTTTTTTTTTTGTTTGTTTATTTTGTTCTGTTTGTTTCACTGGGTAAATTTTCCATTAACTTTAAGGGTAAACTTTTGCTGAAACTAGCACTCATAATGGTGTTGACAGGTCAGCAGCTAACTAAAAGCACTTAATATGGTGTAGACAAGCCCCCACGTATGTGTGGGCTCAGGGGCTCCAATGTGTCTATTATATGTATTTATTACGTGCATTTTCTAGACCTTAACACTTAACTGAGTGCGTGTCTGTAGAAGGTGTGGAGTCTTTTATACTGGACACGTGCTTGTGTTTGAGAGAGGGTTAGTGCATAAACATTTGGGAGTTGGAGATTTGTGAAGAGACAATCCATTTAGAATAGAAAGCTGCTTGGCACAGGTGGAAATGAGGAATAATTGCATGTGTGTATCCCACATTCTGCAAGTTGGAGACAGTACGTATTATTTGTTTACGTAGCCACTCATCTCTTGTTCTGCACAGATATTTAGAGCAGGCTGTTACACAGAGTAGCGATCTAATTACGGCACATAACATCAGATGAGGGAAGTGTAATTAATGTAGTATGGAGAGGGCTGCATAGAGGGTGCAGAGAACCCATTTTTCCTTTATTGTGATAGCCATGAGGTGATCAGTTAGTGAGGCAGGGACCTAGAGAAAGAGAAGAGTAGTCTCGTAATTATCCTGGACAATCCAGTTCTCTTCTTGTCTCTGGTGTGCATTTGTCATTGCTCACTTATACTTTTCCAATGATGATCAGCTAATGTGTGCTTCTGACTTACTAAACTTGAGACTCTGTCCCAAGAAATATAAACCTATCACAACTGAACTTACAGCTTGTGAAATCTATGTATTTGAGGTGCTCAGTGTCAAGAACTACTGCTCTCAGGGGGGGCTGATGGAGAATAGGGAGTATTTCTTACATGAATGTGTTGCCTCCATATTACAAAAGGGAAAGGCACTAAAAATCCTAGTACCACTGGATATTTAGCACCACTCTTAGTAGTGGATTTAGAAACCTATGTATGTGAAGTATTTGTATTACTCTTTGGAGCAGGGTTTATTTAGACTGCAGCAAGGGATGGGGTAGAACGGTGTTCATCCAGTACTGTCCATTTGGAATGAAGCAAACTGCAGCACACCTGGATGAATATTGCCATAGTGTTCAAGGGGGCAGGGATGGGGTTTTCTTGTCAGTGTGGTTTCTGTTGTTTTGTGTGGTTTTTACTTGACAAAAACCACTAAAAATGAAAATTGATCATTTGGTAGTGTCTTGGATCATCAGTCCAGTAGGAATGCTTAAATCTGCCACGAAGGCCTACTGCTATAGCTCAGGAAGTGGTAAATGGCTTCTTTTCCAGTCAGCACTGGAAGATAACTAGCTAACTGTTGGGTTTTGCCAGTCTCTTCCAAGTGAACAGGAAACCCTTGGTGAAAGAATCCAGTCTTTAGACTCCATGTGTGGATTGTGGAGAGTGATGATTGTAATAGACCGTGCCTATCTTTATGCTGGTTTTTTTCTCTAGTATTGGTTCATTCTACCCACCACCTTAATTGAATCAAATATGTTCTAGTTTGTTTGGCTTTTGTTTTTTTCGGTTCTTGACACCTTGTCTGAAAAGTTTTCTGATCTCTCTGAATTCAGTGCTGCACTAGTGTTTTGCTTCCCTTCTCTGTGAAAATGAAGACACATCCTTCAGATCTTGGACCTTTTAGAAGTCCAAGTGGTTTGATCTGAATATTGTTTATATCAGTAAATTGAAGGAGAGCAATGTTGATTTCTTCAGAAAACTGTTGAAGTAAACATTTTTTCTGTCTTGGGTCCTTCCCTATTTTTTACTTTTTTCATTCTGTGCTTCAGTTGTGGTCTTCAAGATCTGTGCTTGATGGTCTGCAAGATCTGGCTTATAACTGTACAGGGTGTGAATGGTCACTCCTTTCTTCTCACTGGCTGTTAGCAGTATGAATGCAGGATGAATGTTTTATGAAACTGCAAGAGGGGTCTGGTTTAACCCTGGTCTCCAACATATCTGGGAGGCATTTAATATTCAGGGAATTTAATGTCAAAATCTGGACCAGGTATTGCAGCTTATTAATAAGAAAAAAAAAATAAAAAAGCCACCCAAATAGAATGATATCTGACTATAGAAGCCCAGAAAAGAGAAATTGAAAAAAGTGTCCCTGAAGTAAGAATAAGGATACTGAGTTTCCAAAAAGATAATCAAAACTGTTTTTCTTTAACAGACAACTTTGCAAACTCACTAGCTATTTGGATGATGTCTTTGAGCTTTGGGCAGATATCTAGTATGGGAAACTTTGGTCAAACTGCTTAAAATTTACCAATCCTGTGCAGATTCATGTTTGTATTATGTGCTAAAGTCAGATAAAAATCTGAAGTATCAATCAATGTCACTCCAAAAAAACCTGGTCTGAAAATCTTCACATGAGATGGTAGGAAATTCAGTGAGCTGGTGTAGCTCATCTCCAGTTTCCTGAGATGAGCAGTTCAGTGCATCTCAGTTTCTTGAGACATTATTGGCATCTTGAAACATAAGGGTTGCCAATGAGTGTCGGTTAAATTAGTCTTCTGTTTCTTAGAAAACCCTATTTTGGGAGAGAAGTCACAAAGATGTTTTAATGTAGAAAATGACAGAAGGGAAAACTCCATATCTCAGCAGAAAACAGCCCTTCATACAATTTTGAAGGAAATTACTCAGGCCCAGGGATTGTTGTTCTGCTAGGAAAAATGTCATCCACAACTCCTTTTCTCATGAACCATTAGTTTCTCCTTAACATTACTATTATGCCACTACTATCCCATACGGTAAGTTCTCTTCATCTCTGGTGGGAAATAACTTTTTCGTTGAGTTTTCTTTCAAATAAATAGTACAAGTAGGTGCTTAAGTCTATTTTCACAAGAGTTAACAGGAAACGGGTCAGAAAAACATCACGTTTCAGACTAGGCTACTGGAAAGCTTAAGATGGCTCTTCAGTGTGTATGGTAGTGACAAGTCAATAACCACAAACTTCCAGTTAAATCACAAAGGAAAGCATCATTTGTTCCTGGCAATTTTCATGGCATTAGTGTGTTAACAGAAAATGTCGTCTTCAATAATCCTACTTTTGTGTCTGCACCTCAGTGTAGAAAGTTGACCTTTACTGAATGTAGAGCAAACATGGCTCTGCATTGTTAGCATATGAATTAATTGTTTTTATCAAGGAGTTAATGAAGTAAGATGATGACTTGTCGAGCAGAGGAGGTAACACCTTTTTGTAATTTGTTAATATAATACTGCTTTGGTCTGTTCTCACCACCTCGTTTGTCCTGATAAAGCCAGGTATTATGTGTTCAAAACTCATGATCTTGTATTTAAAATTTGGTATACAGAAAGAAAAATTGGTGACTGGAGAGAACATCTCAATGGTGAAACTGTTGGTAAAGAACTGATGTTTTGATTCAAGTGAAACAATGAATATTATGTTGATCAGCTTATTCAAAAAGAAAAAAAGCTCTTTTCTGGCAGCTTTGTTGGTTAAGCTGGTGTGTAAGTAAAAAAAGCATTATTGAGCACATGCTGCTCTTCCTTTCCTATCCCCACCTCCAGTGAATTATTGATGTGAATTATTGTGTTGTGTTTTCAGTGTTATTTAAAAAGTTTTATAAAACAGTAAATATAAGTGATGCATGAAGTGTGTAGATCTTGGGATTTGGTTTTTTTTTAAACTGTATTCAGAGAAGTTTTCTAGAAGTATCCCATTAGCTTTTGAAACTCCTAACCAGTAAAGGGGTGGAAGCAAAAGTGGGTGAGTGGTGATACACTGCTGCTATTGTTATTTTAGGGAGAGGAATACTCAAATGTGCAGTGCAGCCCTCCTTTTTAGGGCTTTTTAGATGTGTGTTAACAGCTTAAGTCTATGGGTTTAGTCACTGCAGCTCGAAGCTGTCATAAATGAATGGACAGTATCTGCTGCATTGATTATATTTACATTAGCAAGCAGTATGCTGTGGTTGAAGAAAGTTATAGAGTGAAACTCTAACTTAGGCAGAATCAGTGTCCATAGTGTGTGTACTTCGTAGCTCTTTATTGTAGTCCGGTTCTGTGGACTGTGTATGCTCCAAACATTGGTGGGTATTAGGTGCTTTCCCGGATTTTTGGTTTAGGTTAATCTTGGAGATGTCCAGATACTGTGTTCAGGAACTTCTGTGAGATGTGAACCAAAGTACAGAAAGTGGGGTGACAGATTTGCTTCAAAAGCACGATACTGAATCAAACTGAAGTGACAGCATAGATGTACCAACTGGGTCTCTAGGTCTTAGAGCATTGCAGAGGGTGTTGAGCTGTGCAGGGGAGTGGGTTCTGCCTTCTGCTGCCTCCTAAGTGCTGTTGTCAGGACTGCAGAAATTGTCTTGCTGCTCTCTGACTAAGGATTGCTTGTTTATCTTGACTGGTAACTGAATGTCTCTTCCCCAATTATTGTCCCTAGTTTTGAAATTTTGTGTGAAAATGACTGGTGTTAAAACTACTCTAAATTGTGGAAAGTAGTTTTTTCATGGTTTAACTTTAGTTAATCAAGAATATAACTAGCTGTGTGAGCAACAGGTTATGAGGCCTGACTTCCTGTGACTTTGTGTCTTGTGGTTGGATTTTTCTGGGTGTGCTGTATCGTGAGCTCTGAAAGTGTTTTCATGTGTGTGGGGCATTATCTGTCCTACTGTCCTGTATGGGAAGTTGGTTTTAGCAACAGCTTGAGCTTCTACTGCACTTGTCCTCAAGGGGCACTAGTTTGGATGTCTCTCCTTGACCTGACTGTTTATTTCCACAAAACTCACAGGACCTGATTATTTGCAAAATATTTACTCCTGTGTTAACTTCTGAGTTCTGGCCAGTTTCAGTGAAACTGTGGGGAAACACAACACATATAGCTTGGCTTGCTGCTGTTTTATTTTTCACTATCTCTTGTTTCACTGTTGTGGTTTTTGTTGTTATGTTTGTTTGGGTTTTTTTTATAATTAACGCTATTCAAAATGTCTTTCAGAACAGTTAAAAGTGTATCCCTCCCAACGTTTCAGGTAACATACCTAGAAATAGGAAATGATGTTCCTTACAGCAGCTTCTTAAGGGATGCTAAAAATCTCTTCTTCGCAGGATAGATAAAATTCTTGAGAGTATCCAGCATACTTATTAAACCATGTCCAAATAAATATAGACAGGTGTGAAGTTGCCTTTGTATATTGCAGATGTATGGAAAGTACCACATATAGTAGTTTGGGACCATGATTCTAGGAGAGAAGTGAATGAGGGTTTTGAAAATGTATGTGCTGAAGTCTCTGGAGTACTGCTAGGCTGGATTTTGAGGGTGGTGGATTAGCAGTTGGAGGGGGCGGGGACTTGTGTTTGTGATTATCCTTGTGACCTTGAAAAACTGCTGAAACTGTAATGTGCTTTGAAACTTTTCAGATGAGAAGTACTGTACCGAAACTATGTGGTACTGCAGGCTGTTTTGAGCGTTCTGACTTCAGTGTATAAAGCTAAAGAAATTGTTCCTTTTGCTTCTGTTTGAAGTGTGCCTATACTCAAAGCATTGACTTGAGGGAGCTTCTCTAAAGGTATGAAAAGTGAATCTAGCACAGGTATTATCAGGTTTTTTTTCCTGTGTCCTGTCTGCTCCTGCTCTCTGTTTCCCTAGTATAGTAATAAAATATGTCTCTGTACTGTTTGTTCTAGTTCCTGACAGGAAAATCTTATCCTGGTCAAAAAGTACTCTAAATACCAGCTTGTGCATAAGACCTCACTTCAGATGTGGTACTAGTTGCAGCCACTAGTTTCTACTGTTTGAGATTAAGTTTGGTTCTCTGTGGGACATTTGATAAAAATTGTTTATAGTTGACTTTTCAGGAAAAGGCTACTTATTTTTAGTGTGCATAGTCAGAAGAAACATGAAGTTCTTTTCTTACTTCAGCTGTTGTAAAACTTGAATCCACACCTAACAGAGGTAGTCCGCTGACTCCCCCAGGTAGTGTTCAGTCCCTCATCTTAGAAGGTAAAGCAGCTCCATCTAGCTCCATAGAGTCCCCGTGCACAGTACAGTCTGTTAAGACTCATGGATGTCTCACTTTGGGTGTTGTCATCAAGAGCTGAAGTGACGCTCCTAAGGAGGTTATTAACAATGTCTAATTACAGGTAGGATTTATACCCAGTCAGTGTTATTCAGTAATTGTAGGACTACTGCCTATAGATCTATCAAATGGTCTCCTCAGATGGGGTGTTTATCCATTTACTAGCTTGTCACGTTTTCTGTGCCTTTATCAGTTTTCCAGGAGACATGTTACAGCAAGAGATTTTTTTGTTTCACTTTTCCTTTTCTCTGAGATGATGTCTTTCCTGCTCTTTTCATTGCTGATTGCTTAGGCTGGTGGATGGAATCATGCAAAGTCTAGGTTGTATCTGATTGTGTAACTCTGAGGAGTACTTTATCTAAGCTAGTAGAAGGTTGTGCATAAGACTTCAAATAATAGAGGTTTTATACATAAACAAGATGAGAACACTGTTGTGAAAACAATAGGTAGAGCTGGGGGAAGAGGGAAGTGTGAAACCTGTTCTATAAATGCTCCATAAGTGCACCACAATTCAAACTGCTGTTCAAAAGATAACCTCAAGTTCATAAGCATTCAGTCATTTAAAAAATGCATTAATAATAGCAATTGTTTGTTTTCTCTGAGGGTTTCCAACCAGGCCTCTTTCAGATTCTGTGCATCTCTTGCAATGTAAAGAAACTGGAAGCAGCTTAATGTGTCTGTCTCTTACAAGTAATTTGTGGGATCAAAGAAAAGACAAGCATACCACTTTGTGGATGGTTACATTAGAAAGAGATGTTTCTTAGTGTTTGCTGGAGTCAGTAGCTATTCAGTGTCCTCTGCAGGCAGGCCTTGAGAGCTCATTTGTGTTTTCATAAGTGGTAAAAGCTATGGTTTAACTGTTTCCTAGTTAACTCCTTGTGTTTTAAAATGGAAATAATAATTAAGTTTATATGTGATGTGGAAGGAAAGGACTGTTAGGACTCTGCCATAATGATGCTGATGTTTTGTATCCTACTTTTGTATCATAGTAAACAATAAATTTATTTTACTTCTGGTTTCCCTTTGGTTTGTCTTACGCTGAACCATGTCTATGCTTCGATGTGTTTTCTTATGGTATTTGAGCATGAAAGTGATGGAGGTTAAGAGCTGCTGAAGATTAGTATCTGGCTTGTAATTTTACATACAATAGGATGACTTCTTACTTTCTTAACTAGAATGCACCAAAAAAAATTCTATACCAGAAAAGAAATTCTCTAAAATGTTTAATGAACTCAAAATAGCAGCTGTTGCTAACCAAAACAGCTTATTTTGTGGTTTTGACTATTGTTGCAGTATTATTTTAATCTAAAGAAAAAAAGGAATGCTGTTGGCTTAGCATATCTGACTTCTGGAGGGAAGAGGATAAGGTTACAAACAGTCAAAACAATTTCTGATTTTTTTTAACATGAAGCGAAAATGGTGCCTTACTTCTGGAGTCAGAGGTGAAGAAGTAAAATTCCAACATAGTTCAGGATTCTTGAAATTAGGAAACAGAATTTAACATGGTCAGAAAAATGTCACTGTGGAAGGTACTCTGCAATTGTACTTTATTAATTCATATTTTGAAAAAAATTTCCTTGAAAAATACCATATATTCTCAGTTGTATTTAATGACCATACTATTTTCAATCTGGAATTTTACATATTTCTTTATCTGTACAGAACGAATATAGGGTTCCCATCTAGGAAAAGTACTAGTCAGCTACTACTGGAAGTGATTTGTTTTCACTGTTTTGTTTTGTTCAGGCTTAGCAGATTCAGATGTGTTTTGTATAAATAAAAACTTGGAGTAGCAATGCCATAACTGAAGTAACTAATTTTTTGGAAAGGTTTCTCTAGGTTCGTCCAGACTTCACGAGGAATGTGAAGCTAATGTGGAAAACTCCATTTTGTCTCTTCCTTCAGAGATGTTGTTTGTTTGCTTATTGAAGCACTGATTAAAACAGAAGCTCGTGGGTACAAAGTAGGCATGACAGCTTAGATCTGTCGTGAATTGTCAGATTTGTGCTTGAAGTAAAGTAATGGTCCTAGAACACTGGACTGGAATGTTCATCATCCTTTTCTGCTATTTCTCTTCTTTTCAGTAGTCATCTTAAGCTACCATTAGTGCAAAAAGAAGTGGTGAACTTCTGTGAGCAAACTTTCTTCTGTACAGTTCATTTTGTTCTGATTTCAGAACACTTCTCAGTTAGTGTTTATCCTGTCCTTTCCTTGGGTCAGAGTCTGCTACTGTTACTACAAGAGAGAAACTAAAATAAGGCAGGAGAGGACGTGAAAGGTAGTGTTCTTAGTAAGGAAGAAAACTACAATGCTTTCTAAAGAACTTATGTAATAAATTCATTGATAGCTTCAGCTAATACTTGAGTAGGCAGAGCACACTATTCATCCAGGGATATTCTTTCTTATTCTCATCATGGGGTTCTGTTTTCTGTTCATTTGTCTGTTCGTCATGTGAAAGATTTTTATCAGCAGATATGCAGCCTTTTATTACCAAGTGCTGCTGCCTGCCACTACCTCCTGGAGCTGTTTGCCTTTCAGAGGTATCTTGACTCTTTGATACTAGCATGGGTAAAACACAACAAGTGTGAGTTGACCACTGACACTGCTGGGTGAGATGGGGAGGAGCTTCTTGGTATTAGTCTTCATTTTCTGTCCTTTTTGTTTATGTGTGGTTTCTTTGAGCTCTTTCTCCTGTTGTATCCCCTCTTGATAAGGGCTGGGGGGAATGAGAGAAGATTTAGTCTATAGTGCTTTTTCCTGAACTGTGCATGTTGCTGGGGTTTTTTGTCCCAAATTGTGTAAGAAGTCCTGCAGATAGTGGAAAACTTAGTGCATCTATTCATATTTTGGATGTAAGGTGTTATGGAATTAGTAGACTTCGTGACTGTTGCTGAGAAAGCAAAGATTCTTCTAAGATCTTTGGATGACTGAAAGTATGTACTGGGACTAAACTGCCATTTAGAAAGCAAAGTTAGAGCTGATGTGATCCAGAATGATTTTTAAATTAAAAGGGGGAAAAGCAATAAGACTTAATTGGTTCAACCAGCAAAGGTAGTGCCTTCAAAATCTTGGAGAAAGGACAGTTCAAGTAATTCAGTTGAAGACGAGTTTTTAATTCTGAATTTCTTCCGTTAGTTTCTAGTCATTAACTCTTATGTTACCTCGGTGAGAGTGTTGGGGACTAGACATATCTGATATTACTTCTTTGCAACTGTTTAAAAAGAGTGGATATAGCATCTTCTCGGAAGCTGACTCATTGCACATAATATGACTTTGGTTTTGTCTCTCATTATGAGAAGTTTGTTCTCTTTACGCAAACAGATTTCTGCTACATGCTGCCTAGTTGGTAAGCATCTGGTATCCCTCCGTTTAGTTAAAGGTCCTTAGAATAGTTTGGTTTCTTACCACTTTTCAATGTTGATACAGTACAGAAAAGAGAGTTTTTGTTAGGCCTCTGCAGGCACTCGGGCATTTGCTTCTGGAACTCACTCATAATCCTGATTTTCATTGAGGAAGAGGTTTTCATATGATTACCTGAGTATGTTAGTGCTGCTGTATTTCTGCAATTTTCTACTTCTAACCATGTGCAGGATCCTCTCTTACTTGTCATGCTGCTACTCAGCTGTTTCTCATCTTGTGGTGAAAGTTAGGTCATGTGCATATGTTGGGTATATATTGCTGAGATTAATTTTCTTTTAGTTTAGCTTCTTGAATCACCTTGCTATATGAGGATATGAGATGATGCAAAAGTTGGAGTAGAAAATACACGTGGCTGGAGGTGGGCTTACAGCAGTTACCAGTTTAGCTTATCATAACTTATTCTAAGATTGCACCTTGAGATGTTTCAAAGGGCGTTCTTGTGTAGTTGTTAACATGGGTTCTTGGATACCTCGTGACCTGTCTTGTAAATGGAAGTACAATATTTACTTTTAATATTACTGAAGAGAAGACCATAGAGAAGTCACATAACTGTGACAATGATCCTAAAGAAAATCCTAAAGCAATCCTAAAGAAAAAAGGGTGTGCAATTAAATGTTGACATTAAAACATCTATTATAACTAAATTGAAAAGGTCCATCCCCTCTTTTGGATTTTCCCCAAATGCATAGCCTGCTACAGATGTTTATATGACTCCCTTCACAGTAGCCATTCCAGTTTAATTAAATACCAGTGGTTGCTGACAAGAATATCTGTAGGCACGAGAATACAACAGAAACCAAAACTTTGCATAGTGAAGGTCATGGTAAGGAGTTTGCCAGAAAGCTCCTGAGCAAGTCATGCTGTTTTTCTGTGCTTTTTGTCACATTTGCAAATTTGCTTAGGGGATAAGAGGACTGCCTAAGCTCATCCACTGCGGTGTGTTCACTGCTTAATGTGCAGCTACAGTATCTTATCCACTGCCTGTTTCAAGCATAAGTTTTGATGAACTGCAAAGGGACTGAACTATTTTGGGTGAAACATGAGTAATGTCATCACTAGCAAAGAATAGAGTTTGCAGTTGTTTGTCAGGCACTGACTGATTCTGTGTCCAGGAGTTCCTGTATTTTTTCAGTTTCAGAGGTCTCAGTAAAATGCATTTTCTTGCAATACAGCTGGGGAGAAATTCAGACTATTGGAAAAGGTGGAAGCAATATGAATTCCAGAAATTCTTTATAGTGTTCATAATGAAACATGTTTGAGTTTTCTTGGTCATTTGCTGTTATTTTTCACTTCTTTCTTTTCCCTTTCTCAGCCACCTGTTTCTGTAATAAGTTTTAGGTAGAGTTACAAAGACTAAGTTTTCCCTTTTATAACCTCTGCTATTACTGTGTAGTTGCCAGATACCTTGAAAATTATCCAGAAACTCAATTGCTTTATTGCTGTGTTTCACGTGTTGAGACCTGCTTTTTTTTTTATGCACAAAGTTCTTGTATTTAGGCTTCAGAACATTTGAATTCTGCAAATTGTTGAAGCGTAGAGCTGGTTCCTGTTCACTGTTTAAGGCATCCTTGCTATATTATATAATAAAGAAAACCTTCTGTTTCACTTGATAAAAGCATTAAATACTGCTCTATTTGGATAGCCCTATCAGTAAGTAGTTTATATCAACTTGTAGCACAACATTTTTGAGCCCCTGAAAAAGGTGACTGGAACAGTCTACCTGGCTTTACTAAGGGTCAGTCATGCTTGACCAACCTGACTGCCTTTTGTCAAATGACTAGGTCTTCAACTGAGGGTAGAGCAGTTTCGATGTTTGTTTCTTACTTTGACCTTAGCAAGACTTTTTAGTGTCCCACAACATACTCCTATTTACAGTCTGAATGGGAGGATGACTAGTCAAGTGAAAACTGGTTTTAGAGGGTGGCCCATGGTTCATACTCTGCCTGGACAGTAGTTAAACTAGAGCTTCTCAAGGGTCTACTGTGAGCTACTCTTACTTACTTTTTTTTATTTAATGTCTTTATTGGTGGCCCAGAGAGGGAGATGGAGTGCACCTTCATCAGTTTGTGGTAGACACAGAAGTGGATGGCTCAAGGGCAGGGTGGCCATCCTGAAGTACTCAGGCTGGAGGAAGGGGCCTGTCAGTCTTAAAGTGTTCATCAAGGGCTCATACCAAGGCCTTCTTCCAGGACTGGTAATGGTGCTGCAGAATGGTTGGGTTGTAGCTTTACTGAGAAGGACTTGGTTCTGGTGAACAGCAGGTTAAATACAAGTCAGCAGTTCACCCTGCTAGTCATGAAAACAGCTTTATTGCCTTTTAGTTGGCATTTGTTTCACATGGTCCCAGACTGCATCTGCAATAGTCTCCAGTTTTGCTCCTGTGCTCCCTACCCTCAAGAAGAGCAACACTGATAAACTTCAAGCAAGTTCACCAATATGATCAGGGAGCTGTTGTATGTGACCTGTGAGGGGATACTGAGAGCCTTTTGTGACTGTTTACCCTGAAGAAGACATGCTTAGGAAGGATGTAGTAGCAACCATCCTGGTGTAGGCAAGGATGGATACCAGGAAGATGACGCCAGTCTCTTTA
Source organism: Chiroxiphia lanceolata (assembly GCF_009829145.1). NCBI lineage: Eukaryota > Metazoa > Chordata > Aves > Passeriformes > Pipridae > Chiroxiphia > Chiroxiphia lanceolata. The sequence continues at coordinate 26,433,072 of NC_045639.1, forward strand.
CTGAAGTACACAGTGGGAAAACAAGAGACAGTAGCCATAAATTGAAATTCGGGGATATATGTTGAAAAATTTTTACTGTAAAGAGGATTAAGAGATTTTAAGTAATAACCTGTAAGCCTCTGTAGAGGTTTTCAAGACCTGAGTAGATAAAGCCCTAAGCACCTGGGACTGAGGTCAGTGTTGACTGAGCTTTGAGGAGGAAATGAATGACTTGCTGGGTCCGCTCCACTCTGAATCGTTCTATGAAGAATCACCCATGGGTGGGACTTAAGTAGCAAAACTAACCAATGCTGTTTTATTTGGAAACTTCATTCCTTGTGTGAATGGTGTTTATTTCTAGTGCTCCTAAGTAAAATAACCTTACCATAATCACTTACTTGTGTTGACTATTTTTGATATTAAGCATTAGTTACTTGGAGTCTGTCTGCTGAGTAAGCATGGAATAAGCAATGTACATTCATTGAACAAACTCATTTAATCTAAGAAAGAAAGGAAAAGTACTCTTTTTCAGTGTCAAAAATATATTATGGTTATGATATAACAATATTATAGTTAACCATATGTCTTGCCTTTGTTATTCTGAACCTTGTGGTAGAATGAAGTAATTTGTAGAGCATTTGAATTTACTGGGGAGGGAGGAGGAAGCAAGATGCTGGATAGTGGAACTAAATCTCCATTTTTCCGGTATTGGTTCCCTTCCCTCTTTGTCCAGGCCTGTGAAAAAAACTATTATCTTAGATGCTACATATAAACATCTCCAAAATGGACAAGGCTTTGGTTAGATTCTTGCTGCAGAAATTACTTACTGGGTGGGTTTAAGTGTGATAGCCCTTCTCATGGGTTTGTGAAAAGTACAACTTCATTAGTTTTTTTTGTAACCAAGAGAGCGTAGTGAATACTTGTGTGTTTCTGCTTGTGCTTTTGAAGAAATCTGTAGTGGCCAGTAACAGGCTTCTTTGTCATGGTTTCTGTGCCTTTGAATAAGTTGCTGTCTCAGCTTTTAGTCTTTCTTTTCCTTTGCATGCAGGGTCTGGATATATTCTTGTAAACTATTGCATTAGTGTATCAGATTTTTCCGTTATCTCTGCACTCAGACATGCATGCATACACATAATTGTATTCGGGCGCTCTCTCGCACATGGTTTACGTATTACTGGTTTGGAAACGGATTTGGTTACACGATATCTGTGAAGGTGGTATGTATTGACAGTGGGAGTTTTTTGGCAAGTAGTGGCCACTGAATTGTTGATATCTTAAATCGCTTCATACTTTCATCTCTAACAAGTTAAAAGCATTCATGTGATGTTTTGCTGCATTGCGTAGACAAATAGGAACTTCTTGACTAAGTTGACCTCTTCTAGTGGCTCATGGAGTTTATCAGTTTCAGTTTAGCAGTAGCTATTGAGTTATAGATTGTATTGAAAATTGTGTTGAACTAGGAGAGAAACTGGTCAATTCTTCCATCTTACTGCTTTCAGACTCAAAGGCTCTTCTGCTTTATTCACCCTTAATATACACGGAAGAGTGTCTAAAGTGAATCTCTATCAGAAAGACAAAGATCTGAAAGAAGTTTTGGTTTTGTACTACATTCAAGGTAAGACTTTCAAAATTGTCCGTGATCAGATGACAAAAAGCATGAATAGTGAGACTTGCAAAATGGGACTATTTCTGAGTTCTTGGCTTCTTGCACATTATGCTATTCCTGCAGACTATTATGACTGTTTACTAAGTACTAAATAGTTTGTTGAAATGCACTAATGATCAGAGGCATATAAGCTGGCAGTGACTGTGTTCCTTAACTAAAATGGTCAAGTGAGTTGCTACTTGTAGCTAGTGTTTACTATGCAGAGCTGTCTTTTTGGTAGCATTAGGTGTTTCTAATTCTAAAACTGATATACTAAATTACATGATACAATATGGAATGTCTTACTAAATTGGCAGTGTCTTAGTAACTTTTTTGTTTACTTTTTATTCCTGTGCTGAGCTTATTGTAGTTCTCTGTGAATGCAGAGAATGAATGCAGTGAATGCACTCAAGTGATATTTTGGTCACTTTCAAAACATTGGGAAATAATTGGGAGTCAGAGGGCAGGTTTGCTGCGTTTTGGAGGGAATGGTAGATGCATTTCTTTCAATAAAGCCATAGCTTCAAGCACATGCACAGGCAGCACCTGTCTGCAAGTTAAAGCACTGATCAAGTGGTAGGAGCCATTAACATCATTCAGCAGTGATGCCTTTGGCTTCGGCTTACATGCACAGTTTGACAAAATGTTATTAATGTTTGCTGTGTCATTCTCACACCACTCCCAGGGAAGAGTGGAGGATATATATATGAGGCCATGAAGATGATCAGAGGGCTGGAGCACCTCTCGTGTGATGACAGGCTGATAGAGTTGGAGTCGTTCAGCCTGTGGAAGAGAAGGCTCTGGGGAGACCTTGTAGCAGCCTTCCATTACCTAAAGGGGGCTTACAAGAAAGCTGGAGAGGGACTTTTGACCAGGGTGTGTTGTGACAGGACAAAGGGTAATTGCTTTAAACTGCAAGAGGCTGTGTTTAGATTAGATAGTAGGAAGAGAAATTGTGGCTACCCTCTCCCTGACAGTGTTCCAGGCCAGGTTGGATGGGGCTTTGAGCAACCTGGTCTAGTGAAAGGTGTCATTGCCAATGGCAGGTAGGTTGGAACTAGGTGGTCTCTAAGGTTTTTTCCAACCCAAACCATTCTATGAAGAATGGAGAGGCACATAACTGTCCATTGCAGAGATAGTACTTGTGTAAGAAGGGGAATACAAGGCCGTGGTATCTGGTTGTAGAAGGGACGTTGGAGTCATTCACGTGTAGTCACTCAGAAGGACCTAAGAGTTATTTTGGGGACTAATATAGAAGTAGCACTTAATATAGGAAGCTGGTTGCCTAATGCTAGCAGTTTTGGGGAGGTGGAAACCTACTGAAATTGGCACTCATTATACTGCGTTCAGCACCTATTTGAAGGCTTGGATCAGCAGTCTTCTATTCATGTACCTATTTCTGATTTTTTTATGACTGTGGTTTTGTTTTTTATGTAGCAGGTTTTACTGAACTATTTGTGTAATCCCCAAGCTAAATGTCTTGCTTTTTCTTTTTAAACTGCTAAATTCATCTGATTCTTTCAGTTGTTGCTCTGCAAAAGCGTGAATACTTAAGAGTATTCCTTTGTGTGCCATGATTGTTTTATGGATACATAGTTTAATCCAGATAGTTTGTTAAACTAGTATAGAATACATGCAGGATAAGCTTTATATGTAGTTAAGTGGTAAGACTGAGATGTGAGTTTTGGAATATAGAAATCATTTTAAAATGTCTTGACATGTTGTCTGTAAATGGGATGACAGAGTAGGGTGTTTGCCCCCTTGCTACAGTTAATATAGTTTTTTAATGCATCTTTTTGCTAAGATGTTCCCATCACCATTCAGTCCAGCAAGGGCATGTCTTGCAGCCAACCATGTCCAGGAGCAGTAGTAACCTTTGGTGGAGCTGGTGGTGGTGTCTTAATCTGTGTTATCCAAATTTGCCTGCAGCTGATGTCTGAAATGATGAGTCGTATAAAGTGAATGTTGAATTATTAACATGCTTGCTTTCCCGGAATCCTTTTTGCTGTCAAGTCTATGTAGACCTATCGTTACTGCATTGACTGCCTGTCATGTCCTTAAGCACCCTCTCTAATAGTGATTTCTTGAAAATCAGCATGGTCTTGCATGTTACTTTTAACATTCTTATTGACAAAATTGCCCTTTGAATTTTTACAGGTGTAGTTCGACACGTATTGTGATACTTGCATAGTGGCAAAACTAATACAGTTTTTACTCAATAGAAATATCCGAAAGTTCAGCATTGAAATATATGTTGCAAATTGAGAGTTTAAACTGTATTGATTAAAAGTGAATCCGAGTGATTTGTTGTGGAACTGAAGTTGCAGTATGAATTGGACAAAACTTTGAGTATTTAGGCTTGAAAGTTGCCAAATGGCTGCTTTGTGCCAAGTACTCCTCTGTTTAGATGACAAGTGAAGCAGTTCAGATAGCCTCAATGCAGACACCTGAAAAAGATTCCATGTGTCCAGGCAACGATACTGGAGCCTGCTGCCAGAAAAAAAGGTAATGGAAATTTGCTTCACTCTGCAGTTCCTAGAGATAGTAATTTTTTTTGATTAGACTTCAGGCTTTTTCTTGAAAAGTTTCTCTAGCCTGATGGAAAAGTAGAGCATGCTATAAAAGAGCAGGGGGGGAGTAGGGTGTTTCCTGATGTAGTCTGAGAAGTCATCTGTGATCCAAAACCTAACTTTCTAGACTGTACTGTGGATTGAATATCATGTGATTATAGGTGTATTGATTCTGTTATGGTATGGGAGTATATAATTACATATCACATAAGATCAGCTGCTTCTCTTCAGCATTTGTTTATAACTGCCTTAAAAATGCTTTGAGATATGCCTTATTTGACATGAATCAAATCAGTTCAACCAGGTTGATTTAGGAAGATGATAAATCTGTTTTGGTAATAAGGGAGTGACTTTCTAAACAGATGGATCCTCTTAAAAATTTTTAATTGCCTTTATGTTTATAAGCACTAATTCTCTTAATGTTAATACTGTGCTGTTACTGAAGTAACTTTACTAGTAATTAGAAAAATTGTCTTAACATGGAGGAGACAAAGGAAAAAATTGTTCTAAAACTGTAGTCGAGGTATAAAAATAACTGTGTATTTTAACAATTCCTATTTGGAGCCTTCAGTTCCTGTATTTTACAGAAAGTTAGTTCTTTTGGAAGACTGTGTGTGTGTAGGCTGTGAGTTGACATAACAGATGCTTGAATTCTCTCTTTCCAAGTCATGTGCTTTGCAGTAAACATTAAAATGCCTGTAGCATCATAAGTGTTAATAATTGGCTGCTTGTACTACTGGTGTTCTTATGTTACCAATTTGAACGTGATGGTGATTTCATTGTGGTGTTGAACGACCTCTTTTACATTTAATTTAACTCCTGTTGTGTATAAATTTAGCAGGTGGTAACATGGCTAAAAAAAGCCGCAAATAGATCCAAGTGGCTAAGTAGTGTGGCAGAGAATTTATGCCTTCTGTAACTGTCTGCACATCAGCAGTGGCCAAGATTTTTTTTTTTAATGCTGTGATGGCTCAGTTTTAGTGCCTTTATACCTGAAGACTTACTCTTACAAGATGAGGGAAGAACCTTCTTGGAGAGAGGGAAAGTCCTTCCTCTAATCACTAGTATCATATATAAAGAAATAAAAAGCCACTCTTGCTATCCCTTATAAATTTGGTATAACTTGATTTCTGTCATTGTCAAACATATCAATATTAGGGAATTGCTGCTGAATTTTCTGTACTCGGTGCTAAGTGAAATACTGTAATTTTGATATTTTTGCTTATTTTTCACCCCACTTGGTGATGTTGAAGTGCCTTCTAAATTTTGTATGTACTTGGGGTCTCACTTAGGGATGTATGTGTTATATGTGTAAGATATGGAAAGGTGTGATGAGTTAGCATGCATATATTGTAATGGTTTAATTCCTCTAATAGACAAAATGGGATGCTATTGTGTCTTTGAGAATCCTTTGTGGGATATTTGTTTTAAATACAGAATCTTTACAGGAAGACATGTATAAACCAGGTTTAAGTTTTTTTTTCTTTCAGAAACAGCAGAAATATGATTGGGATATTAAGGATAAAGAATTCCTTATTGGCTTCAGTGATAGTAGCAAGACTTGATTCAAAAGCTGACTTGTTCTAATTGCATTGCCACTAGGAACGAGGGTGAGGTTCTCTGCCCAGACAAAAAATAATTTTGGGGGACTCCGGCTCTTAGCTGGCTTAAAAATCACTGAATACTGTTCAGAGAAGAATTAGTCAAGATAACCATCTGCAGATAATCTGTTCCTCCCCTTTGTGACCATTTCATATGAGACAATATTAAAACAATATTAATCTTTTGAAAACTGTCAGACTTTAACTGTATCCTACAACTAACGCATCTTAAATTTTTGCATCTGTCCCCTTTGCTATCTTAGCAATCAAAGTGTACAGTTATGTCAGATTTCTTACCTAGAGTGTAATGAAGTTTGTGGCAGTGAAGTTTCTTTATTGTTCAAATGCACATACTTGCTACTGAATTAGCTGATCTGAAATATGGTGCTTCCTCTGATTTTCCTGACAACTGATCCTGTAGGAGTTTTTAATTTTTTTTTTTCTGACAACCAATTCAGTAGGAGGTATTTTTATGATTTTATGCTAAAGCCTTTCTTTGAAAGGCTTAGCTAGAAAGGGCTAAGCCTTTTCTAGTGCATGATCAACAGAGTAAGTTTTTATTTGTAAGATTACTTCTGAATTTGATTAGTACCATATTTTGCTAACACTTTGCTCTTTGGGGGAAAGGAGTGACAGACTCTGGATGCCCTTTAGTACTGCTGTAGGAGGTAGAGTGGGTGAGACTGAAGTGAGATGTGATTTAGGGACATGCTGTTTTGGCCCAGAGGACTTCAGAAGAGATGTGCCTTGTAATGTTATCAGCTGACAGGTGTGGTGGGTTCTTTCTCAGAACATTTAATTAGTGTTCAGGCTGAGATTTCTACTGGTTTTATGCAGGTGGATATTTACAAAGTCTAAGTAATCCACCTGTAGTGACTGTATTTTTTAAAAACATCGATTTGAAGGCCAGGTGTTAACAAAGACAGCAAATGGACAGATGGTTTCAAACTGATTAAGTAGCTATTGCTACCCAGGTATTCTAGCTAGTAATGTGATAATGAATTTACCTCATGGGGAAACACTATAGAAATGTGCTGAAATGATAGGCACTGCAGTAATAGTGAACATCTTAGGTTGCCCGTGCATATCACTCTGTGTCTGAGCTGGAATTTTGAATGCCTATCAGGAAGATGAAGGTTTGCAACTCTGCCCTTTGCTTTAAGAAAAAACACAAACTCATACAGAATAATACAGATGCATCTTCCTCAATCTGCAACTCCTGGATTGCTGTGGAAAGCAAAATGTGTAACTAGAACTTTACTTGGATTGCAGTGATTATGTACAGTAAGATAAAAGCTAGTTAGAAACTTTTGCGAGCTTTTCCCTAGAAAGTCCTAGCAGCCCCAGTAAACACGTTTTTTCAAAGTCCTCTGCTTACAATCCTTTGTTGTTTTAATTGATTTTTTTTTTTTTTAAGAAAGCAGATATATAAATGGACTACATTTTAACTCTTGAAGATAATTCCTTCTCTTTAGTTCAGCTAAAGATCAGATCACTTAAAATGAAAGCATTTTGTACTTGGATGTTTTTACTGAAGCATGGTAGATGGCCTCTCTTTTCAGCCTCATCTCTTCCTAAAGCTGGCTGTTTGAAAAGCTGTCCAGCATAACTGATGGAGAGATGATTCCACATTTCTCTGCTTGAATTCCGCTAAGCATAGCTCTGATCTGTTACAGAAGAACAGGGGAGTAAGTGCTTGCCAGTAATCTCCCAGTAGGCAGATACAGATTGCGTACGTGCATTGTGAATTCCAGTAAGGCTGGCTTTTGGTATTCCTTCATCTTCTGCTTGTATAATTCAACCGAGTTTGATTTACTCATAAGCTGGATGAGCAGTCTGTGCTTCAGGCGTTCACTTGTACCAGTGTAACTGTCTGTACGTCTGCTCAGCCACACGCATGGAAACGGGAATGAGCTGCTGGGAGCAAATACCACTTAAGCTACCACTGCTGCCATGGCATCCACACAGCTGTAGTGCGAATTTACTGATCTAAAGCTTACCTAAAAGTGAGTCACAGAGAGTTTAAGAGTTAAGAAGGTGCCTTACAAATACATTTTAAAGACAGGTCTGCAGGAAGAAAGAAAGTTCAGAATAGCTTTTGTAATATGTATCAAAAAGTCCACCATTTCTGAGGTGATATTTTAAAGTGTGCTAAGCCCATGATATTATCAAGCTTTTAGGTGAGTGTAAAATACCGGTATAATAGTGGCTTCCTGTTGGAAATTCAGCATTTAATAGTTCAAACGACTAACTGGCAATAGAAGTTTGAGCTGCAAACTTCAACCTGCTGAACTAAACTTTCACTAGAACCCCAAGTAAATGTTTCAAGCCATTTAGATTTTTAAAAAGTCCTGGGTGTTAATTCTAAAATACCATGGAAAGATACTGTTGCACTTTTTACAAAACCATAATATTGTATTACCTGCTTCAAATAGGATTAAACTTGCTTCATAGAATTTTTAATTTTGAACTTTAGTTCATTCTGCTTCCTTTAACTGTTTAATGTGAATATTTTAGTGCAACTTCCATGTTGAAAGGGGGGGGGAACAACAAGAAACCCTACACCCTCAGAAACACAATTCAAGACCTTGTCCAGTCTTGGTTGATTGACAATGTTTTTATGTAGAACCAAGGATCACTTAGCATATAGAGAGAGAATTAATTACCCTTTTATTACAAGGGATGAACAACTCTCTCTTTAGGGTGAAAGTTGTACCTTTTCTCAAGTAATTAAGTAGATATTAACTCCTGGTTTAGTTTGCGATTTGTCATACAGGTAGGAAGAACTACTGCATGAACTTAGAGCACTAGTGCGTTCCCTTGGTCTGTGCTCTTGCCTTCCCAGAAAAATCAGGTAGCCTAATGAGTACCTCTCTTAGGAAAGGGATGTTATCTTACCTTTACCATATGCTGGGAACATGCAGCTGGGAGGTAGCAGTTTATTAGCTAACCTGTGGCACACAGTAGTGCTTTTTTCCTTCTCACTCCTGCTGTCTTTTACTTCTGCAAAGTCTTTTAGTATCTGTGTGACCCACACAGAAACACAGAGTTCACAGTTCTGGGGGATGATATCGGGGGTGGTGGTATTGTGCTGTCATAAGGTCAATCATGACCCATTAGGTCATAGCTCTTTCTGTTCACAGTTCAGTCAGTGAGGTGCTTCGTTTGTGTAGTTGTTTTAAAGCAGCAGTGATTTGGTTGTCCATGAAAGGTCAGAGTCGTAGCTGGTTGTGAGGCAGAATAAACCCAGTGTTTATCTGGTGCTCCTCTGACCAGTCTGGAAACTTGCAAAGGACTGGATGTTGTAGTGGGTTTTGGTTGTTTAAACATTAGGATTCAACTTGAAGATCATTAGTGCTTTACTACTAGGATTATTAAATGTATATTTAATCATCAGGAATACCAGCATTTGATGCCTACCCTTCTGTAAAATGATATGGTAGGGTTTTTCAAATCTCTCTGGATTTTTTTTTTTCATGTGCTTATTTTGGGATATTTGGTTTAGTTCTTCAGCAATGAATTACTTACGTTGACTTTAGCTGTATAGTCTTTACCTTCTGAAGCAAATACTGTAAATGTGGTGAAATTCAAATTCTTTATTAGCCAAGGAATATTTAAGTTTTGCTCAATTAAAAACTATTCTACTGTAGGGTGCTGGTGTCTTAGTAGCAAAAAAGTTTACTGAACTGACTTAGTCCTATTCAAATATTTTTATTGTGTTTATGTTTACATACTCAAAAGATTTAAGTAGCTCAAATAAAATGCTTAATACATCTTGTAATTTTGTTAAACCTTTGATAAGAAACATTCGACTTTATTCTTGTGATGTAGTTTATGATCAGCAATCTGGACAAAACATTTGCATTCGTTCATGTGAGTGTTTTCTGCACAAAAATTATTAGGGGCTGGATATAATAGCTTGTTATCCCAAAGCTGTATCATTAATCTAAATGTCATATGAAGGAAAAAAGTGTGGAGCTTATTTGGAGAGATAAGAGTCCCTACTGTGCAGAATTAAGTAGAAGTAATGTCCCCTCTTTGTGCTGTGTTCAGGGGTGGAGTATGTATCTTAAACTGCTTTTGTGTTTTGGGACACTGAATACTGTATTTCTCCCTTGTTTATAGCTATATGTATAGAGAGAATTTGTATAAATAGAAGCATATTCTGGAGAAAAATGCTCTTAGCCCAAAATACCTGTTTTGAATCTGCCCTACTGTAAGCAACCTGTCTCCTGGCTAAAAGTCATCCCTGTCTAAGGAATGTTCTCTCTCACATCCTCTGTAGAGTAGCATTTGGGAGGCGTCAAGTCTCTTGCTTCTGAAAAGCAAAATGCTAATCTTCTGGGCTGCTTTTGTGAGCTCTTTTAAAGGCCACTGGAGTAACATCAGAAGCACTGAGGCTCCTGAACACTTCATCGTGCAAGCACCCTGTACCCTCCTAGTTGGGGCGATCTTTTGAAGGTGGGAGACAGTGTATGGAGGCAGCGGCGTTCTTGTCACATGTTTTGTGTCTGTGCCCTAGAACAACCTGCATTTAGGAGAAGGGAGTTTGGCTATTTTGTGCGACTTTGTGAGTCTGTGTCTCTATGTTTTGTTTTTTTCTCCAGAGTTCTTGGATGTGGAAACAACATTTTTACTGAAACTTTTTAACTTCGTGGGGAGGGCTTTTGCCGTGTAGTCCAGTACAATGATTTAGTAGATTTATTTTTTTTTTAGAACTTTTTTAGAGTTCATTAATGATTTAGTGGATGCTGCTTAAGGTGTAGTTTCACAATACTCTGAACAAATCTGGATTGGCAGCAGCTCCTGGTTCTGCATTTCTGTCATTGGCATTTGTCTGATCCTGCATTTCCTAAGCTGGTTCAGAGACCTCAAGTGGCAGAAAATAATTGAATTTTTCTGAATTAGTTTGACTCCTTGAACCATCCATCCTGTTGTACTGCCTGAGAGAATGTTGGTGAAAATACAGGACTTACAGCAGTGTAAAAGTTATGAGCATAAAACTTACTGAACCCTTACAGTTCTTCAAATGTAGCAAAGCAGTTCTTTTTAGCAATTTTGTGCTTATGACACTTTTTGGTAGTTGAAAAGCACTATTTAGTGTTTGGAAGAGACAAACCATAATGAAATGTCATAGCTCCATTCTTCGATCAGCGGGCTTAAAGTCAAGACCTGCAGTAGATCCTCTTTATCACTCATTCAACTCATCAGAGTGCTGTAATCAGTTTAAAATCTTCAGTGTCACAATAAGGCTTGTATTTCCCTCGTGCCCCAGACAAAGCTGGCTGTTATGCAGAATTCTTCCTGCAATAATTCCTTTTACTAGTGTACTGTCATGGTAACTTTTGTAAGATGCAGTGGTTTATAAGATTAAATATGTAGTCCCTGATCCATGAAGGAGTTTGGGCATTTGCATCCTGTTCAAAACAATGCATAGATGCTTTTGTAGATCCACACATCTGAATTCTTAGTTATTTGCTACTTTTACATTTTAAGCTGAATTTATGGTTAATTTTATAGAAACTATTTTTAAAGAAATATAATGATTCTTATTTCAGAGGACCTGAAATACATTTGCAATTGAAGCTTATTACTTTTGTTTTAAACTCTTATGCATTTTTACATCTAACCATGCAGAATAAAAAGCTTAGAAATTACATGTGCTACACATGGTGGGTTTAAGTCTTATCAAGCACTCAAGGAGTGTACCCTGTCATTTGAGTAGGTGAATAAAATTAAGAACTAGCAGAGTGATGTTAGGAGGCATGCAAAAGCTATTCCTTCTGTTACTGAATTTAGGGATTTGAATGGCAGGTAGTTGGCTGAAGACTTTTTAAGTGCTTGTTGGTGTCGGTGAAGGAAATAGGGAAGAATTTAATCTGATACTTTGTTAGCATGAATCTTGAATGTGACATTTAGAGAGTGGGTTGAAACGTCTTCTGACATCCAGGTGTAGCTTTAGTTCAAGCACTTCTATTTAGGAAAAAGTTATATTCACGAGAAAATTAATGTACAAATCTGTTGTGCACCATCTGGAGTAGCTAACTGCTTCCTTTGTTTCTTTCTAGGAAATATCAAAATAAAGCAGATGTTGTGTCCTGTACTGTTATCTCAAGGTTTTGCAAGTCATTCTGTTATGTGCTTCTTGGCAGCAGGAATGTAAACTAATTCTTACAGCACTGAACTAGAACCTTGACAAGGTTACAGTTACAGGTAAGAACAAATTATACCACTTTGAAATTTGTGAGAACATATAGTTGCTTTTACTTTGACTGTGTTTTAATTTGCAATTTGTAATTGACCATGGATTAACAGAAATTTCAGAGCATATTGGATAAAACTATGTGTTTTTTCTTCTCTAGATGTATTTGAATTTTGTTTAATGCTGTTTTTTAATAGGGAGGAAATATAATTTCAAGTATAGCTTCTTTCTATTATACAAAGCACTGTTAATTAATTGGGGGAAGAAATGTGATTTTTCACCACCTAAAATGTGTGCTGACCCAGATTTTGGGGAAGGTATGTTCTCACACAGAAGACTGTACAGGATCAGTAAAAAAGTTATGTTTTGCCGCTGTGTTGGGATCAGCTTACTGTCTGAGTGTGGCTTTTTTCCCCACAAGGTCTGCATTTCTGTAAGAGCACTGATAGCAGCAGTACTGCTTAAATTACCTGTTTTAATCAGTTACAGAAAATCTCTAAATTTCTTGACAAGGTCCCCTGTAGCTTCAACTCTTGAATCACCTTTTCAAGGGTAAAGGTTGATGTCTTTTTTCCAGGTCAGTGAAAATGTTTTGACTGCTGGTTTTCTATCATTAACTTTGTCTGACAACGGTGGAGATAACTGGTCATGCTCTTTGTCACCTTCTGAACCTGTGTGTAGGGAACTAAAAGTCAATGTTCTTTTACTGTGACTTTAAAAAAAAAAAATAAATTCAGTGGTATAAAACTATAGTAATGGAAAGAAACCCCACATCCTCCACAAATACCTGTGATAGAGATTGCATATTTTGGTTTTTATGTTTCTGAAAGAGTTATTTTGGTTTTTAAACAGGGACTATGTGTTTTGAAGACTGTCTGTGAAATAGCTTTCTTGCATGTGCCCAATCTGCAGAATCATGATCAAGTGAAGGCCTTTCAGTCTTGATTTTGCATTTGGGTGTCTTTGATAGAGTGGCTTGCCACTTGTCAATAGTGCAGGCAAGAGTCTGGACTGTTGTTATGAAGCAGTCTAATATGTCCTACTCTGAAGTTCAATAATGCATAGGGTCATAAGTCAGTGACAGGTTTGTGCCAAGGAGGTGGCATTGATTGTTCTGCTACAATGAAAGAAGGGTTCAAACGTGGTTTGTTTTGAGGGTTTCTTTGTTAGTGTTGTGTTGATCGAATGCTCATACTTACTTTGCAGTGATGTAGTAACATGTTGAAAAAAGGCACAACTCTTCTTATACTGTGCCAGTCAGACTTAATTTGAGTGGACCTCTAGTATTCATGTAGCCCAACCCTTGTGTCCAGCTTCCTCAGATTTCTGTGTGAATCAAGAAGTCGTCCCTCAATTATGTTAATAAAGGTATATTGGTTTACTGTGGTTTTGCAGACCTGTTGCAGAATACTTATTCTGGTCTTTCAGACCTGTTTGGGAACAATTTATTGATTATATGAATTGATGATTCATTGCTGCCTTATTATCACCAAAGGTTGTCTGAAACTTTCTGTAAACAAATTGAAGGAGGTAAGAAAAATTATCTGAAATGCCTAAATTTAGATTAAGAGAGAACTCATTCCTAGTGACATGCTGCTTCATGCTAATGAGTAAAATTCTTCAGTTTTAATATCAGTAGTGTATTGGATAAACTTTTGGTTCTGTTTCTTAAAATCTGAGGTGCTATTTCTTTAACAAAAACCTGGCTGCTGTTTGTTATATGGATGATTAAGAAGGACCAAGCTAAATTTACACTCAAAATAATTGGTCTCTTACTGAATTTAGAGAACCAAAACGGTGATTCTGCATAGAAATAATTATAAACTTTGGTAGTGAAGGATCACTTTTATACTTGGTCAGTGCTTTGTAGTATCCAAGGGCCACATGTGCATCTGTTCTGAGCAGCCCAGTAAAGAAGTGAGAACATTCTTATTGGCTAAGGAAATATGAGCAGATATGGGCAAACAGAAAGAATTTTAGTTAATATCATAGGATATAAATCTTGTGACAATATAGTCAGGAGAGATAAGCAACAGTACAGTGTAGTCTTTGGATGGTATAATAAAGCCATACTGAGCTGCAGGGTTTGAGTTAAGGACAAAATGTGACTCCAGGATTAATAAACCTGGATAGGTAATATCTGAATTTACCAGGTGGGCCCATTTCACTGAAATGACAATGCACCAAATTTCTGCTCCAAGAAAATGATAGAAGAGCATGAATGGTGGCTTATGCAGAGCTACCTTGACTCTTAAAGACTTGAGCCTTCATTCTGGTCCCACACAGGTGCTGGCAACAGTAGTCTGCTTTGCATTGTCTAGGCCCAGCCTTGTTGTATTTGATGAACCAGCCTGGGTATTTACCTCTCTTATGTATCACTTTTTGTAACTCTGGAACTCAGATAAACTGTTTGCAGGTAACAAAGGGGATTGAATTTCCCAGACTTTGTAGGGTTTGGAGGAAGTCTTGGTAAAGAAACTGAAGTTGTTACCTGAAGACCCAAGATGAGTGACACTAATTAGGACACTGCCTCCAGTAGAGTCTTTCTCACTGAGGATGACAATGCAGATTTCTTTAGTTAAGTCCCTGGCAATGGTACAGTATGAACTAAGGAAGTCACACTAGCAAGCACAAAATTCTGTGTAGTTAACTAGGAAAAGCACTGCATATTTTTTAAAGTTTTTATTTGGCCACAAAACTGTGTGAATTTGACTTGTGCAATTTGAATAAGAGGGAACCTGCCTGATAAAGATTTCCTGACTAAAAAGACATCAACCTGGGCACTGGTGACTTTGTACTATATGCTGTGATTAGAAAGGCAGATTCAGAGTCCCCTTTCAAGTTTTTTGTGAAGTTCATCTTGAGTATCTGAGGTATGATCTCTAACTTTGTATGTACCGAGCTACATTACAGAAAAATAAGAAGCTTCAGCATAGAAGCGTGCAATTCATCCATGAGAGACACACAGTTGCTGCGTAAGCTGAGCTTGAAGATCTGCAGTTAGGTAGCTTCACCCATGTTCTAGTAAGATGCAAGAAAACAATGTAAAATAAACCTCTGAAAAGACCACAAGCGTATGTATTTTTCTGGTGTTAACAGCATAGCTCAAAAGGTGCACTCCTGGTGCTCCTTTCTATTTTTTCAGTCTTTTCTGTTGAAGGTTACAACCCCCTTGGATCTGCTGTCTAAGCTCTGGCTTCCAAACCCACTGCAGTCAAAGTCACAAAGTTTCAAAATACTAAAGCTAATTTTGCACTTCTTCAGTGAAACAGTTCAAAGAGTAAGGGCAAAAACATCTCAGCCAGCAGTTCTGAAAGAAAAGAAACTGCTGGCACAATGTGGTGGTGAGTAGCTGAGGCAGAGCAGAAGCGATAATGTTTTCAGGTAGTGCTACTGACATTGATTATGGATGTGAATCTACAGTGCTAAATTGTGCCTGTGGTGGTTTTGTAGCTCCAGGCCAGTTTTTAAAGTAGCTCAAGTACATTCTCAAAGTAATCTACATTCTTTGTAACTTGCTGGTTGAAAAGTAACTGTAGGGAAAGTTGTGTTTTGTTTGTCTTTGTTACTGTTTCTTTTTCCTCAACTGTTGTAACAATGGAGATGCTGAAATTCATTTCAAAACTACAACTGTAGCTCCTGAGCACGTATGCTACCTGGTGATGGGGATAACTTGAAAAATTTTTTGAAATTCCTGGTTTTAAAGCCTTTTGGGCTTCTTTCATGATACCCTGGCAGGAAAAGTTTTTTGGTAGTAGGCTCTATATTTAAGTTTTATAGTGGTGCTTAATTTCTTTCTGTCAATATCTTTGGTCAGCTGAGATCCTTCCTAAACACAACTCCTATGGCCACAGATTATTTCAGAACAATCCACCCTCCCAAAAAAAAAAACCTCCATAGGAATGGGGTAATCACTGTTCTTTTATGTAGTTCATTTTTAATTGGAAGTAAAATATTCACATCTTATTCTTAGATTACAGTCATTTCTGTTTGACTTTGCCAGTATTTGTGGCTACTTAGTTAGAGTAGTTGTTACAGCCAAGCTTCAAGTAGAGCTCTTGCTCAAAGCTTCAGTAACAGTTTGCCTAATGTAAATTTGTATAATGCCAGCATTTTTAAGGCCAGTAAGTAAGAAGTGAGACCAAGTTTCCTGGGATCAAAAATCAAGATCCTTAAAGCTGATTTCACTCATGAAATGAATTTTCATATAGTGTACATACATTATGCTATCTAGTTATACTATGAGTATAGTGATAGTATAATAATAGTATATTGTAAGTGAACACAAGATGAGTAAAATATCAGTATTTCTTCTGTAAATTGAAGAGGCACAAACTGGGACAAGAGGATCTTCATGAATTTCAAAACTGTCTACAGTGTGTAGACACAGGTACGGCATAGAAATCTGCATGTGCACATAATACACACTAGTGAGGGACTGAAGATGGAGACAGATGAGCTTTCTACCAAGACTAAATTTGTTTTTTTAACTTAAACCAGAGAAGTTATTTCTTCCTGCACTTTCAATGGGTTTTGAAAATGTTTATCATAGATACTTTGATTATTTATTTGTCATTTACATCTTTAATATCTAGTGCAGCATTTTTTCTGTTGAAACGTCATTCTTTTTTTATAGCAGGAGCAGATGTGTTTTGTAACAGGAAACTCTGGTGCTGTTTGTTTTCCATGGCACTTACTTATTAAAAATGACTAGCCTGTTGAGTGAATCCTTCTGAGGAAAAGACATTTTACAGTACACTTTTATGACCTAAGCCCAAAAGATTGATGTTGGACCATTCTCATATTATGAAAAGATACATTATTGCCTTTGGGACTGTTGGCCATCAAGGTATTAGTTTAGTTCTGATGTTCTCTTTGAAGCTGACATGTGATCTGAAAATTACTTTATAGTATCTATAAGAACTTTGATTATGGCTTTTAGACCTTTGTAATCTAATTATATGTTGGTTACTGTTATGGTTTAACCCTAACCAGCAACTAAGCACCACACAGCTGCTTGCTCACTCCCCCTCCTCCCTCTCCAAGGGGGGATGGGAAAACAAATCATAAAAGTGAGAAAATTCATGGGTTGAGATATAGACTTTTTAATGGGGAAGAAAAGGAGGGAAAAAAATAATGTCCTGGCTATGTATCCTCCCATCTTCTTGTGCCCCTTTAGCCTTCTTGCTGGCAGGGTATGAGAAGCAGAAAAGTCCTTGAATTGGTATAAACACTACATAGCAACAACTAAAAACATCAGTGTGTTATCTACATTATTCTCATAGTGTATCCAAACACAATTCTATACCAGCTAGTAGAAAATTAATTGACTCTATTTGCATCATACCCAGGTCCCACACTTTCTAGTAGATCCCAAGTAATCACTGTCACCTTTCCTTCCTTTTGATAAATTCACACAGATATCATTCCATGATACTCTTTTCTATCAGTCTGTGGGCCATCCCTCCACAATGTCTGTTGAGCTTTTTTAGTCCATGACTTCGGGCTTCATCTGTCATGGTAGGAGAGATTAGGGTTGTTTCATGCTAAAGCCATTACTGCTGCACTTGTCTAGTTCTGTCATCAAAATTTGTTCTTCGTTAATCTGAGTAATTCTGCTATAATATGCTTGATTATTATTTAACAACTGTAATAGTGATGACTTACAATATTATATAGCAAATAACATAATACGATTCAAATCATTGCCTGTCCTTACCCAGAATCAAATCCCCTTGAGGTACACATTGGAATTCCTCATCCTTCTACATTACCCACCATGTGCACCCAGCTTCTTGAGCAAATGCAGTCCCGTGGGTGATTGCTGGATCTCCTGTGCAGGTCCCTTGACCTTTCTTTGTTTTATGGCAAAACCAGCTTTCAGAAGGGTTCAAACTATTTCTTCCTGTCTCAAAAACTTCTGTTGCTGTATCACCCCACACAATGTTGTCATCAATGTATTAGGTGTTCTAGAGCTTTGCCTTGTTTGAATACAGTCTGGATCAGTCCATGGCAAATGGTAGATCTGTGTTTCCACCTGTCAATTCCAGGTATACTGGATGGCCTGCACTCTGCTGCCAAAGGGATTGAGAACTGCATTAGCACTATCAGTTGACATGCCACTTGGCTGCCTCTGACTCCTCTTGATATTGAAGTTCTGGCGTGTCTGGCACAGCTGGACTCGGAGGGGGCATGACTTCATTCAGACTGTGATAGTCTACTGTTAGTCTGCACTGGCCATATGGCAGTGAGCTCTGCTGAAGTGAGTCCACTTGCCCGGGTAGCATAACATCTTCAGTGAAGGGATACCTTTCCTTCGTACCTGGCAGGAGTTGCTTCCAGGGGCTGAGGGCTTGTGCCCCTTTTCCAATTGTTTCATTAATGCCCCCTTCTGTAGAACAGGATCGCAGATGCTTAGCCTCCCTACCCTCTAACTCCAGGCTACTGGCCCTATTATTCCAGCACTGGAGCAGCCAGGTGATCATGTCCTTGCCTGGATGATGGCTGAAATCTTTTTGCGTATACTGCAGCTCACTCAGGGGTGTGCTGTTTAACAAAACATGAGATGGGTACTGTCTCTTTTATGGGTTCTGCCTCTTCCACTGCCTCTTCTCGTGATGGTCCTGCTTCTTCATCCCTTCTAAATGAGCTCACTTCCATATATATCTCTCCTTGTCTATAGGGGGGCTGGTACAGACAGAAGTTGGTGCTTTCGTTTAGCCACAATGTCTGTCACTGGCGTTGGAGTAGCTGCTGTACCAGTCATTTTGCCATCAGATCCAGAGGCTTTTTTTGCCCTCAGAGCTACTGTATAGTGTTGAACAGGGCTCAGGAGGCCTGGGCCAAGCCCTAGCACATTGCCTGACTTTGATTCTCTCTGGTATTGTCTGAGTGACAGCATAGTTTTTCCAGATTTTGTGCTTGTTCAGTGCTGAAATTCCAAAGCACTGAAGGTGCCCCCTGTCATAGGCACTTGCCCATACACCCTGCCACTTATTACTGTCCAACCTCAGGGCAGATCTCTGTATGGCTCTGAAATAATCATTTACCCCTAAACAACATCTTGAACATGTCCAGAAGACATAGCAATAGGAATGCTAGCTTCAACATCCCAAGGATATTAAAAATTCTCAAGTACTGTTTTAATTAGCCTGGAGGAGAAGAGGAAGATGAAGGTAGGTACCGATCTCCCCCATGGATTGGGTCTCTGAGGAGAAAAGGTAAAAGTTGTAATTAGTAATAGTTTCCTATAGATGGCTCCCGAAGTCTGGAGATGTCGGCAGTGCTGAGTACAAATACCAGATTAGTTTCATGACCAACAATTCTGTCGTATTATTAGACAGTGTTATGGAATACAACAACATGATAACCTTAGGCCAGTTCCCATGGGTGATAAACAGCACGTGGGGCAATATATACAAGTAAAGTGAAGTATTATGTAACGCAACTTTACGAACAAGCACACCAACTTTGAGAGCAAATACATCACCATTGTGACCAGTGACTAAACTAATATAATGAATGCTTATAGCAAATCTCTTCTGATGCGTTCTAGTCAGATTTGTTATTATTTCAACTTGTTGTGCCCTGTGTTGGGCACCAGAAATGATTGTTGTGGTTTAACCCCATCTGGCAACTACTCACCACACAGCTGCTCACTCGCTACCCCAGCTCCAGTCAGATGGGAGAGAGAAACAGAAGAATAAAAGTGAGAAAACTTGTGGGTTGAGTTAAAGACAGTTTATTGGGACAGAAAAGGAAGAAAATTGTAATAATAAAAGAATTAAAATATGCAAAACAAGTGATGCACAATGCAGTTGCTCACCACTTGCTGACCAAGGCCCAACCAGTTCCTGAGCAGTAGCCCCTGGCCAACTTTCCTCCCAGTTTATATATTGACTATGATGTCATGTGGTATGGAATATCCCTTTGGCCAGTTTGGGCCAGCTGTCCTGTCTGTGTTCCTTCCCGAGTTCTTGTGCCCCTCCAGCCTCCTTGCTGGCAGGGTATGAGAAGCTGACAAGTCCTTGACTTAGTATAGCTAACAGTACTTAGCAACAACTAAAAACATCAGTGTGTTATCAACATTATTCTCATACTGTATCCAAACCACAACTTTATACCAGCTACTAGAAAGAAAATTAACTCTATCCTAGCTTGAATCAGGACAGCTGCCTTCATTACAACCATGAAGTAAGTATTTCTGCCTGTCAAATATAAATCTAAATGGAAAGGAACAAGCTTTTCATTTAAAATAGCTGCCTATTTCCCCTTTATGATATAGTAGAAAATCATGAGTATCTGTAACTGAGCAAGAACCATTTGCCAATTTATAATTAGCAGGTATAGTTGTTTGTCTCTTAAACATAAATGCAAGTGTATACACAGATGTGACTTTAAGGCCCTTTACTATATGGCTGATCTAATACCAAAGAAATTCTTCACTGTAGCTGGGGCAAAAAGGATATTGGTCAGGAATTCTTCTTGCATGTCAGAGGACATGACTTTTGTATTTGTACTTCCCTACCTCAAAATGCTAGATATCTTTGGTTTCCTGAACCTGAATTATTGCTTATGTTGCTTGTATATGAGATAAGGACCTCAGGTAGGATTTGTATCAGGTAGGAAACATCAAAGAATGTATATTGGGATTGTAGAGAAGTAAACCTTGGGTTAGGTTTTTGCCCTGGGAAATGGATGTCAGCTTTTGTTAGCAACTTGCTGCCCTGAACTCTCTTGGAAATGGCTTAGCTATTGATGTAAAGCTAAAGCAGTAGTTAGAGCCTCTGCTTTTGCAGTGTATTGATCAGATTTAGTTAATTCATTGCCAGAGAGGGGCAAAGGTCAATATTTTCTTCCTTTGTAAAGGCCATCCAAAATCCTTTGAGCCTTGGTGATTATTGGTCTTTGCCAGGCAATAAATTTTTTTAAATGTTAATTATTTGTCTTTTGCCTTTTTCCTGGAGTTGGGAAAACCTGGGAGAAGAGAATCCTAGGTTTTCATTCTTGATCTGAATAATATATACAGTTTTAAAGACTAGTGTGTGGAGCATGGATGAGAACTAAGTCCTTCTACATTTCCGAGAAAGTTTGGGAACTGCAGTAGGTAGGGTCATCCAAATTTTGAAAATCTGAACTAGTGATTTTATGTGAGGTAAACATTTTCACCACAAGGAAATTAAGTTGTTTTCTCAAACTGATGTGTTACACAATTAAATTTTGTTTAAAAATGGGATCTTTAGAGATTAAATCTCAAAGCTGAAGGATACTGAAGTTTTAAGTTTCCATATATTGGTTAAACCAACTGAATTACTGACTTGAAGGTGGACACTTCATCTGTTCCTCTGTTGACTGTTTTCTGTTAAGATTGACTCTTGCTCTACAAAGGTGTTTGGGACTTAATACCTTGAGTCCCTCAAGAATGTTGAGATATTTTGACTGAGTGGAAGCATGATGAAGTCTTCATTAAGAATTTGGACAGTGAGAGGGTATTAATTCTTAAGTGGTCCATAAACCCAGTGGTAGGCCTTAACAGTTGATAGATGTTGGTAGGCTGGACAAATGGTTTGATGGTAACCTCAGGAAGGGTAATCAAGTCATGTACCTGGAATAAAGAAACCTTGTGCCTCTATACAGGCTGTATGATAACTATCTAGGAATGAGCTTTGCAGAAAAGAGCTGTGGTGTCCTGGTGGAGAACAAGGGCAGGTGAGTTGAACATTAAAGAGCAGTGTGTCTGTAGTGGTGGAAGTTTGGGCCATGTTAGAAAAGGTGTATCCGACATTTTGGGAGGAGTGATTATTTTCCTCTCTTTGGAACTCATGAGGCTGCATCTGGAATACAGTGTGCAGTGTTGGCCTGCCATTACAGGAAAGGCATAGATATAGTGGAGCAGAGGGCAACTCTTACTTAGGGGCTGGAGCATGTGATGTATGAGGAGAGGTGAGAGATGAGTTTCTAGAGTGTGGAGAAGAAAAGGCCAAGCTGTCTTCCAACACTGTAATGGGAGGTACAGAGAAGGTAGAGCTGTGCTCTTCTCAGAGATGTGTGATAAAAGCCTAAGAGGCAAAGGACACAAGTTGATTCCTAGGCTTAATGTTTTCTTGCTGATTGCAAGTCAATCTCTGCATCCTTTATTAAAGATCTGCAATAGGAAATGGGATATTTTGAATATTAAGAACATAATCTTGAGTAGTATGATCTTTTTTTTTTTAGTTCCTCATTCATGAGCTGTAAAAAAGCAAAGCTACTTATGAAATAGGTGAAGCTCTAAGGTATGAAAAATGCATTTGATGGGGTTTTTTTAAATAGTATTTTTTATTTTACATATATAAAACACAACACTCAATAGTGAACTCACAGGCTTCTGCAACTAGGTTTTGATCTTTTTTCTTACTCAGTCATATGATTTCTTACACATTTTTGATCTTAAGAACTTAAAATCAAAAGGATGTACTTTACTCAATTAGAGGAGTTTCATAGAAGGTCTGAAGTATTGGAGGATGTCTGCCATTTATTGGAGGAGGTCTAGCATTTCAGGCCTATATTACAGTTTTATTGGTAAAAATGTTTTTATGTGCTTATAAAATAGCTTTATATTGTGTGTAATTTGTGAATAAGTGATCATGAGCTATTAGAATCCTTACACGAGTCTGATGTTATTTGAACTGTTAAACTATGTGGAACTTGTTCAGCTCTTAACTGAGAACATCAGTTACTGAAAACACTTGTATTGGTATGTTGAACTGCCTTACTTTGCTTTTATGACACCATTTGACACAGATTATTTTTTGTTTGGGGTTTTTTTCCAAAGCAAAATCAGATGTTTCGAGAGGAAGGATTGTGAATAGTTTTGGCTGTGTATCTCCGTGATGAAATACCCTTTGTGTGTCGCTTCCACTGATTCACAGTGTTGCAAATGCTCTTTTTGAATAAAGAAGGAAAAATAACGATACAAAATAATTGTGAATAGAGTGTACCTTACTAGTTTCATTTACAAACTGCATACAGTGTGAAGCTTACAATGCATAACATAAGCTGTGTAGCCATTTTGTCATCTTTACTCTCCTAGGTAATATAATTAGAGGCCAGTGGATGGTAAATACAGAGATAAGGAATAAAGAAAATATTTGTGGTTTCTTATGTGTGGAATTCTTTAGATAATGTAATAAAATTGAAATGGTGAGGAAGGTAAGGGAAGTTTAGAATGGTTTGCATGTGTTTTACAGGGCTTAATGACTTTTAAAGTTGTTAAAAGTACAGAAAGTATTTTGGGAAGGTTAGATTTGGGTTTGTACATAAAACACCCTGTTTCAAGAGCAAAAAAAATCTCAGAATACTATCTTGGGTGTCACAAAATTCCTTTAATAGCTACATAAGACAGTTTACTAAGTACAAGACTTGCGTATGGTAACATCAGACTTGATAGCAGAAGATTAATACATAGACAGTTACAATTACACAAGTGTGGAGTTCCCTAATAAATGGTACTACTAGAACTCTTGGTAGTACTCATGGCTCAACTGGACAGGGCAGTTGCACAGTGTTAATTAGCATTTGTACTGTCCGTGTAAAACCTCAGTTTATAGTGGCTATTTCAGAAATCATCTTTTCCAGCAAATCTTTCTAAACCTGGAGTCCCATCAGTGTTTTATTCCATGTCAAAATAGATAATTTGAAGATTAGTAAGTAGAACATAGCATAGTACTCAAACATGAGCTGTTTAGATTCTGGCACTTCACAGCTGATTTGGCTTAGGCAGGTACTTCCCCTACCTTTTCTTTTTTTTTTTTCCCTCCCAAAATAAAAGTAAATCAAGTTACATGATGTTCAGTCTCTTACAGAACCACGTTGCTCCTTTTGCATAATGTTAGTAGCACTTGAATCAAAGGCCATTAAACCTGGACTAAGACAGTAAAGCTAGACTAAAAATAGACCAGGTACAGAGTTGCTGCAGTATTTGGGGAAGTTCGTCAAAATTTGTATTAAACTAAGAGTGGGAGATGGTTTAAAGAGGCATAAGCTGTTGAGGCCTGTAATAGTGGGGATCCTCAGCACTTCACAGAGATCATTGAGGTAGAGTGGTAGTATGAAGTTTGAATTATCTGTGTGTAGTCCTGTGTATACTTAAAAGGTGTTTAGATGAGGGGAATGGCAGAACCTCTTTCTGGCCTAGTAACAAACTCTTAAACTAGAACTAAATTATCATGGCTCTGCAGACTTGGTGGGTACTGCTGTGTCAGAGACCTAATGACTGACAGCACAGGGTCAGTCATGGCAGAATTCTCACTAATTCTTTTTGGATGAAGGTTGCTGTGATTTTTCTCATCAAAGGGGGGGTGGTCATTTTTAGCATGATCAGAAGTTGTGGTATCTGAGTTTCTGGATCTGTGTCTTAAAGAATGTATTCTCTGTTAACTTTGTAAAGTGCAAGATAGTTTTCCAGGTCTGTATAGGACAACTGAGTCTAATACAGGAAAGGAAATAAGAAGTTCTTTAAGTCTTCAGTGTAGATTATTCCCATTTTACCTGCAAGCTTGCTCTCTGGAGATGGTTCTTCTCATACATTTTTTAAATAGGTCTCCAAACTCTGAAAAACTTATAACCTTGTGTGGATGATTTTCTTCCCTTAGATAGCTTATATCTCTTGTAATTGAATAAATTTTAACATCAAGACCAATGCATCTTTGAACTTAAAATCACATG
Organism: Chiroxiphia lanceolata; assembly: GCF_009829145.1. Classification (NCBI taxonomy): domain Eukaryota; kingdom Metazoa; phylum Chordata; class Aves; order Passeriformes; family Pipridae; genus Chiroxiphia; species Chiroxiphia lanceolata. The sequence goes on from NC_045639.1 coordinate 26,457,774, forward strand.
TGACAGTCTTTTAGGGATGGCTCAGGGTTGGGGTTGTTCAGCCTGGAGAAGTTTGGGGAGACCTTATAGGGGCCTTTCAGTCCCTCAAGGTGGCATACAAGAAGACTGGTGAGGGATTATTGAGCAGGTATAGTGATAGGACAAGGGGTAATGGCTTTAAACTGAAAGAGGGTAGGTTTGGATAAGAGACGAGAAAGAAATTCTTTACTGTGCGGGTGATGATACAATGGAACAGGTTGCTCAGGGAAGTTGGGGATGCCTCTTCTGTGGAATTGTTCAAGACCAGGTTGAATGGGGATTTGTGCAATGTGGTCTTGTGGAAGGTTTTCCTGTCCATGGCAGGGGGGTTGGAACTAGAGGATCTTTAAGGTTCTTTCCAGTCCAAACCATTCTGTGATTCTCTAGTGAAAATTGAAATGGTGTTATACTAAGGACTAAATTTAATTTGTTAAGAAAATCCTGTGAGAATTTTTCTCGTACTGAAGTAGGAATTGCTGCCTTGTTTCCTTTGGCAAATGGTCTATGTTCCCCCTGTTGTCACTTTTGGCATGCCTTACAAGGATACAGAAGTAGCACAGTACATGCAAAGCAGTCAGTTCTTATACATGAACGTGAATTTTATTTTCTTCATGTGATAATAAAACTGGAAAAAGAGTAGGAGTGATATGATTGTTATTTTTCCATCATAAATTAGTTTCTGCAGAGGATGACAAAATTGGCAGGGCTGCAAAGGTATGTGAACCACTCTGCCTTCGTATGGAGATACTTTAAATTTCATGAAGTGGTTCTTTAAAAAAGACAGCACCTCACACAAAAAACTCACACTGAAAATGCAAATGGGAGTTGTAAGTTCACAGTTCATTTGTGTCATGTATTAATTCATTTTTCCTCCAACATAGTTGTTGACTTTTGCACATGTACATGCTTTATCACTTGTTTCATAAAGAAGAAACACAGGAAAGGGTGAACAAAGCTTATGTGGAGTGGTGGTTTTATAAATAAGACTTTTCTTCTCTGTTTTCCAGATTCAATATTGCATAAACATGGGTGCATTTTTGGATAAACCAAAAACTGAGAAACATAACGCTCATGGTGCAGGGAATGGCTTGCGTTACGGCCTCAGCAGTATGCAGGGATGGAGAGTGGAAATGGAAGATGCTCACACAGCTGTTGTAGGTATTCCCCATGGCTTAGAGGACTGGTCCTTTTTTGCTGTCTATGATGGTCACGCGGGATCTCGTGTTGCAAATTATTGCTCCACGCACTTATTAGAACACATCACTAACAATGAAGACTTTAGGGCGACAGAAAAACCTGGATCTGCTCTTGAACCTTCAGTGGAAAATGTCAAGAGTGGAATCAGAACTGGCTTTTTGAAAATTGATGAGTATATGCGCAATTTCTCAGACCTCAGAAATGGGATGGACAGAAGTGGCTCAACAGCAGTGGGAGTTATGATTTCACCTGAGCATGTATACTTTATCAATTGTGGTGATTCACGTGCTGTTCTCTATAGGAATGGACAAGTCTGTTTTTCAACACAGGATCACAAACCTTGCAACCCGAGGGAGAAAGAGCGAATCCAGAATGCAGGAGGCAGTGTAATGATTCAGCGTGTTAATGGTTCATTGGCAGTTTCTCGAGCTCTGGGGGACTATGACTACAAATGTGTTGATGGTAAAGGCCCTACAGAACAACTTGTTTCTCCAGAGCCTGAGGTGTGTGAAATTTTAAGGGCAGAAGAAGATGAGTTTATCATCTTGGCTTGTGATGGAATCTGGGATGTAATGAGCAATGAAGAGCTCTGTGAATTTGTAAAGTCTAGACTTGAAGTATCAGATGACCTGGAAAAAGTGTGCAATTGGGTAGTGGACACTTGTTTACATAAGGTATGTAACTTTTCTCCTAGCAACTGTTCTAAAATTATCTTCTGGTTAGATGGGTACAGATGTTAACAGCAGTTCCTGGCCTACTGTTTCCACTTCTCCATCTTCCTTTCCTCAAAGTTCTGTACCAGTTTGACTATATATCCTTGCTGAAGAATATACAGCCTCATCTTTTATGCTTGGAGAGGTGATAGCATTTGCAAAAATAAAGGTTTGTGTATGCTTCCAGCTCTAAACTTTGATTCTAAATACAGTATTTATAAAAGTAATCAGGTCTGAGGAAAGTATTTTGTGGAGTTTTTTGTTCTTTAAAGGTGGGTTGTGTTTGTATCTTTTACCTAAAACCAGTGTTGGCACCATCTCCTCCTCAAGGTAGGGTTTGTCTGTCATCTGAAGTGGTGTCCTTAGCTCATTGTAACTGAGTTGAAGAAGCACTATTTTGCATCTGAGCTTGCTTGCACTCCTCAAATTTAGAGTTTTTTTGGAGCAAGTCCAGGTTGATCTACACATGTTAAACAGGTGTACTGTTTCCAGCATTTCCTGAAGAGTGCAGCTCCAGCTAGTGCAAATAGAGTTCCTTTGTTGGGCCACAGACCAAACATGCAATTTTGAGGAAAATACTAAAATTCAGAATGGTAACTATAAAGGGTAAGTAGGTGGTTTGGTTTTTTTTCAGAAATAGGATTGGTTTCCAGCATATACCATACCTGTATGATTGGTTTAAATGCTGTGGCTTGTCTGACCAAGTACTCCACCAGCCTTATTAAAGTATGGTCACTCTAAAGGATGGTCACTCCAGTAAAACTGAGCAGTGACTGCATGTTTATTTTCCAAAGTCCTATCCTAGATCTCTGCAGTTTGTAACGATATTAGAATGTTGTCTTCTGTCTTCGGGATGTGAATTGTACCACATAATACTAACTGATAGATGTCCCCATATGCTCGTACAAAGGGGAATGCAGACTAACTCCAGAGTATTTCTGAAGGAATTAATGTCACATTCCTACTTAATTGCCTCAGGAGAAGGATTTGTTGTCATAGATGATAGGAACTGTCTGGTAGATTGGGTTTACACAGAAACAATATACAGTGACACAGAAAAAAAAGTTAAGCTATAAACTAGTATATAACTATAAATTAGTAGTTTATAGGTCTGTTTGATCTGCTTATAAGAGAATTAGAACTCTGTTTTTAAATTTGGCTGTGAATTGTAATATTGAAAATGAAATATGATCAGGAAAGTGGTATCAGAGTTTACTAGTGAAGAACTGGCATTAAAATTAGTACCTAAAAGAGCCGTTGACAGATGTTTCTGAGCACATCATAGTCTGTAGGGTCACCTTGGCTGTACTAAACGCATTCATATTTTGTACTTGGTTCAAGGTGCTATGTGTCACAGGTGCATTCTGATAAACAGACTTGTGATGAATGTAATGGCTTACATGAATGCCCTCCAACTGAAACAAACCAGTAGCTCGAGCTAAACTGTTCTAATAGTCCAGAAGAGTGTTCTACATTTCATTTTGCAACAGGAGCTGTTTTTCTGTTTGGCTTAGGGTAACGTTCCACAGCTGTTGAATTTCTGACCTGCTTTACTGATAGAATTTTTAAATGGTTGACATGTAAATAAATCCATTAATTATTTTTAACTTTAAGACTAGGAATATACAGTCAATATCAGTAAAATAGATTTTAGTGAGCAGCATCGTTGGGACACTTAAAGATTCTTATCAAAATACAGGTTTTTTGCAGGGTTTCTTTTTTTCCCATGTTTATGTGTAGTGCTGTATTTGGAACAAGTAAAAATGTGATTAGAGCAGAAAAACAAAAAATAAGGTTAAAGGTACTAACTTCTCTTTTTTCTTTGTCATGTAGGGGAGTCGTGATAACATGAGTATCGTATTAGTTTGTTTTTCAAATGCTCCTAAGGTCTCAGATGAGGCAGTGAAAAAAGATGCCGAGTTGGATAAGTACTTGGAATCACGGGTTGAAGGTAAGAAATCCACTTTGTTTGCTAGATAGTGAACAAATAACGATTTGATTGTGATAGTGAGCACAACAGTGTCATAACTATCTTCAGCATGAAAACAAAACCTCTGAAAGCCATTTTCCTGCCTTATGTTGAGTCAAATTCAGACCTGGTTACAACTCTGAATTTTCGTCTGTCAGGAAAAGTGTTTCAGGCCTTGTGCTTAGTTTATCCTGGTATTCTGCAAGCATTTTCTTAATGTGAGTTTCAGGTTTTTTACTGCTGTCTTTACAGGTCAAAATGCAACTACCAAACTTGCAAAGTGTTATATCAGCTCAGTAAGGGGTGATCTTGCTAATGTCCTTCTTATAAAATATTAAAGGAGTACTTGTACTATTTCTTCCCTTTCCTGTGAAAGTTTTTGACAAAATGAAAAGTCTGTACTGGGTTTTTGTGTCAATGTCCCAGTAATCTAGATAGTTGATGTAGCAAACCTAAATTTAGATATATATGTAAGAAGGCCTTCAGATACAAGTTAATCTCCAAGCTCACAGCTGTTGTGCGTGGTGTCTTTTCCTCTTGATTAAATGGGATGTAAATTGAAATGATTTGCTTATTTGTAATTTCTGTTGAGATTAGAGAGCACTAATGGTCACTTCAAATGCTAACTCTAGGCATGTTTCTTGGAACTTGGCTTACATCCCAGGCTTCCTAGATGACACTGGTTAAGATAAATACTTGTTACCTTCTGTGTCAGAGTGGAGTACAGGAGCTGTTAATGGGCTCTGGGAGAGAGCCAGGAGCAGTTACCTTCTCTGACAGCAGTCAGGTGTGCACAGTGGTTACAGGTTACTATTCCCAGCTTCTTGGTGACTCCTCTCTGTTGGCAAATAGGTGAAAAATAAATGGAATTGCAGTATGTTTTATTGCTTTCATAAGTGAATGTTAAGATTAATGGAAAAGCTGTCAAATAACTTGTGATCAGTGAGTGGATTAACTGAGAATTTTAGCTCTATTGTCATATTTAACTAAATACTACATGCTCAAAAAAAAAAAAAAACAACCAAAAAACAACAGTGGAGAGTGTGTAGTCTAAACTGATGTGTAGTCATTCCAAATATAACTCAAAATGATTGTTTAGCTTAAGTGCTTCAGAGAAATTAATTGCTTTAAAGCCTGAGCTTCTGTTGCTTCAGCTCTTCTTGATTTTTTTTTTAAATTTACTTTTTTTTTCTCCTGCATGAGTTCTCTGTGTCATTCAGTGTTCTACTAATTGGACAGAGTGCAAGACCTTTAAATGTCAAGTATTTAGCAAGGAATGATAGTTAGCATATTTGAGGAAATTCTGTCAACAACTGGAGAAAGTAAAGGAAGCAGACTTCAGAAGAACTTGAAATATTTATCTGATTATTAACAAATTCTATTATTAATAAATTCTTTGAAATTTTAATTTTGATACAGTCTTCTTATTTAAAAAAAAAGGTTGTTGGACTGAAGTTTTTACCTTACACTTGTGCCTTGAGTATTAGTAGTTCAGAAATTATAGAGAGAAGCTTTAGCAAAAGTTTCAAACCACTAAGCAGCATGAGGAAAATAGTTTAGAAATATGTTGGATTTTTTTAATTTAAAAACCAAAATAAAAAGTGGGAGAAGAGTATCATCTGAAGTGTTGGAGTAGTAAAGAAAAGTTTTGGAAGGTGGGAACTTGTTTTGATCAGGAGAGGACTTCTACCTTACTCAGTTTTGCATTCATCTTTAGACTAATTATGGGCTAGAAAACAGTGCATGAAAGAGCTGTGCCTCAAGGGTTTAAACTAACTTAATTCTAAAAATGTAAAGCTTGGTAGATACGTTATGATGTTGATAATATGGATTTGTTTAAAATGCCTTTCTAGACGATGACTATTCCTTTCAGAAAGGAAATAATGGCCTTTGAACACAGTAAGTTAACAAGAAAGACATTTTTCTTTAATCTGTTAAAAAGTTAACAACCCACACGTTATATCCATTTGGTTGATTGCCAGTAACAATTACCTGTAGTAAAAACATTCTGGAAAAAATAAGCTTGTCTTAGAACTACTAAACTGCAAAGATAGATGTCAAAAATAGAAGCTATGAGTTCTCTTGAATACTCTTGTCTTTCAGTAAGTGACTAATATAAATCAGGGCCATATTAGAACTTAGTATAAAATCGTTTGAGACTTCCTGAAGCAATTTTAGTTTGATCACTGGTGTTTGTTCTTAATTAATGTACACTATTCAGCATGGACTATTGTTTCTGTTCTTTTGTGGACCTTAAATTTTAAGTTGACTGGACTAACCCACCAAACCTTTTAGGCAACTGGTTTTTTTTTCCACTACTGTACTTGGGTGTTTTAAGCTCTGGCTTGGAGAAGAAAGCTGTGTTTGAGACATACTTTTGTTTGATTTAAAGAAGTGGAAAAAAATATCTGTTCAAAAGCAATTTAATACTTGCACATTTTGTGCTTGCATTTTTACTTTGTATTTGTCCATTCTTAAGTAGCATACTGAGATTCTGTATATTTGTATAATGAGTTGAGTTAGTAGTTCCCTGAGATCTTTCTGGAATTATTAAAAGGGAATTATTGTTTCAATACTAGAAGAGATCTTTTAGTGTAACAGATTTATTAAAAAGCATATTCAGCAAGTCAGAGTTTACTAGTGGAAGAGATTCCTAGTGGAAGAACTATATACCAATGCTCTTTTGCTAGTTTGGATCTTGAGGTTGACAGAAGGTGGATAACTACATTCCAAAGCTGCCAGTTCTAGAGTATACTGAAATACTTAATGAGGTTGTAGTCAGTAGCTTGTGCTTGAGTCATTTATGACTGTGAGCACAACCCTGCTTCTGGTTTGAGTAATTTAATTGGTCAAACTCCAAAGTAGAATCATAGAGCCATAGAATAGTTTGGGTTGGAAGGGACCTTAAAGATCATGTAGTTCCAACCTCTCTGCCATGGGTAGGGCACCTTCCACTAGTAATACAGGTGTGTTGAACAGTAGTGAAGTTATGCTGGGTCAGTCTTTTCTTACTGCCACTTGCATATACTACTTTCTCTGTTTTTCAGAGATCCAAAGTTTGGTCACAGAAAGAGAAAACTAGGCACAGAAGTCAGTTCAGTTCTCTGTTATGTTTCAGTTTATTTGAAAGAGTATATCAGAGTTGCAGTTAATAACAGACAAACAGAACCCCACAAAACCCAATAAGCACTAACCCCACAAATCATAAATAGGACCGTGTGATCCATGTAGGCTTAAACAATCTTATTAATAAATACTCAGTTAATAGAGTGAGTTGGATGACGCATTTTACATGTGTGGAATATATACTGTATATAAAACTGATTTGTCATAATAGCTGGGCATGTTAGGAGGTGCTGGAACATAGAGAACTTGTAATGCTGTCTGGTTGGGGACTTGCGTTATATAAAATGGAAATAAAATATTAACTGAATTTTCAAAATACCTATCTGTGAGTTAAGTGTTTAAGGCTTTCAGTGAGAAGTGTTTTAGGACTAAAGTACTGGACTTTCATGGATTTACATATATGATAATATCAGGAAATTATTCTTTAGGTGTTGGAATTATATTAGCAATGCAAAGATAATTGCAGGATTATTCTTAACATCATAGAGATGAAGGTGAAAACCTTGCAAATGCCCATAAATCTGTTTCTGAAAACATGTGGTTACTTTCTCTAGTGGCCTTTGTCAAGCAAATCCCCAGTGCGTATCTGCTAACTGATGTGTAATGAAATAAAGGTTATGCTTGGTCATTTGCTTTATTCTCGATTTTCTATTAGGAAGCTTTTCTCTTTTTTTCTTTTTTTTTAAGAGAGGGGACAGATTCTGGATGAAATTATTCACTCTAATATCAGGAAAAGAAAAAGATGATGGTCAGTTCAACCAGAATTTTTGATTTGGCACCTTCTAGAAATGGAGCGAAGATGCTCATGGCCCAGTTCAGCACTCCCTGAGAAGTTGTTATACAATATAAAGTAGAAATTTCCAGTACCGAGAAACAGCAGTCCTTAGCTGTGATTACTTTCCTTCCTTTTTAAGAAGATATAAAAACTTATGCTTCCATTAATATTTAATAATTGCTTACTTCTGTAGCCTTTCTTCTTATTAATTCTTGCTATTTGTCTACTTTTCCTATGTACAGAACTAGATGTGCTCTTGATATAAAATGTAGCGTATGAAAAGTAATGTATGCAAAAGGTATATTTCCTGTTAAATGGGTCTCAGTAAAATTATAGCAGTACAATTACTTCTAACTAGGTAGAACTGTACAAAAGGATGCAGTTTATAAGAGGAGTTGTGGCTAATTTGTGTGAATGTGACTGGAAGAAGTGATCAAAATCCTAAGATTTAGGCATAGTTATTCAGCTGTCATTTCCTTTGCTAGCCATGATTCATCCTTAGTGGATGGATGATAATATACATCAAGTTTCACAAAACAGTGCTTAATCATTTCTAGTAGTAGTATACCTGTCTTCTTCATTGCAAAGATTGTATGGTGCTGGCTTAAAACTGGGACTTAGAAGCATAGTGCCTTATTTGTTACAGGGTATTAAAACCATTCTACAAGTGATTGCTATTGGGGGGCTTTCCTACAGATTTCCCTGATACAGAGTGAGTACCTTGCCAAGCACTTTGTTGATTTTAGTAGTCCTAAGAGAAGCCTGTATATAACTTGCTTTCTGGATAAGTGATAGACATAAGAAAGGTTTAAATACCAGGAAACTTGGGATGAAGGCTATAAAGTAGGTAGGTGATGTGCTTTTCTACTAACTTAAGAAACTCAAATTGTAACTGCTTCTGGCTTAAGTTGCAGGCTCCAGATCAGTTACCCAGAATATAATCAACTGTAAGAAATTTCAGGGATTTGTTTATCTTTGTATAGTAGTGAAGATACAGACTGACTAAAGTCTTTTTAGGATGATGTTTGAGAGGATTCATTCTTAATCCTTTTGGATTTTGGCTCAAAGAAAGAGTTTTTATCTAGAACAGTATCTACAGGAAATGGCACTCTGTTCCTTAACTTAGTTGATTTTCAAAAAAAAAAATCCTCTCTTAAAAATGCATGATTCATGCATACAACTACAATTTGTAGATAACTTGGTGAACCTTTTTTGATGAAAAAGAACGTGGGAAGATTTGCTTTGGCTTAGGCAGTTCTTTTCCAAGGTAGAAGGACTTACTAGCGCTGGACTTGACTTGTGTCATACTTCTGCTTTGAAAATGAATACCATATTTTTAATAATTCCTCATCCCTTCTGTGTTCTGTTTTGGCCACTTAAGTGATAATATTTTATATCCCTTATATATCCCCTTGCTTGCATGATGGGCATAGTGTTTATGCACTGGAAATTCAGGCCTTTGAGAATACAAGGTGTTACTCAGACCAAAGCACGACAGAATCCCTTGGAAGCATTGGTGTTATGGCATGTAACTTCTGATTATGTGTTACATTGCAATGGGTAGGTAACTGAAACAGACTCCCAGCTGCTGTCTTTTCCAAAGACAGGAAGTACCCTATCTTCAGGGTATTTTGTTCAGTTCACAGTCTGCTTCTGAGCTTCTCTGAGAGAGGAAGGCTTGCAGCATACCGGAAAGACAGACTATGGATTTGAATTGCTCTGTTACACCATGCAAAGACTGTTAACCTAAAATGTGAAGAATGTTTTCTTGTTTACATGTAACTTTTTCATAATGTCTCTATTAAAAAGTGGTAATATCTTACATTTCAATGTCTTAACCAATGGGTGGTATTAATTCAGGACTTCTTCTGTTTTTAAACTAGAAATTATGGAAAAATCGGGTGAAGAAGGAATGCCTGATCTTGCTCATGTTATTCGTATTTTAACTGCGGAGAATATCCCTAATTTACCACCAGGAGGTGGTTTAGCTGGCAAGTGAGTACAGTACTAGAAGTTCTTGATCTGTTAAATTCACTGAAACTCTTTCTTTTAAATATTTTAAAGCTTTCTTATTCTAATAGCTATACTCAAATCAAGTTTTTTTATATTTGAAGCTAGTTTACCTTTTGCAGTATATAAACATTAGTATCACTATTCCCATTCCAGAATGATAAGAGGAAACAGAGTGTTCATATTCTGGTACATAACCTACTAGTTAACTATTTCCATATGTCCATTTTAAAAAATAAAAATAAATGTATTCTTGGCTTTTTACTTCTTTACGTTTGTTAAGAGCTATCAGTAACTTAATGGGAAAATTAAAATACCAGATCAGTTCCCCCAACCATCTAGTGTCCATTATAAGTTTAGGACAGTACTTACTTGCTCAACAAACATTCTCATAAGAAAATTGTTTTTGTTGGTTTAGTTGGAAACTGAATGTTATATAACCAAGAATATTGAACTAGGATATGCATTTTACAAGTTAATTGAAATAAATATTCAGAAATTATATCAGTTTTCTGGAGAGGCTAATGATGTTCTAGAGATTTATAATGTAAGGATTTTAATGAAAATAATTTAGAATTGCATATACAGTTGTTAATCTAGAATTCCCCAGAGAGTAGGACTCATTATTGTTCCCTGGTGTAGATCATGTTGTTTCTGGAATATTTGTATTTTACAAAACATGAAGTCCTGTCATTTGAGCACTTGTGTATACATCTATTTACATTGCATGCACATATTAATAAGCACTGTTTGCCATGACTATATCTTTCTGGCCTTGAAAGTATCTGTATGTTGTGGGCCTTTTTCTCCACTTGTGTGCATTCCAGGCATTCAGAGAAGATGTGTTTGCCTGTTCTTATTGGTACCTCCCAACTGCTGTGTTTTGTTGTTTTGCTCATTAATAACTGCATCATGTACTGCTTCATTATTCCAGAACCTTTGCATATAAATTTGTTATCATCCAGATTACATTTTTTCATGGGCTTGATTCAGAATTTGCCTTTTGATGCCTTTCTCTCCATTTTATATTTTAAAGTCCCCTGCCTTCAGGGAGTGTATTTGCAGTTTCTTGCAAGAGAATATCATATAGTATTAAGTAACTTGTTCTTGGCCTCCAAACTTAGGACAAAGACAGCCAGTGACATATTTCAGTTGACTTTACTTGCAAGATTGAGCTCCTAAATGGAAGTCTTGAAAGAAACCCCACTATTACACAACGCAAACTTACATATTGTGTAACTTAAAATTTTTGTCCTAACGAGAGAATGTTTTTTGTCTTGAGGTTTTTATCCTATGATGTTACCAGGTCATGAAGAACTCACACTTTGTCTTTCCATTTGAACTCCTAAGATCTGGCTCAAACAGGTTGCAGAAAGAGCTTGTCTGTGGCTGACATCCATGGTTTTAGCACCAGTTATAGTTGCTCCCGATGTATGTCGAAGCTGAAGAAATGCGTACAATGTTACTGTGACCAGGAATATGTTTGCAAACCTTAGGAACCTCTAAAGTAGCCCCACTTCTGTTGATGGTATATGCCTCTTGAAAGCTTCTCACTTGTATAGAAGCCCCTACTGGCTCATTCTTTGAGACAAGAGGTCTGCAAGTGTCAGCTCCGCTGTGGTCACCCGATGGTGCTGTTTTATCCTTTAAAATCTTACTCTCCAAAGACTGGCTTCTGACTCGACTCTGATCTTCTTATAACTTCAAGTGCTGCCTCAAGAATGATCATTTGTTGCTGAAGTACACAAAAGTCCCGAGCAACCTTGGCACCGGGGTGTTAATACTACTCAACATCTTGCCTCCTGAGTTTTACCATCAAAGGAAAGCATGGAGAAATACACTGTTCAAGGAAAGAAAAGTGATTTAAAAAGATTGAATAAGTCCCAGGGAGCTGAGTTTCAAGTCTGATTTAAACCCTTTGCAATGGCTATCTGCTGCTTCTGTGGCAGCCTTGCTTGGACTGTCCAGGTGTTTTCAGTTACATTGGTGTGAGGTGCCTTTGCTTTCTGTAGTACAGACATTTGGTCAGAATTGTGCCATTCCTCCACCACTACATGTGGAACTAAGTGGAGAGAACCATTTCCTGTATCACCTGTGAAAAGATTCAGTTTCTTTTCTCTAGGAATATCTTGCATCAAGGCTGATGGATACCATACTAGCTCAGCCAAGCAACCTATCTAGATTTCTTAACTATGTTAAATATGTTCAGAAGGAGCCTCATCAAATTTGTAGCATCCTCATTATTCTAGGCTAGAAAGTTCTGTCGCATCAAGAGCCATCACTATGTAGTTGAGACATTTGCTGCTGTCTTCATTTGATGCCCTTGTGCTCTTTGCTTGGAGGGGTCAACAGTTGGTGCTTACCTGCATTCTGTAAGACAGTTTTTCTTGATCTTGACCACTTCCAGACTTAGGAGTCTTAGTTCATGTAGCCGTTTTTTTTTGTTGAAACTGTCAATAACTTTGATCTTATTTATTTTAGTTGTCTGAATGTATCCCAGATTTAACTTTGATTTGAAGATGTAGGTACATAACCTTTTTCTCAAAAGTCTGTTTATACCTTGGGTTTTATTTTCCGTGAAGCATTTTGTGCTTATTTTGCCTGCCTGTGAAGGTCTGGCCATAAATGGCACTGCCAGAATTAGTCTAGTTAGTGGCTTTTGGGTTCTAATTTCTACGGTGTGAATAGACACTAGACAACACATCTCAGAGGCTTTATATTCTGGGCACCACACTTCAAAATATGTAATAAAAATGTGGAAAAACAGAACTGTCTTCAAGTTCCACATCAGAAATAAGGCATGAAACCCAGCAATCTTGAAGAATTTTGTTAAAATAAGCAAAATATAGATTTAAATGTTACTCTTGACAAAATCTGAGTATGCAGCTCTAAAGACATAAAGAGATAGACCATGGGGAGGGTAAGGCAAGCAAATGTTTTACTTTCCTTAGTCTTTGCAAATCCTGACCAATTGCTGGATCCTAAAATATCATATTGAAAGTGAGTAAAGACACTGAGAGTGGACTTCATCTTTTTAAAAGGCAGGTTAAAAGAAAAATATCTTTGACACTTTAAAATGTCTGCCATGCTCAAACTTTTCTCATTGTTTTGAAATCCTTTGTTGTGCTTAACTTTTTTAAAACTTCTTTTTTTAGGCGTAATATTATTGAAGCTGTGTATAGTAGGCTGAATCCACACAGGGAGAATGAGGGGGTAAGTTCTCATTTTGATTGCTATATCTCTTTGTTAATATGAACACCAAAGTAGTGTCATACTTTCAGCAGAATTTTACATCACTGTCAATAAAGTGTTATAAACACAGGATATGTATGGTAGCATACTGGTAGTTTTTACCTTGCTTTGGATGGATTTGTTATCAAAGTTCATCCTCAAAAAGACAGAAAAATGACACCCATTCTGAAGGCTTTTTAAACATCTAAGTGACTACTGTTTTCTCAGTCAAACCTCTGAGGCAAAAGTGCAGAGTTTTTCTAAATTATAGTTCATTATTGTAAGAAATTATGGTCAGCAAATTCATTACTTAATTAACTATTATGTCTACGGTCCAGAAATCTAGTACAAGAGGGGACAAACACACTTCCTGTTGTCTTCTGTGTGTGTGGAAGACCTTGGTACACTGAATATAATAGATAATGAGACTGATGTTGACAATTTTTTTTTTTAGCATTTAACTGTCTTTTCATATCCCATATGCACTGATCCAAGGAAAATGTAAAGTGATTTTAGTTTACGTCAGTTCTGATTTCTGAAATGGCTTAGATTTCCTAGTGACTTGAATTTTAAATAGTGTGTTGAAATATGGTTTACTGTACCTTTAAGCCTGATTATTAGGTGGCTCTTAGTATAAATGAGTAATAACTGGTGTTCCTTTCAATTATGTTTAAATTTGTTTAAAAACTGTGGAAAACTGAAGAACTCATAAAAAACATCAGTGCTTGTACACTTTATTTCCTGTACAGTTTATGCTAAGTGATCTGTGAAAGTACCATTCATATTCCAGTAAATTCTTTGTAATATTTTTTTCTTCTGAGATGGCTACAAGGCCCTCAGTCAGGTAGTCATTACAGTGAATGGTGTTGAGAAGATGTCAACTTCTACTTGAAATACCTCAGAATTATCAGTTGTGCACCTTGAGATTGTAAATACAGTCTCACCACAATTATTATTGTGTCTTTCCCATTGTCATCTTCTCTGAACTACCTGTATTTGAATTATTCTCTTCAGTTAGAAAGCTCGGGTGGGTGGAAGGGGCCACTATTCTGTTAGAGTACAAATCAAGAAAAAATCTCTAGCTTCTTAATTTTACTAGAATTTATTCCTTTTTGTAGTTTGAAAGTGACAGAGTATATGTTTTTCATTTTGCTTTCAAGAAACTGTGCAACAGTACCCCAAAACAAGCTAGACAAAATTTTCCTCTTTTCAGCTTCTTTAGTCCTTCAGGAAACTCTGCACCTCTGTCTGCCTGCTACTTCTTTTTATATATAGCCAGAACTTTTCCTGCTTTTTGGGGAAAGGTTACTGGTTTAAGTGGTTTATTTAGAAAGAACAACCTAGGTTTTACAAATTGATTGGTATTTTAAGAAAAAAACCTAAAAGTTTGTTTAATGATTACTTTTTAGAAATGTCATGTGCCATGGTTACATTTATGATGCATCCAAGTCCAAATTTACTTTTCAATAGCCATGCAAGCTTGCTGAAAGTCCTAACATGCAGTACAGCAGCCTTTTGTCTATTGGTTCCTTTCACAAAATGTTTGTGCATCGTCCATTTTAATTTAGTAAAATGAGTTAGCTGACCTAAATATGGATTTTACTCATAAAAGAATATACCATTAATAGCTTTGACTTTTTTTGCCATTAGGATCCCTGGTAGTTGGATTGGCATTTAATTTGGCTTCTTTAATAGGAGATGTGAACACTACACTCCAGTCTGCTTTGTAAACTTTTCTTATGTTGATATATAAGTGCAAATCTGAATGATGATGTTTTATATAGACTGGATTAAATTTTAGTGTGATCTTCTCATGTCATTTGCCAGTCAGCACCTTTTTTTCTTTCCATCCCAAGTGATATTGACCCAGAGCAGTTTGAGAGGATGATCTGCTTGGTAAAGGATGCAAGTCCTGTTTGGACTTTCCCAACAAGTTATCTTGCCATCTTGAAGTGGATGAATTTAGTGGGCCTCATTTCTGAGGTGATGGAAACATGACTTTCTTGCTGGTCTTACTCAGTTTCAGGTGTATATGTGGTGATCTTGTAGCCTTCTGAACTGAATGCTCTAGTGCCTGGGGAGGGTAACAGGGAAGGAAGCTGTTCAGTTACTCAGCATCAAACTCTTTAGAATGTCTCCATGCATGATAATGTTGCTACAGGTCTCACAATTTAACAGGAAACAAAGATGAGAAGGAAACATATAGCACGTCTCAATGATGACATTGCCAAGTGAGATTGAAATGTAGCTAATAATGCCCCTGTTTAAACCAGGAGGAAGCAAGAGCAGATCTTCATATGAAAAATTAGGAGCTAGAGACAAGGATGCTGAGTCTGCAGAGCACAGAGGGGCACTGACTTGCACTTGAGTATCTTTCCCCATGTGTAGTTAACAGTGCACAAGTGTCAAGTGTGGGTGTTGTGCAGAATACTGCTGTTACTAACTGGAAGGGAAAGTCTGCCTGTAGCAGCCATCTTCATCTTACGGTTGTAAATAAGGCTAGAACTATTTTTATTACTTGGCAAGATAATGTAATTAGTTGCTAAAATATTAATGCACATGTGTGACAATTAAAAATCCCAAATAAACACAAAACCAACCCCCTCAAACAATCTAATTAACTTTTGCAATTGAGAATATGACTTCCTTCTAAAAAGTATACTTTTTAGCATTTTACAATTTAAAATAGTTACCTATGAACTGGATCATAGTAGCTTTGCAAGTAAATTCTTAGAAAGTGTATAATTTAAAACCAAGCTTGTATGTCTTTCTAGATTAGCTTTGTTTTACTCAACACTAAATATTTCAGGTAGTTTTGCGCTTAGAAACTTTTTTTTGTCATCCAAGCTAGGGATTGTAGAGTAACTTCCTTCCATTCTTCACATGTGCCTTTTATGAGAATCCTTAACATGGACCCTAAATAAGGAGATGTTGAATAGAGCAAGATACTGAAAAGTGAAAGGGTGCTTACTACAGCAGTATTCAGAGATCACTAGTGTGTGGCTTTAGAGTATAGCAGTCCTAAGCTTTTCCTGCTTAGGAGAGAGCCCTGCACTGGGGTCACAAAGAACAACTTTACCAGTGTTTGAGCAGAGGGACTTCTGCTGTAAGTGTTGTGGCTTGTGTCTTTACAAATATGAGTGAAAGCACAGAAATCTGTTATGTATTGGGGACTGGTGCTTTTAGTTCTTTAAAGGGGATTTAAAAGGGCTTATTCATAGCTAAATAATTGTTACCACTGTAATGTTACAATACCACTGAGCTGTTCTAATGTGTAAAAGCACTGCTTTTTCTCTACAGCTACTTCTTTGACCATTTTTATTTTTTGATGTGCTCCTAAGACTAGGAGAATACTAGCCAATTAGACTACTTTGCTGTGTATATATATATATATCGTTAAACACAAGGAACAATGTTAAAATTACAGTGGCTGTGTTAATAGTTCCAAGTGGTATTTGTTTAAAGCTGCCTTTGAGCATCTTGTTTGAAATCAATCGTGATTCTCTCTTGTTTTTACTAATAGTATACTCTGGCACTTTGCTGAACCAAATCATGTCATTAAGAGCTGCTACACATAATTTAAAAAATGTAAATGGACACAATTCTTACACTTTTCTTACAACATTGTGAATCCAGTCCTTAATACATGCTAGCCCTTTTTATACACATAATTTAATAGAACAGAACTTATGTAAAAATTGTGAATGCTCATGCTGAATATAGCTAGCACAAATTTATTCTTGTTTTTATGGTCAATAGCACTTAAGTTGAATTGGAACATGAAGGAAGACAATACCTTGCACAATAACCAGAGTTTTCAGGGACCTGTTCTAGCCACACATCATTAGAGAGAAATCTCTGTCTATATAGTGTGTAATATATAGAGGAGGCAGTTTGTGTCCTACTGTTGTCTGTGGGGTTTCTTGTCTCTTAGCACTGAGGGACACAAGTGAAGCACAAAACAGCCTGCCATAGAATAGAGTGCAATGCAAAGCAGGATGTGAGCTTGAATATCAAACACTAACAGTACTGTTAATTCATCTCCTACTAGCATTTGAATTGTTTAGGAGTCTCAGGGCTGCTATTATGTTACTTATTGCTTTTACTCTTCAGTGTTGCATGGGAGCAAAATTATTCATTTCAATCTGCCAAAGGAATTTTTAAAGATCTCGGTATTGTGAAATGTGGAAATTCAGTGTGTGTGTTTGTTAATGTCAACCTCAGAGCAAAACTGATGGAATAGATGAAATATAGAATTTAGATATGCTTTGAATTTTAAAAAATGAGAAGTCTTCAGCTATGCTGCCTTGTTTAGTATTAGATAAATATATAACTCGAGTTTTTTTCCTTGTCAAAACCTAAGAAACAGGATTCATCTATATCCTCATCTTGATGTCATGAGTTTTCACTGACTTTGTGCTGATAAGGCATTAAACCAGTCCCACTTCATACATAAAAACTGCCTCCTTTATCTTGCTTCTCCTCATTGGGCTCTTTAAGAAAATATTGAATTCTTGAATATTCTCCTGAATATTTTCATATTTGAATATGAAAATGCTAGTACATGGGAGTCAAAACATCTCAACCACCTTGAAAGTATGTCTCTTATTTATGCAACGAATTAAACTTAGAGGGACAGCATTATATGCAGTGATATTAATTTTTGTGGTAAAATTGTCCCCTTTTTAACTTGGACTGTGCTAATCAGTCTTGGGGCTTCTATCCCAGCAACATTACATACAGCATGCAAAGTCCTACTGACCCCAAAATATTTTCTTAATACTGCTATTAAGCTTGTAAATGAGTGACAGCAATACTTGTAGTTAGGAAGCTTTTGGACTACATGACAGTAAAATGAGGTCAGCATGAGAACAGGGCAGTCTGAATTGTGCCTCTAATATCTTGCAAAATCTGCCAGCTTCCAGAGATACAGTTCCATTTGTCTAGCTTGATAAGTTGCTAGATAATAATTTAAAATGTACTATTCCCTTAAAGCAAAAGTACTTCTTTAGCACTTGAAAGTGAAAATACCTAGTGTCAGTGTCAGAACACTGTAACAGATACGCAAGTCTATCACAAAAAAAACCAAAAAAACCCCCAAAACCAACATTTTTTTTCAATGGAAGGCTTGTAACTAAATAGGTCCTTTGCTGAGGAGACTTCCATTCCTTAACCAGTGCTTGCTTCTCAGATTTTGTGCTGTAGGTTCTTAGGTTTGACTGTAAATAACCGTGCTACATGCTAATTTTTCTAGGCAATACGCAATCTGCCAAAGGTGTGTCTTATGTTGTTAAAGTACCATCACTCCTGGTGCTAATGGGTAGCTGCTTGCTTTTTTTTCTGGCAGCATCATGCATGTGAAAATTAGAGATTGTTTACTAAAACACTGAGCATTTATTTTGAACTAAACTGCTGTCAGTAGGGTTAACTATTCTCCTAGTTATTCACAGAACTGTGTTGCTATTGGCTGTGCAGAAATTCATAGTTAAGTATATTGACCTGCTGGCTAAAGAAGCTTAAATTTTCAAAATTTTCCACTGACAAATGAATAAAGTTTTGGGGAGTATCAGCTATATTCATCAAAAGACATTTTGAATAAATATCGAGTTAATTGTGAGGAGGCACCATGACTGGCGCACAATGAAGTGAAATTATTAAAAATGCTGGTTTAATAGTTACTGTTTCTTAAGTTGTGTTGTATCAAAAGATGAACATGAAATATATCATTCTAAGATGTATATTCCTAATGAGGTGTTTTATATTAAAATAGAGCAAAGCTGATGTTTTTCCCAGTGAGGAAAAAAAATGGGTTTGGTTGTGTGGGTTTTTGGTTTTGGGTTTGTTTTTTTTTTTTTTTTTCATGTCGTTAGAAAACATTCCAGTTTAACTCCATGATTTCTTTGGGGTCTTGAATCTTAACAAAAGGACCCCGGCGCGGCCGAGGAAGGCGGAACGCAGGGCAAGTTGGTGGAGGCGCTGAGGCAGATGAGAATTAATCATAGGGGGAACTACCGCCACCTGCTGGAGGAGATGCTCAGTAGTTTCAGGCTGGCGCAGGGGCTCGGGCCGGAGCGCTCGGCAGAGCCCGCCCCGCCCCGGCCGGACACCCGCACCGCCCCCGGGGACCGGGACCGCCCGCCGGCAACGCAGCGCCCGGACGAAGATGCGGGGAGCGATGAGATGAGCGATAAACAGACATAAGCTGTTACGTAGAGGATTTAACGCTCCGCTTCACTTGGCGTGTTTTCCTTTTGTTTGTATCTCGACATTTGTCACATCTATCCTAGAAGACTGTTTGGTTTTACTTTAGTTATTTGTACAGATTGTTTATACAGAGCACTTATTTCCTTAGAAGTTCAGCGGCTGTGGTATATAATAGTAATTGCATCTTATGTTGTGTAGCAAGCAGTTAACTTGCTATTTGAGGTTCTGGGTTTGGTTTTTTTAATCCTGTGACACCAACAACAGGACTCTAACATGATAATGCAAAAATAAATTTTAATTTTTTTTCTTTTAAATACATTTTAAAATATTTTTGATGGTATGTGTTTGTTCATTGTAAAGCAATTCACATCTTAGTTGTATCTTTCGTGCGATTTAATTGAATTATACAAATTCTTTAGTCTTTTTTTTTTCCCCCAGCATCATATACTGCATGTTTGTGTTTGAATTGTGTATAGTTTCTATTACGACTAAATTACAAAAGCAATTACATTTTAGGTTGTCACTTATGTGTTTGATTTCCCCCCCCCCCAATATAGATTGTATCCACTGTTCATCGTAAATACCAATTTTTCTAGACAATTGTGTTATTAAATCCCAGGTTGTAGCACAACATATATCCAGTAATGAAAATGTACTTAGATTTAGTACCTAGTGTCGAGTTATAATAATTTGTGTTCAAGTGAAAATAAAGCATATGCTGTGGAATAATATCTGTATGCATATTGACTCTTTTAAGCAAGTAATAAACTTTCTTTGAAGTGTTATCACTCTGACACGACTTGAAACTTTTCCTAACTTCTCACATTAACTCATGACATTCATTAGTTTCTACAAATCTTTGCTTAGTTTTTGGTTTGGATCATTTATCATAATCCTCTATTTGGGCAACATTTCTCGGGTTCAAGTTACACATCAGCCATATAAATGAATACACTATTCTACTAAAGCTTGCCTTCCACCAAATCTGTTTCTTGTTTTTTGGGGTGCAATACGTACATGCATTTTGGTAGACCAGTGATAACACTGGGAATTTGCAGTGGTGGTAACTCATTTGCTAATAAGTGAAATCTGGAATTCTTGTGTCGATGGTCAGTTCATAATATATAACATTATCACAAAAATATAGTTGTTCAAAGTAGGTACAGATTTCACCGCCTTAATGAAAATGAACCTGTGGGAATTTCTTGCGGACCAGGAATACCTGAAGAGCTGAGCTCCGTAGTATTTTCTAGAAATTTTTTTGGTTTTGTAGTTCACATATGTAGTATGTATTGATAGCTGTGATTTAGTACAATTTTAGATAAATCTTGGGTTTTAAATCTTTCTGCTATAATAGCTTTAGTGGATTCATGTTTTATAAAATTAAGTTCCCTCATAATGTTGACAAACAGCAAATATTTGTGTGTGGAAGCGGACAGGTATGGAAAACAAGGAAAATATTGTTTGTCTTACAGTAGTGTTCCTAATTATGCCACTGAAATCCAAAGTGCAACAAAATGTTTTCATTTGTATTGGTGAGTAGTAATATTTCTCCTCTTCTTTTCCTGTAGGGTGCTGGAGATCTAGAAGATCCGTGGTAGCCTTACAAATCTACTAAAATGCTTTTGATTCTGAAAGGGGGAAAAAAACTTTTAAATCTGATTTCTTCAATACAAGGGAAAAATTCTGGTGGATTTCCAACATTTTGTGAAATGGGCAGAAAAATATTAGAATTTTCCATCATTTGTTCATTTTTGTGTTTTCTGATATTGCCACTCTTAGCATTGCCTGTACTACAGTATTTTTACCAGCCTCAGGCATACTGATTACATCTGTAATGAACTTTGGCCCTAAAAAGGAAGGAAGGAAGGAGTCTCTCAGCAGACCAGTCGGTGTATGTACCTGAGGTGCATGGGATTGTAGGTGTACTCTGAAGATACACTTTGGCCAAATGAAACGTGCAACACACAAGCATGAGAGAGTACAAGTAATTGTTTGAGACATTACTTATTTCACTTTACCGAGTTGGAAGGCTTTGCAGCTCTGTGGCTTGGAAGTAATTTTAATTGGGCAATACGCTATCAGATGTGTATTTTATTTCCTTTTTTTTTTTTTTTTTTAAATTTTCCAATTTTACCTGTATTACCAGACCGTTGGGTTTCCCTGCGGTGTCCAAATTGTGATACATTGCCTACTGCTTGCTTGAAGATAAGTGTATTTGGCAATAATATATGAAGATTCTAGGCATCTAAAACCAGTAAGAATTTTACGCATGTGTACAACACACCCTTAAACTCTTGCTAGAGAAAATCTTTTAAAAAAAACCAAACTGGTGAATTTATAGTTAGTAGTGACTTGCTTTGACATCTCTCACAGCTGCAGGTTTTTTTAAAAATGCTGAAAATTTGCCTTTATTATAATGTAAATTGTGATTATTTTTTTGTTCTATATGTGGTTTTCTATAGTTTTTTTGATTTTTTTCAGCTTAAGATACAGAAGTCTTGTGTAATATGGGTATAATTTTTAATTGTTTGCATTATTTTCAAAGTTCAAATTATCACTTTGAGATTACTATAAATACACTTAAAATTATCTATTTTAAATTAAGAAAATATTAGAGATATTTTCATGGGTTCGATGACCTTTCATTTTATAAGCAATGGGCATGGTACAGAGTGGCTGTCATGTAAGGTACTTGAAGATTCTTAGTTTAATTCTATTTTTGCAATAACCTTGACTTTTTTTCTGACTTCTTTGAGTTGTGCATGTAATGAGTCCAGTAAATGCTGAAAATGGGGAAGAGTAAAGTATTTATCTAAAATAAAAGCTATTGGGGAGGGGAAACAATGAATGTATCCATCTGTACATGATTTACATGCTGTGGATGCCTTGTAAACATTTTCCTATTTGTTTAAACTGTGTTTCAGCGAGGATGTAATTGCCCTTGTGTGTAGTTTTAAGCTAATGACAGTCATCAACTGGTTTTGTGTGAAATGAAATTCATGGTATTTTTCTGTAACTTTATCCCCATGGTGAGTCTGTAAAAACCACACACTCTTTCATACTGGTGCCGAAGGCCAGCTTTCCCAGTCATTTTGATTCACTGTGTATCTGATTTTTTTTTTTTTTTTTTTTTTTTTTGGTCTAGAGAGGATTATTGCCACAATATATTTTATTTATTCATTAGATTTTAGCCTTGTAAGTTAAAGTGTTTTAAATGATGATGTTAACAGGTATTTGTCCCTTTACTGGTTTTTTTGGGGTTGTTAAAAGATAGGGAATGAAGAATGCAAAATGGTTTATTGTTCAGACTGTCCGCTCTGGTCCAACCCTGTACTGATAGTACCTTCCCAGTATGATATTGTGATGTTTCATACAATACAGTGAACATAACCAACTTGTTATCTTCAATAAAGGATTGCTAAAACAGTGTGACATGTTTTCTATTTTCTTGACGACGACTTATTAAGAAGATGCAAGTGTTCCGTATAAAAAGATAACTCAGTAGGATTTATGGGGTGTCTCTTAGTTGATGGATTTGTGTTTGTTCTGTAGAAAACATGAGCCTTTGTTACAGTAAGGCAGAAGTCTCAAAGTAGGGTTCTCTGTAGGAGACAGAAGAGTGCAAACAACATGTAGTGTTCCTAGGGCAAGTCTGTCCCAAGTTCAGCTGGAATGAGTCTTGGTCTGGCTACAGGAGAGCATTCATTTAAAGTCTAAAAATTCAGATTACACTTGACTTTTTAGTCGATTCATTTCTTGAAGTTTCTTAAAAATCTAGGGTTAGATCTATAAAGTTACATTATTGTGCAGTGTTTTGGATAGAAATTTTTCTGATGTTAATGCTCTGGTTTTAGAACTTTTACTGATTTTTTTTTTCCCACTTATTACTGAAGTTATTTAGCTGAGTGGAAGAGGAGAATGATGTTGATACTTGCAGAGTAACGACGTGCTTGAACAGTGTTACTGTAGATTTGATGTCTTTTTGAACTACCTGTAGATTTTTGAGTCTATAAATCTGTAATTTCTTTGAGCTTTTTTGTTGGATCTGCTTGTACAGCATAATCCCTGCATGCTTTCCTCATGAGCTGAAAGTTTAATGCCTTATTCCACTGAAGAGAGTTCTTGTACTCCATAACCTCCAATCCTATTAACTTTTATTTGTTTAGATTTTTTGCATTATGTGGATAGTCTCCCTGTAAAAGGGTTTATGCTTTCATTGTATAGAAGTGTATAGAAGTACAGGTTTTTCAAAGTGAAGGACCATAGCTTGCACAGCTACATCCAAGTGTAAATCCAGACAGCTTCTTTTCCTCTAAATTAACACTACTTGCCATTCATGCATCCACTTGGTTACGATTTCTAACCATGTTTGTAGTTTAATCAAAATACTGTGCAGATTTCAGCAGCCTGGAAAAAAGAAAAACTGTCCTTTTTGACTTTCTGTTCTTAGTATGAGAAGTCTGAATGTTTCATAAAATTTGTTCATGTATTTGCCGTAACTTGTCAATTTTAACATTTGTTTTAAAATTATGTTGTGTTAATTATGTTGCCACCTGATAACTAATGTAAAGATACTTCTGTAGAAAGCTGACAGTGGAAAGTACCTTTTCCACCTCGGATCTTTCTGATGTGTAAAATTCAGCTTGACTTCATTTTTATGACTTCTCCTGTAACAGAGACGAAGTAGTCCATGTCAGTTCTCAAAACTGCTCTCTGATAATCTTGAGTAAAATAAAGATCTGTTTTAACTGCCCTCATTAACATGTTAAATGGAATGGGGAATAACAAAACAGATGCAAATGTAAATGGTGTCACTGACCTTCTCAGGAATCTCTTATGAGAGGTAGTTAACTACTCTGATGGTCTCCTCTTACTAGGCTGGATCTTCATGTGGTTATTGGAGCCTGCATGCAAACCTTTGCAAGACTTGGCCAAAATATCGATACTTTTCATGGGCCTTATGTGACTCTGATGCTGATGTGGGGGGGAATAAAAAAACCCAAAAAACCCCCACAAACCAAAATACAAAAGCAAGAAGAGAAGAACAAAATCACAAAACCAAACAAACCGTACACTTGTTGTCAGTTCTTTTAACACATCACAGGTGAGCTATTAGTGGCTAGGTAGGTTCTTGATATGTATAAAGTGGAGTTCAGTTAGCCTCTGAGCCTTTGTACAGTCAGCCATAATCACTGGCTTAAATCTTAAAAAGTAATGTTAGCCTCAGAAAACCAGTCATTTTTCTTTAGCACTTTAAAGGTTCATAGTGAAAATCAAGAGTCGATAGGAACTTGAGATTAATTACAGCATTGAACTGAACTGTAGTGGGCAACTTTTACCTCTGGAAGATGAAGCAAAAAGCAGTGCTGCCGAAGATTAGGTATCAGGTCTATACTGGCAAAAAGAAAAAACAACCCACAGTGCTAAACAGATTTTAATCTATCAACTGATTTGGGTTTTGTTGGCTAAAAAGCAAATTTTAGATTTAAGGACTGTGTACTGAAGACATATTGCTTTTGATTCTTTATAGTTCTTTTTTAGCTCTAAAATGAAAATGAAGTCAGAGGAAGGTAGCTGCACCCGTGCAGGTAAGCAACTGCATAGGATGCTCGCAGAGATGAAGGCAATTTGACAAAACCACAGAAAAATACCCAAAGTCACTGAATTTACACAGAATAATCCAGGTAAGTATGCAGCTCATGCAGTTGAAGCTCCATCTGTGTTCTCGTGTCTTTGTAACCTGTTTCTCTGTGTGCCAATCTGAACTTGTCCTGCTTGTGTGTATTTGGACTGTTACTGTACAGACCTGACTTAGCTATGTGTGGCTCATACCTCTCATATTCCTACCTGGCTGTTTCTCTGGTGATCAAACGATGAGCAGCCTTTGCATGTTAGCAAGACTGGGCCTCCTGTTTGTGTTCAGCTCACTGCTTGTGGTCACCTGTTGTTTCCATCATTCACTCTGTTACACACTTAATCAGTGCCGCTGTGCTTGGCTCTTTGTACGTCTGAAAGGTCGTGTTCTCCCAAAGACCTTATTTTAATTTCTTCAGAAATTGTAAAGCTCACCTTTGCTGTGATGCCTGGATTTAAAGACTGCTGGGGAGTATTGAGATCTTCCTTCTCCATTGATGAGTAACTTCCTGCTTCTGCCCTTGGCTGTCCTTATTTGTTTATGTGCAGCTTGACGGGGAATTTCCAACAGAAAAAGTCTTTGTTGTGCTGATGCTGCTATTAGTGACTAAATTAACGTCAGCTAATGATTGCATCAGCACCGGCTTTTAAAACTTAACAAAGACTGATAAGGGTTCAGGTCATGGAGATGGGCTGATAGGAGAGAAAAAAATGGACATTCGCCATCAGCTTGGTAATCTTTGTCTGAAAGCAGTTGTCCTTCCTAGTAAAGGAAGAAAAACACTGTGTAGTAGGAAGATACATTCTGAAGACTTGTGGCAATTAATTGAAACAGTCTTGTTCGAAATAATTTTTCCTGTTGTGTCAAGTCTGTTTAAGAAATTACTTTTACCCTGGTTTTCTGCTTTCTCGGACGTTTTAGAATCTAAGGTGAGTTGTGGGAAAGTTGAATCTATGGTATAATAGTGTTTTGTGTGGTAAGGACACTGCCATTGACCTTTAAAAAGCTGGAAAGAATGAAATTCATGAGTCCTCTGATGACAATCTTGAAAGCTCGTCAGATCTGTAAACAAAGAAGTACTGCTTTTATTACTTTGAAATAGCTGCAAAGCTTAAGTGAAAGAAATTGGACAGAAATTCGTAATGAAATTTCTGTCTTATGAATGAAAATTCTGTCTTGTGAGGTAAAACACTACTTTCAGGAGTTAAGTATCCAGAACTCAGAAAGGGTACCCGAAAACGTTTGTGTATGTTATATTGTTTGCAAGAGTATTACTTTTTTCCTTGAAAAATCTGAATTGTCTTTTTAAAAAATGTGCTAAAAGAGCTGTGATGAAAATGCACCTCTCTAAGTCTGGTCACATTAATGAAAATATATTTCCCATTATTTTTACAAGGAAACTTCTTAATGCCATCCCTGTCAAATTCTATTCTTTGGTTTGTTTGGCAGGTTACTCACATGCAAAATGGTGGATGTCTGCTTAATCTTGGACAAATAATTTACAGTACTTAATTTGTTGTTCTTAGGAGAAACTGGATAATGCGCTCTGAGATTTATTTTTTTAAAATCTTTTATCCATCTTTATAAACATATCTAAGTTTAATTGTGCATTAAGGATTTTGGCCTGGATATGTAAAGCAAATGTGTTTTTCTAGTATTTTTAAAATAATAATATTTCACCTTTGGGAGCAGAGAATGTATGAAATCAAACCAAAATACTTTTTGTGGCTCCAATAAATCTGCATTAATTTGGAAGGATGTCATTGTAGGAAATACTCTGCTAACACAAACAACGTGTGATGTATTTGGAAGTGTGGTGCTTTACAACAACTTCGTAGTCTCTGCTTTTAGGTAGTATTTTTTCCATTGTGCTGGCTGTGAAATTTTAAAATGGTGAAATATATTTTACATTCATCCCTTCAGTCCTACTTGTCCTTACCTTAAAACCATGTAGCAAGTTCCATGCTACTGTTTCAGAGATTAGTTATTGCATTTCACTTCCCACTCAATTTTTTTAAGAGGAAAACAGAGATCCAAGTGTGTGACTGATTGCAGCAATTTTTTACATGTTGTTTCTATATTTCAAGCGCTGTTTCTCTGAACTTAAAAAAAAAAAAAAACAAACACAAAGTTATATCTTGTAGATGTAACTTCTCATATGATCCTAGTAGCCCTTATGCTTTGAAGTGAATTAGATAAAAGCTTTTGGATTGTCTTCAATTTCAGTCTTTGTATGGACATGTGAATGTGAAATTTAAGTTCTGCTACTTATGTCTGCAGTGAATGGTTTGTGTATCTTTGCAAATGATTTCTTATAGCTATGGAGTGTTTACCTGATGCACAGGTCTAGTCTGTGCTGGCCACAGCACCTCTTCCTTGAGTGCAGCACCTTGCATGTGCCAGCTGTTGTTACACAGCTACATCCATCCACTCGAGTTGGAGAACTGGGTTTTTGTTGGTTTGGGGGCTTTTTAATAAAATGTATACTTCCAGTTCTTTGTTTTTACTCCCAGTGTTCACACTGATTTTTTTGCACATTCACTTGCATTACTGTTACTGGACTGTTATGGTCTGATGTGGAATCCATGAACTGTTGGTCCCAAGCAGCCATTGCAAAAACCTTGGGATGCAATTCAGTGCTAGCAAGTGAAGCTTTCTGTACAAAGACTAGAGATTTTTGATATGAACTGAGCAATTTGGCAGGAAATTATTTCACAGGAGCGCGACCTGAGTAGGCTTGATCATGAAATGCCTGTCACCAATTTGATATATGTGAAAAAGCAAATTATTTGCAGGAAAGCCTATCTGGATGCACCTAGAGAGACATGGAAAGGAGTAAATTCATACAGAGCACCATATATAGCTGTGATACTATGTGTGTAATTCCTACAGGTGGGGAAGCAGGCACTGTGAAAAACAGCACAGCTTGTATAGTATGGCAATAGCAGTGCTCACACAGTGACAGCTGTGCAGAACACAGTATTCCCTGCCTGACTGCCCCTTCCTATAAGTCCTTTCATCCTTCCACATGATGAAATGCTTTGTGCTCAACAGACCAAAACTTGCTCCTTGATTACTACTGAGTGAATGTAAATTTTTGTCAGAAATAAGCCCCATCAAGGATAGATGTAGTTTGTGGGGTGCTGCCTTTTGATAACCCAAAGGATGGATGAGGTGGTGATGCAGTGTGATGCCATTTTATTTTCTTGAGCTTCAGCTTGGCTTCCTGTTGGGCTGCCTGGCTCTGCTGTCTGTATTGAGAATCTCCCATTTCAGGGATGTTTCAGTAACGCAAAGTCACTCTTGAGTTTATAGCCATCAAAACTTCAGCAACAGTCTGACAGGGTTCAGTACTATGCTGAACATTCTCAGTTCGCACAAGGGTAAAATCGAGGTCTGTGTCTCTTGCTGGTAAAAGTTTCAAGGAGTAGGCTGGAAAAGAAAATCCTTTGAAGTTGTCATCTCCTAGGACAGAAATGTAATGGATGAGTGCTGTAAAGGGAAGAGGGTAAACTGAGAAGGGTACAGTTATGTGACTGAGCTTCCTCCTGGAGAGATAACAAACTTGGAGTTTAGGTAAGATTTTCTACGGGTGTGTGACAGTGTTTGACCTCTGCAGGGGAGGGCACCTGGAAGGAGTCAACACTGCGTGCTGTTGTTCTTGCAACTACGATAACAGCAAGAATTAATTAATTAATGAAAATTGTTTTCATTAAAAATAGCCATGGTGATCAGCCGTGGGGGGCAGGGGCCAAGCAGTAGCTAATTACAGCATTTATAATGACATTAACCTTTAATCGCATAGTCCACTAGTGGACTAAGAGCACTAAAAAAAGTAACAACCCCCCTATCAAACCATGTAACAGTGTCCTATGCAGTTGCATTTTGCCACCCCAGGACTTCAGGCTGGTGGCAGAAACTTCAGACATGCTCATGGATTCCCAGGGTAAAAGATACTGTGTCAGAAACTTGTTCTTGGAGACCATCTCTCTCTTGACAGCTGCCCTCTGGGTCAAGAGAGGACTTTCTTAGTGCTGAGTGAAAGGCAACTTTAAAGGTCAGATTATCCTCTAGTCTTGTGGGGGCTGCTGAAGAAAAACCGACAAGCGTCCTGTGTGCCTTTTTCCATAGGTGTAAAGCTGGCACTGATTCTGGAAATAATGAGGTTATATTTAGCAGTAAAGTGCATTATGTCAGACCAGTTCCAGTGGCAACAAACCTTTTAATGAAAAAGCGTTAAGCAAGAGAACTTTTTAACAATAAACGTCTTCCTACACTTAGCACATTAGGGTGCATAATCACCCCTCTGCATGGTCTTTGGCATAATATGTATGGTATTGAATAACTGGCAAGCTACTTGGCATTTGTAGAGCATCAAACAGTAGATGCTAAGTCAGTCAGTGCATCTAAATAATTATATATAAGAAATACTTGAGGAAATTAACCCCTCCATCTTATAGAAATAACCATGGCAATCTGTGTGGAGATAGCAGCTATTACTGCCCACATACCGATTGGTTTTGTTTCCCTACCTAACCCCGAGGTAAACAGAGTAACTGGCAGAGAATATGAAGTGTTTTCTTTACTCCTTAATGCTTTTCAGTGGATTCTGCTAACGCAGTTGCATTGGCTAGTTGCTCCTGCTAAACTATAAAATTGCTCAGGAGGGGAACCATTTGAGAATTGCTTGAGAGCAAGCCAGAAACATAATGCCTGCATACATAAAATATGTTTTAAAAGGAAAAAGTTAAGGCTCAGTGGGAATTGTTGGTGATCTGCCTCTCTTAAGATGAAGTTTACAGTTTTCCTTTATCAAATAATTTCAAGGCAAGCAACTCCTCAGGTTTAGAAGAAGAAAAAGAAAGGTCTGTAATAACAACAAAATACCTGTGTAGTTTTATTTTTAGTCTATGAGGAAAAACATATAGAGGACAATACCAGATTCTTGGGTTTGTTCTCCTATTTTAAGCTCCTTGGCTGTATATTTACTGCAGGTTCTCTAGAAGAATTTTTAGTATTCAAGGTCCAGATTTCTATCCTAAGTGTACCTGTGCTCCGCTGGTACCTGCTTGTGCTTCTGCTCTTCTTATGTAGCAACGTGGAGTTGATCTGAAATACGACTGAAGTCTGACTGTAAGCCCGGTTAGTCCAACTCTTAAAAACTGTCATGTTCACCAAGACTGCCACTTGGTAGTTTCCAGGATGGTTTATGTTCTGTTTTAACCTTACAGTGATTGTGTCACTGTATCTTATCCATGGCCTCCGCCTCCTGCGTGCTGCATTTATCTACCACAGCAGTATAATCCTCCTCTTTTCAGCCAGGCACTTGGCAATTAAGACACGTTCTCTCCTACTTAAGGTATAAATAAGCCTTTAATATTACTTGAGGATTACATTAGGACAAGAGGGGCTCTTTTGAAGGCATGGCTTTCGCACAGCGGGATTTGCAGAGCAGGCATTGGCCCTTGTGCTCCTGCAAGATGTTCAAATAAGGGGAAAGTAATGGTTTCCAAACTGTGCATACGGAGAGCAGTGGCAGCTTCTGACTACTGAAATACTGAATTGGCCTCTATCAGTTGTAAAACACATGCAGGGGAAGGGTAATCTCCCTCTATCTTTAGATCAAGCGAACAGGATCTGTGCAGGCAATTATCATCACAGAGTTTACTGGCTTAAAGAAAAGAGGTGAGGGGGGAGTTGGAATACTCACTTGCAACCAGGCTTTCAATAGGGTTTTGTGTAATGGTGATGTAGTACTTTGGTGAACTGGGGTTAGGTCCCTGATCCTCTGCAGATTTCGTGCATGACTCGGGATAAGCCGTTCATGGAATTTAAACCCTCTCCCTGTCTCTGATTCCAGCAGTGTCGGTGGGTGTGAAACTTAACTGCCTTCTACTCCCGGAAGTGAAATGATAGGACTGTTTGATTACTTGACTTTCTCTGAGGGACAGATGAGAATGTACTAAAAGAAATGTTGAGACCTGAAGGCTGTGATTTGACTGGAGTGTTGTTCAGTCGAGTTTTTGGGCTTTTTGTCCTGGCCCCTCTCCCTGCCTGCTGCCCTCCTCCTCTTCCCTGTACATGTCTGGCTGAAGCATTGGTGTGGTTTTCTGGGGGCAGAACTTTCTGAAGAATAATTTTTTTTTTTTTTTTAGCCAAATCTGTTTCCCAATCTGGCTCACTTTGCATCTGCTGAAATACTTCACCTGGCATGAGGCAAGAGGCAATGCAAGGCCAGACCAAGTGGTCAAGAGTTGATTAAATTAGCACTAAATGCTGGTGAATTAGACACAAAACTGTAGCTTTGGTCACAGTCATGTAGCATTGCCTATTGAGCAGCTGTTTGTCATATGAGTGACATGTCTGTGTCCCAGTGATGTGCCAGAGATGCTTTCTGGGACTTGCAGAAGTGCTGAACTGTGTCTTAAGTATGTAAATGCTCTGACACCCACCTTCTGTCATTGTATGTCCATGCTGCAAAATGGTAAAATGTCAGGATCCTCATTTGGCCTGTATTCTTCAGAAGAGATGCTCACTGTGGCTTGTGGCAGGTTTTGTTTGGTGCAGTCATGATGTGATACCAAGCAAACTGAGAGCATGATGGGGTGCTGTGAATGTGTTCTCAGACATTCCTGGCCCTGGCACCAAGCCCTCTCTGCACCTGACCATCCTGAGTCTCATTGGCTTGGCTGACCAGTCCATCTGTGGCAGGCAGCTGCATTTTGGTCATCCTTTGCTCTTGCCTCTGTCATGCTTAGGTGCTTGAAGGAGTTTTTAGGTAGTGCAGGAAGCTATGGGCATGTTTAAACTTCTGAGTTTGGGGGGGAAAAAGCAAGATGGGGAGTACTATGTCTTGAGGTGTATGTGACGCAAGCTAAAAAGAATTCTGTATTTACACAGAATTTTCAATTAAAATTTCCTATTTTAATTGAAAGTTAAGTCATTGGAATGAAACAATTGAAATGGGGTGTGGAGTGGTTGGCATTGTATTGAATACAAGTTTATGCCCCGAGTGTACTGTGTCTGCCTGGAAACTTTAACAACTTACTCTTGTGATGAAGCTGAGACTGTAGAGTCATTAGATGGGAGTGAGACTGTTTCAAATAATTTCCCACTTCTGAATTTCCTGGCAATACAGAATTACAGGCACTGAAACTACTGCCGTTATCTCAGATGCTCTGGCACCCGCCTGACGCTGCACAGGCTGAGGTTGCTGCCAGGCACTGCTGTGAGGAAGGGAAAGAAAAGGATTCAGTCTGTCAGCATAAAACACCTCTTCTTAGCTCAGCTACTGAAGAGATAACACCTTGGGGTCATTCAGATATTGCGTGCTGGAATTTTTATGGTCCTTAGTTTATAAACTACTTTCATGGTCTGAGGCAAACAAAATAAACACTTTGTTTTAGTCAAAACCCAACCTTTTCTCCGCTGCAGTTGCCCATGAGAGTTTCCCTGGGATCCTGACCCTTTGGTCGTGGGCAGGTGTTTACCTTTACAGGTGATAAGGCAGCTCCTTGGCAAATACCTGTTGTTTTGTGTGTCCTTTGTTATGCCGGGCAGGGGGCACTGGCTGGAGGCAATGTCTTGAGAAAAGCAGGCTCGCTGGCTTCAGGGCAGCTGGGGCTTGGGGCATACAGATGTGTACACATGTGCATGTTGTGCAGACTTTGGGTAATGCTTTTTCCTGCCTAGGGTAGTAAAAAGGGGAGAAGGAGGGAGAAGGGAAAGGTTCCTTTTAACTTCTTTTTTTTTTTTGTTTTTTTTTAATGGGGGGGGGTGATGCATTTCAATAGAGGGCTGTGCGGTTTTCTTTTAGGTTTTGCTTGTGCCCGTGCAGAGCTGTCCTGTCTTGATGCGGGGCTAGCTCTGGGTTTAGCAATCCCTCTCGTGTCTCATCCTGCGAATCCCAGGATCGGTATGTGCCTTAGCAGTTGTTAGTGCTTAAGATTTGTGGGTGGGCTGGGTTGGGTTGGGTTATTTTGTTTTTCTAAGCTGAGAAAAAGAAGCACAACCAGCCCTTGTATCTTTTCTTCTTAGTTTGTATTGTTGCTTTTGGGCCAGTAGTTTTCAACACCTCATTCTCTTGCTGTCTGTGTTGTACTCATATTCAGACTGCTTTAGGCAGGGGAGACTGTGGCCTATGTGGAAAGCTGCATATTTACTAGATCATTTACTGGTAAAATCCAAATTCCACCCCCTCCACCCCCACCCCCACCCCCACCCCCACCCCCCCCCACCCCCCCCCACTGTCAAAGGGAAGAGAAGTTTGGTGTACTGGAGAGACCAACAGTAAACATAACTGTGCTCAGCTGGTATGAACAATAGCATTCTGTTATCTTTCTGAAGGTGCTGATTCTGTGAAAAATTGGGAGCACTTTGCCCTTTTTGTCCCTTTTTGAACTTTGATCAGTTGGTCAGGATTGATTATCAACCAGTTGCTAACTGCACTGCTTCTCATTTCACTAAACAAAGGTGTGTTAGACAACGGTTTCTTGCTCTGGCCAAGTCTCCAGGACACGACCCGTGAAATAAAATAGTTGAGGAGGAAGCTAAGAGCTTACCTATGGAGCTGAGTGAGAAGGGAGGTGTGGAGAACAATGGATTTGTTCAAAATGAGGCTTTTGATGACAAGGAAATAGATACCAGTAGCCAAGAAGAAATGCCAAAGCCATGCGCTGTTGATGTGGACCCAGTGGCTGAGGAAGAGACAGTGCTGAAGCCTTATGCTGGGATGCCAAAGGAGGTCTTGCTGAAGTTCTCCAGCCAAGCCCGGTACAGAATCACCAGGGAGATTCTCTTCTGGCTCATAATTGCTGCTGCTGCTGCACTTGTGTCTGCTACGATTGCGATTATTGCTCTCTCTCCAAAGTGCCTTGACTGGTGGCAAGCTGGTCCTATTTATCAGATCTATCCTCGTTCCTTCAAGGACAGCAACATGGATGGGAATGGGGATCTGAAAGGTGGGTCAGTTTTCATTCTTGGTATGTACAAAGCTCTGTGTGTGTGTATGAAGAACATAACCAATAGAAAAATACAGTCTGACAGACATGGCCACCCTAATGGAGAGGGGAAAGAAAAGTAGTCTGACAACATTAATCGTAACTCACGTTGTCATGAATAAATCCAGGAGTTTGCTTGCTCAAGTTGTTAACCCTAAGCCTGGAGTTAGGATGGATGTTATAATGGAGAGATGGGGCTGAGAGCAAGCAGCAACACAGCTGCCATCAGAGTAAAATACCTCCACAAAACTGAGGTCAATCAGGAGGATGGGTGGTGCTGAGCACTTTGTTGTTTGCCTGCTTTTCCTACAGAAAACTA
Source organism: Chiroxiphia lanceolata (assembly GCF_009829145.1). Classification (NCBI taxonomy): domain Eukaryota; kingdom Metazoa; phylum Chordata; class Aves; order Passeriformes; family Pipridae; genus Chiroxiphia; species Chiroxiphia lanceolata. The sequence goes on from NC_045639.1 coordinate 26,491,973, forward strand.
AAACTGACAAAGAGGAGAGAAAGATGTGTTAATTCTTGTTTTGCTCGTGGTCTAGCTGTTTCTTAGCTCTTAAGAATGCATGGACAATGCCACTTACTGGTAGCTTAGCTGAGACTGCCTTGTAGAAAGAGAAGGCTTGACACCAAAATGGACAATACATTTCTAAACCAGAAGCACTAGCCACACTATGCTCTACTGGCAAGTGAAGAGCAAAAACTGTTTCTGTGGCTGCATGCCAGTAGTACATGTCAAGGAGATGAAAAGATTTGGGTTTAAAAATACTAGGGGAGGTTGCAGTGAGGAGTCCTTACAAAACACAACAGAAAAACCCCATGTGATAAACAAAGTCTCGAATTTCTATAAGTTTTTGAATAATAGTTTATTATATGGTAAAAGCAAGCAACCGGCTGGGTGACAGAAATGGGGACCAATTTCCCAAATCTGCACACCCTTACTACAGGGTACATTTAGTATTTATCTTAGCTACTTCATGCATATTAATTATATCATATACATATACGTTCTACAGGTTTTTGCTAAGTATTTAATATATGGGTTTTCTTACAGCTAAAGCTAAAAGGGTTATCTCTACAACCAGTCATAATTCATGCATTCTTGGACAAACAGGCGCCTAAAGATTTAAAGTTCTACTATATTTTATTCTTAGGATAGTAAGGAGGTTTTAGGCCTCTTGACCTTTTAAGGGTCTGTTTTATTTCTTTATGGGGGTGTAATTAAGTTTTGCAATCCGTTTGTTTTATTTTGATGTAATCACCCATTTGTTTCACGAATCACAATTATTTATTTATCTCACCCATAAGAGACTTTTCCTAAGTCAGGAAAAAACTGGGATCTTTACATTAACATTGTGCTTCCCTTTGGGTGGTCTGAGAATTAACTGATGTTCTTTGAAATGGGAAAGCAATGCTGTTACTGCTTTTTAACAAAATATAGGAGCTTGTTTTCAGAAGTGGGTGTTAAATTTATTAAATGAAATAGTAAATATTTTATAATATAGAATGTAAATTTGTTTTGATCTAACCTTTTTGATTCCTGCTTTATTTTCCATGTAAAATTGGCTTTGAATGGTTTCTGTTCTGTGATCTCATGCTATCCCTGAAGAAAGGTCAAGACTGTCCTGCTACCTGAGATCAGTAAAAACAAGGGATAGTTATGTATTGAGGAGACCTGTGTACCATCTTTGAGAGCCCATGCCAAACTTAAACAAAAATCTTTTGTCCTTTCTAAACAGATGATGCCTTTTTCTTTTTAAATAGGCATCCAAGAAAAACTGGACCATATTACATATTTGAATATAAAAACCATCTGGATCACCTCTTTCTTTAAGTCCCCTTTAAAAGACCTTGGATATGGAGCTGAAGACTTCTATGATATTGATCCCATTTTTGGATCTATGAGTGATTTTGACAATCTGATTGCAGCCATACATGACAGAGGTAAGCTGCACCTCTGAGCAAAGTAACTCTGTTAAAAAGATGTACCTTACAGTGCAAGGTTATAACCTGAGATTTCAGTTTGTGCACCTGGCAATTCCCCCCTTGGTGGCGTTGAGCAGAAGCAGATGGAGGTGCCAGCAAAAGGTACAAGTGAACTCCACAGCAACATGAGCTCTGGGATTGCAGTGTCCTGCCCTTGGGTGCCAGGGGAGTGCTGGGAGCAGGACTGAAGGCACAGGGAGCTGCAGCAGCAGCGCTGGGTGGCTGTGTGTCCTCTGCAAGGCATGGTCCCCTCCGAGGGTGTGTGTGGGTGGTGGGCTGGCACACCATCTGTGCTCCCTTGTGCATGTGTTATGGGCATCCAGTCTGGGGATCAAGGCTGAGGTGCAGTTGTTTCTGACTGAACATGCAGGAACATGCACTTCCTTCCTGTAATTGCATCCTTGGTTTGCTGCGTTTATGCCTTAGACAAAATGTCTGCTCAGGTGTTTCTTCTTACAGCTGTTGAGCTGAAGGGAAAATGGTTTACCAGTTCAAAAACATTTGAGATTTCAGTAAAATGTCTAGCCTTTAGGGAGGGTGATGAAGAATATGTGTTCCCTGATGCTAGACTGGTGAAGTGCCTTTCCCACCTGGGAGGTGTGAGACAGATGTTGAAGTCAGAGTTAGTGGAAGTGATTCATAACAGCAGAAACCTGTTCTGAATTTTTTCTTCACCCTTCATTCCCTCCCAGGCAACATGCTGGGGGGAACAGTACCAGCAAGATGTCTTCCAGCTACTAGCAAACTCTAGTGAGCCTAACTGTTTTGATTTTTAAGGGCTGAAGGTGATAATGGATTTAATACCAAACCACACAAGTGACAAACACCAATGGTTTCAGCTGAGTCGCAACCGGACTGGGAAGTACACAGATTACTACATCTGGCAGGACTGCATGGAGGCTGCTGGTTCAGTCATTCCTCCAAACAACTGGGTAAACACTGGATGGGACATATGCAAATCCTAGGCTGGATGCAGGCTGCCCCAGAGCAAAAGCAGCTGTAGCATGATTGTCCCAATGTATGCTGGGTTATAAGTGACAGCTGAGAGGTACAAACTGATGTTTCTACATGGGCTAGTGCAGATTAACATTTAAACCAGATGGGGAGGGGACACATTCCTCATTTAAACAGAATTTTTAAAATGACTTGTGTTTCTTTACCTCCGTGTTAATCTTCATTCATTAAACAAACACAGAAAAGAGTAATTGTGCACAAGTTGTTCACACATGCCCCTTTCTGTGTCTGGGTACTCTGCTCTAGAAACTTCATGTCAGCTCCTCTGAAATCGTAGTTGGTGAGGAAGGAAACAAAACAATGTGTTCTTGGCTTTTTTTTTTTTTTTCTGGAAGGTGATCAGGCCAGAACGTGTGTTGTCTATTTCAAATAGATTTATTTGAAATTTGAAGTGATGGGTGCATGTGTAAGAACTTGTATATTCTAAAAACTCAAGGTAGAATTAATACTTTGTACCAGTTAATATAATTTCTCTCTAAACTTAGAGTCTTAAGAGGTATCTTAGCTTTTGGGATCTTCTATAACAGAGATGATGATAAAGTTAACATTTTTAACATGCTGACTGTTGTTGGCGCTTCAAAGAGATAATACCAGATTGCAGAAAACTCTTAAGTTAACTAAAGCTTTTTTACTAAGTTTTAGGGAAAGCAATTCCAAAATAAATGCTCCCAGACGTGTTTTCCCCCTGTATTCCAAATAATTCCCGATGAAAGTCTACTTAATAAAAAAAAAATCCCCATAACATTGAACAAGAAACACATGTGGCAAAGCACAACTAAAGGGAGAGCAGCTAATAGGAAAAAGAAATTAAAAACCTAAATACCAAAATCTACTCACAAGGTACTCCATTGATTAGGCATTTTGTGCTTTATATTATATGCTTGTAATACTGCACATTTTAAAGTATGCATAGAAGTAAATGTTTGTTAAGTGAGGAGTTCTTATTCTCTCCTTCTCTTACATGAACAGGTGAGTGTCTTTGGGAATTCCAGTTGGCAGTTTGATGATGTGAGAAAGCAATGTTATTTTCATCAGTTTGGGAAAGAACAGCCAGACTTGAATTTTCGCAGCCTTGATGTCCAACAAGAAATCCATGTAAGTATATAACCCACTGCTGCTGACCCAACAGCAAAGCAGCTGTTTGTACACTTGATTTCTCTGATTATTTGTGATGCACAATTTGCAGTCTAGTTGGAAGTAATTCAAGGATTGTAGCATATGTAAACAATTGAAACAAAAAACTGTCTAGAAAAACATTACCTTTATAAGCAAAATTTAAGCTTTGTACTGTAATGCTTCCAGTATCTACTTTACTCCAGTCTTTTTAATTTAAAAGCAAACAAGGAACCGGCAAAAAAATCTGAATAAAATCATCTTTGAGTGGTAGTACAGGTGGTGTTGCAGTCCTCTGGATTTTAAGACGGGACAGCTACTGCGTTTTTTTACTGACTTAACTCCCTTGTTCTCACAAGAGCCTGGCAAGATCTTGATGTTTTTCTTTGGAACAGGCTATTATACTTTAAAAGGAGTTCCCTTTCCCTGCCCCTTCCCACTGAAGTCTATCTTCTAATTGCTTTGATGCTTCAAGACCCCTCTACTTTTCAGGCTAAACTTATGTGCAAACTGTTCATACTTAGCTCCTTATGAATCATACCTGTCCTTCAGCTGAAAGGGGTTTTTCCCACGCTTGTTTATGCTTATTTGGTTTTCAGGTCTTGTCAAGGTAGATTAAATGGGGAGGGATTTTCCAGTCTTCCGTGGAGAGAGACTCTCCATCCCTTTGTTTAGCCGCTGCTTAGTCCTTGCATCGCTTCCATCCTGAGGTTTTTCTCAAATGCAGATGGCCAGAATTTAACAAATCGACCTGAAGAGATGTCTGGGCAGAATCCTGTACACTGGTGTAGGTGCTTCTCCCTCTGGGCCCCGAGATTTCTCTTACTTGCTTTGAAGTTGGTGCTAGTACTCAAATAATGCAATATGACTGCTGTCTGGAGGTTGTTAACTGTGTGCCCCTCTACATCAAAAGCCAAGGACGAAGGCACTTCATGCTGTATCCAGGGTAACAATTAATGGAAGGATTGATATGGAAGGAAAAACTGCTCCTGCACTGAAGCCTGTGCAGAGCTGATTTGCTCAAGTGGAGAGAAGTTTTTATCTCTCTTGATACAAGGACTGTTAATTAGGCAGTCAAATGTGGGAATGGCACCTTGTTCTAGCAGAGAGATGTTTGTATTTTCAAGAAAGCTGAGGCAATGCTGATTTGAATTACAAGGAATGCCTGAGCTTGTGGATAAGGGAGAGAGTTTCCATCTGTCGACATATCTGATGACTTTACAGAGGAAAAAGGATGATGAGAGTGTTTTCACAGTGAGAGTGCTTTTACTATGGGAAGGTGGTGGAATCTCATGTCTGTCTGCATCATGTCTCCCAGAAGACAATGTAGAATTGATTAAAATATGGGGAAGTAGGCCTGAACATAGGGAGTCTGACAATTGCTGCTTCTTTTTCCCCCTTCCTTAAAGTTGTACCTCATCAGGTGGTACAGCTGCTTCAAGTGTTTCGATTTAATCCTTGAATGTTTGCTACTTTGAACTGTTGAATTTTGGTGCATTTCTTGGGCAGTAGTCTCCACAGCTGTCCAGCCCTACTGGGATGGTCTCACAAGCTCTGTGGGGCCTCTCCCCTCACCACATGAGTACTGCATGCACTTGAAGAAACAAATCACTGCTGGTCATACTTTTTAACTAAATAATGAAACAAGACTGCTTTTGAGACTGGGTCTTCGAGGAACTCTGCTAGTAACCTCTCTGTGCCTTGATATTTCCCTCAGTGCCATGTCTTACCATTTGCACCTTTTTTCCATAGCATCACACTTTTTAATTGTCTTGGCTAATTATTTCTTTTCATGGTACACAACACATTACTGAGGCTCCAGTAGTAAAAAGGTGACATGAAAACTAGTAAGTTTGGCCTGGTAACACCAGCCTTTGGTAAATGCTTATGAATGTCACATTGAAGAAGAATCTTTGTCTTGTATTTTAATTCAAAATCCTGTTCCAGAAGGTTAGGAGGACTGAGCAGGAAGCAAATGGACTTTTGCAGAGAAGCTTAAGTCTTTGGTTTAGCCATGCAAGGGCATGCAAGAACAGGGAAACTTACAGCCAGCACATTGTAGCTTTCCTGTGTAAAAGATGTAGATTGATGGCAGTGAGAACCATGTCAGTGCTTGATGTTTGCAGTGCTGATACCTGGTGCTGCTTTTGTGCTGAGCACAGGCATAAATGTGGATGTTTTTGAGTAGATTCAGTATTGGACAGACACAATACTGGAGCTGCTGCTTTCAGAATAGAGCCTCGAGAAAGTGCAGCTCAGTGAGGCAGAGTCTTTATTTGCCAAACAAAAATCTGTAAAGCTTGAGTTCCAGTCCAGCCTATTCAGGCAAGCGTACTTCATACATTTTAAAAAAAGGCAATTCAATAGTTCTCTTTAAAAATATATATATATATATAAAAGATTTTTTTCCTCAGATGAAGACAAGTATTGCATCTAAAAGAACATTTGCAGAAACCACTCGAGGGACTGAACTTTAGACTTCTTTTGTTAAAACTAGAGCAATTGAAACTGTAGTAATATAATGGCTATTGAAAGAGGATATAATTTTACTAACAGTGACTAACCTCTTGATTTGATAGTGAAATTATAAATCAATAGCATTTGTAATTGTTGGATAATAGTTTTTTGTGTTCCTGCAAATAAATAACCCTGAAAATAAAATAGAAAAAAATCCACATCAGTCAAATAAGAGAGAACAAATGTTTTAAGAGCTCTATTGTGTAAAAGAAAATTGGTGGCACGAGGTCTGTGCAGAACAACATATTCTTGCATATTTGAATCAATGTGTTCTAATTGTGTGCAGCCATGAACGAGTATTCACCAACAACAGTGCTTAGCATGAGCCCAATTGTTTGGATGGATGAGATTAGAAGCATCTTTTAGCGAGTCACGCCCTGGTTTAAGTCTCCTGAATTATGGGAGAAGTTACAGTTGTTTTCTTTTTTATACTGGATGAAATAATAAGACCTACTTTATTTAGATCTCATTTGACCTTAGATCAACAAAATTCATTTTGACTTCTTGAAAAATTTGAAGTACCAACTTAAAAATAAATCGTTACGTATTAATATTTCCTAGAAGGTTTAGCTTTCTTTTTAAGACTATACGGTTTCGAATGGGGTGGGCTCACTTGAACTTCTCAATTTTTACCTTTGTCTAGGATATTATAAAATTTTGGCTCAACAAAGGAATTGATGGATTTACTTTCAGCACTGTTAAATTTCTCTTAGAAGCAACGCATCTCCGAGACGAGCCTCAAGTGAACAAGTCTCAAAATGGAGTAATGTATATGTTCTGTCTTTGCTTTTTTCCTGTGTTTCCTACGGAGACATAAGAGTGTATGTTTTTACTCTTTTGGGTCTTAATTGTGGCTGTATGAAAACTGGGTCAGCCATGTCCCTTGGAAAGCAGGTGGGCACTCTGCAGAAGGAGCACTCACAAGGAAGAAGCCTGGTGGGCTGGGGCTGTAGGTCAGTGAGATACCTGCAAGCAGGAGCTCTGTGGGTGGAAGAATTGTCCGTATACACTTTGTTTTTCTGTTCTGACGCTGTTGCTTTGAATTTTCTCTTTAAAATAATTTGCTTTTCAATTCACATTCTAAAAAGACAAATCTTGTGACTTTTAGTAGTTGATTGGTTGTCTTTGGGAAGCCTGCTACAGGAGGTAAGGTCAGAGATCTTGCCTGCTTGGATTCTGTAGCAGTTACTAGCATATATTTCTTCTACATTGCAAATAAGAATTGGAGAAAAACCAAAAGAAAAACCCTCATATTGGCAGTATGTCACAGTGAGAAGTGGCCAGAGGCACTCAAAAGCATGAACACTGTTACTTATGCTATTTGCTTTTGCTCTGGTAGTGAACTTGGTGACGTTCCCAGATACTTTCACCATTAAAATGCTGTTCCCCTGTGGAGGTGAGGATCACATAAAACTGGTCAGCTCCACAAGTGTTGTTGTTGTGGTACCTTATCAAGGCACTGTCCATCTTTCCAGCCTGGTGTGTGGCCACAGCACCTGCTGTGCTCGCTGCTGCAGCTGGGCTCAGTTGGCTAGTGCTCCCCTCCTTGATGATGGGATCCAAAATAACCAGCCTTCTGCTATTGTATCTTTAGAGTTTCTCGAGTGCAGCTCAGCTCTGCGCTGTCAGAGTTAGTGTGCTAAACTCATTCCAGTTAAAATTTATGTGGACTGGTGCACTGTCTCAGGAAGGGATGGGAAGAACTTGGAGAGTTCTGAAATCTAAAATACTGATGAACTAATGGGAAATACTCTATCCTTCTTTAAGGAGACTATCACAGCCTATTCCCAGCTCTACCATGACTACACGACCACACAAGTTGGTATGCATGATATCATCCGTAGCTTCCGTCAGACCATGAATGAGTTCAGCAGAGAACCTGGTCGATACAGGTAATTGTTAATTACACCTGCTGAATTTTTCTCCAATATTCATCACCTCCTGATAGCAATAAAATGTTTGGGTTTTTTAATATAATACGCCACAAAAATGCACAAATCCTCAAATGCAAATAGTGGGGCATAGGCTGTATTATCTCTTCCCCAGTGTGTGAGGAAAGGAAAGCAGAATGGGCAATCACTCTGATCGCAGAGACTCTGTAATTCATCAACCCTGTGCCTGCTCTATTGTATAGTTTTAATAGTGCAGTTCAAATCAGACACACAGTCAGAAATTGTTAAAGTCACAGAATGGTTGAGTTTGGAAAGGAGCTCTGGAGGTGCTCTGGTCTAAAGCCTCTGCTCATTAGAGCCACCTAGAGCTGGTTGCCCAGGAATTTGTCCAGATGGCTTTTGAACATCTCCAAGAATTGATAACTCTACTTTTTACTACGAGGAGTCTTTCCTCATGGGAGAGATCTTTCAGTCCCTAATGGGCTCAGTGGCTTCTTGCTGGACTCTCTCCAGTACATCCATGTCTGTCTGTACTGGGGAGCCCAGAACTGGACACCATGCTCCAAGTGTGGCCTCACCAGTGAAAAGCAGAGGGGGAGAATCACCTCCCTCGACCTTCTGGCAACACTCCTTCTAATGCAGCCCAGGATACCATAAGCCACCTTCGAGGGCACATTGATGGTTCATGGTCAACTTGGGGGCTCCCCAGGTCCTGTTTTGTGAAGGAAAGCTGGAAATTGCTGGAGTGGGCCATGTGGACGTGAATTCAGAAAGATAAGACTTCAGGCAGATACTTTAGCCTTGTGTCGACTGTTGTAGATTTTTCATCTGCAATTTCCAAGAAATATTTCTCCTTGACTTCTTGTCTGCTTTACAAAACACTGTTTCTCTGTATTAATCTTTTTTGATGGGGAGGAGGGAAGTGAATGTAATGCTTAATGTTCTATATTCAACCATTCCTAGCTTCCTTCTCTTTTGTGCAACAACGAATGAGCCAAAAAAGATATTTGTGTACTTCTTTTTAGATTTATGGGTTCTGGTGATGATGAAAAGGAAGACATTGAAGCAACAATGACGTATTATGGAACAACTTTCATCCAAGAAGCAGATTTTCCCTTCAATTTCAACCTAATGAACATGAAAAATCTATCAGGCAACAGTATTTTTGAAGCTGTTGACTTGTGGATGAAAAACATGCCTGTGGGAAAATGGCCAAACTGGGCTGTAAGTTCTAGACCAGCTCTTACAGGAAGGGCTTGTTCCTGTTATGGTGATAGAAGCCCCACCCCGCAGACACACACATTGATTTCACTGGGATCAGCAGCAGCCTGAGCCCGTGACTGGGCTATAGTTGCTGTCCCCGTGAAAGCTCTGAGCTGCTGCCGTTGCAGTTGTTGGCACTGGCCGGCTCTCCCGCCCATCAATAACAGTTACACTCCCCATGCAACGGTGACAGAAGGGAATTTATGATCATGCCTCTCCCTCAGTGTCTCCAATGTAGGATGCAGCACTGGGTTAAAAGACTAGTGAGAATGGAATCAGTATAATTATCTTTGACTATAAACTGACTCACTGCAATGGATTCTGGAACCCTCCTGGGGCCAGGGCAGAACAGAGCAGGCAGCTGAGGGCAGTTAACTTAAAACCTGCTCATCTTTGTTAGGAAGCACGTTTGGAACGTATAAGGGATCTTTTCAAAACAAGCAGAGCAGTTTTCACACAGCAGAGAAAATGGAAGAAATCCGAGGGACTGTAATTGTGGAGAGTTGTTACTTGATATCTTTCCATCACTTCTGCCTTGTGGTGCTGGCAGGACTTCTGTGTACTACATTATTTGGGACAGAAGTTTGTAATGGCACCAAGATAAGGATAAAGCACTTCACAGCTCTGGAGGGGAAAGAAATAGAAGAAAATAATAATCTACTGCCATGTGAAATTAATCAATTTCACATATGCATGAAATTTTATAATGTATGTTTAACAGAGTGATGTTTTCTTCAGGTTGGAAGCCCTAATGCTGCTCGGATTTCATCTCGCATTGGGAAGGAGTATGTCAATGTTATGAATATGCTGCTTTTAACCCTGCCTGGAACTCCTGTAACTTACTATGGTGAGGAAATAGGCATGGAGAACATTGCATCAGAAAATGTAAGTGAAGAGCATGTGAACTCCGATCCTGTTGTTGTTTAGTTCCAAGTAACAGAACTTTCAAAAACGCAGGAACTTTTGTTTTGTTAACCAAACCCAGGCTTTCTCACTGCTTACATAGTTTTCCATGTGCCTCATGGCAAAACCATTGGACCATATGCACAAACGGCCAGGTCAGAGGTTAGAACCAAGGCTTGGATGTGGGTCCGAACTGCTAGATTTTAATTATGTTTCCTGATTTCTGTCCTTCTCCGGATCAGTCTTGCATGGTTTGCAGTGGTGTTGCTTTGCTTCCCTTCAGCAGGAAGGGCAGCAAGTGCCAACACTGGGCCTGGGCTAATGGTTAGGAGAGGTGTGTTACAGTCACATGAGGCAAGGGGTGCTGAGTCACTATCTCCTTCTTCCCATGGAAGTACCCTAAATCACTAGTTCAAAGTCCATTATTTCCTGGCTGCTGTTTAAAGGAAATCAGAGTTCATGAGAGATTGTAGCTACAGTCACCACCTCCTGCAGACCTTTTTACTTTGCCTACAGAAAGGCACCTAAGCCACACCCATCTCCAGTGTGCCCATGCCCAGAAGGCATCTACACAAAGGGGAGGGTGCCTAGTGGCAAGCAGAAGTGACTTTTGGTTGTCATGCTTAGTCTGTTCCTAAAAGGAACAGTTCAATTCTGCCTCTCATGACCATTTTTGAGCACCATATGGTCCTGTGGCAGATGCTGGTTTCACTGTGGAAAGCCTCTGTTAGGGAATGAGACACCCTCTGACATGTTACAAATGATGTTGGCTAGCTTTGTGTCAAAGGGAAAGAGGTATTTGGAGCACAGGATCACCTCCAGGTTTGTCTGATTCAGATGTGAGGAAATGATTCTCTGATTTAAAAGGAAATCTCATTTCCTCTGAGAAACACCTAGGTCAAAGTATCTCCTGCATTCTTGCCGCTGCTGCTTACTGCTGACAGAGTGATTCTCTTCAGAAAAGTGGCTCGCCTTTGGCTCCTCAGGGTTCACTCTCTTTTAGTGGCTACCTTGTGACTCAACGGCTTTGGAACAATGCAAACCCACCCTTCACTCCATTTGGAAAGGAAGGTTCCCTGATTATTGGGTGTCTTTGAAAGATGGAGAGTATTTGCTCAGGATATAGTGTTTAGGCCCAGCATTTAAAACACTTCAGGAGACACTGAAAGAGGTAAAAATGAGAGGCAGCATTACTAGTGTTGAAAACTTAGGATTTTTTTTCCTCCTGCTTTTCAGAATATGCTAAAAAGGAGAAACCCATTATTTGTAATGTCACAAAGCAAAGTGACAATTTCTTTTGTTAGGCTGCTGTTCTGACAGATTGTATTGAAAAGTGCCCTTTATATGAAAAACAGTTTTCATGGAAAACAAACACTCAAAGTATGTGCAAAATATTTTATGCCCTCTTATATCATTAAATTTAAGTGTCAGATCTTTTGGCAGCTCTTCAATAACAATGAGGAAGCTTTTTCAGAATTTTTCTGAATTCTTCAAAATGAGAACTTCAGACTTTTTACATCGACAGTTTTTAATCAGCTAAAAGCTGGTTTTCAATAGTTTTGCACTTGGAAATAATAATTTTATCTTTCTAACACAAACAATCCTGTCCAAACTGTACCCCTTGCAAATGTAAGCTTGGAGAGTTCTAAGGAGAAAGGTGTGATGGTTACGAAAGAACAAGACACTGAACAGCATTTATTAGTTGTTTACTGTTATTTTAACAGCATCCCTTCTTAGGACTCATTACCTCATATATTCACTTGATGCATATCTAGATATTTATTAGAATATCCTGGCTGTCATTAGTAAACTTTTATCCAACCATCTGTTGCAAAGGATGACAACTCTAGTAGAGTTGTTTGGGAATTCCACATTTTACCAGTGATGCTGTATGTGAGACCATCCACTCCCCTCCGTTTCAGGAACTGTCCTGGTTCTTATTTTTTCCTTAGAGTTGGAGCAGGATTACATTCTCCTTATTAAATTCTAACTTTAACTGAAGAAAGCAATACTGAAATGGTGAGAATTTGGGAGATGTGAGAACATGCTATTCAAAGAATACCTGTTCAATATGCTAATCAGCACTTTATTTTCTAGGTGACCTTTCCAGAGAAATCCCCCATGCAGTGGGATGGAGAAGTTAATGCTGGTTTTACTGAAGGCAACAGTAGCTGGTTACCTGTTAACTCCAACTACCAAAGTGTAAATGTGGAAGTAGGTATCTGCATGTGTGACAAATTAATGGTCCAAAAATATTTTAACGTATCTGTTGTCCTCTGGCTTCCTTTTTGTACTGGGCATTGGCAGTAAGAACAGACTCAAGGGGAAAAAAAGTGCTGAATCCTCACAAGTTTTATTAGAAAAGGAATTCCTTGCACCAGCAAGGAGCCTACTTCATCTATATTCACTTAAGCAGAGCAACTGCAGTTGTGATGTTGATGTGGGAATTTGGCTCTTTAACATCCTTTTAATCCTTTTAATATTTGTGCTGCTTTAAAAGTAAACCAGTGGGAGAAACGAACCCAACTCGAAAGATTACAAGTCAGAGTTACAATTTACTAAGAAGATTCCAATACAATGATACAGAGAAAACTGGTTTTAACCCCCAAAGACAGATGTATAACCCAGCACCTTGGGGCAAAAACAGAACAATGTTTGTCAGCCCCTGTACTGAGCACCACAGAGTCCCCCTGGGTGCAAAGTAAAAGGAAAGGAAAATCTGTTGGTTCAGATGATGATCGCAGCCCTGTTGAAGTAACGACCGCAGTCTTGTCAAGAGCAGTAGTCGCAGTCCTGTTGAAGTTCTAGTCCTCCTCTGGATCCAACAAGTGGTACCAGAAATCCCCACACCTGAACTTTATATATGCTCAAGTTCAGGTGGCAACGTCCAGTATGTCCCCCAGGGCAGGGAGTTTCACAATGGGTGATTTAAGTCTGTGAGTTATAGGATGTTTTTGGGATCTTTGATGGTCTGGGTGTTGCAGCTGTTTATGTCCATGGGCCACCAGTCCAAGGTGGCCCATTAGCAGAGATGACCCTCAGGCTGGGTGTGAAGATGTTAATGCCTTTCCAGAGGGGAGTTATCACAGCTGAGTCATTGGTGTGAAAACAAAAGAACACTCCCCTGCCTCCTGGGGTTTCTTTAACACCCAGCTTGTAGCCTGAGGTGTCAGGTGTGCCCTGGGCAGCTGCTGCAAACAATTCATTTATTAATAGTCCATCAGAAATTACATAGAGGGTGTAGAATACAGTTTTGGTTATACTCACATAGTGATAAACTGGTCCTGGCCCCTGTAACTAGGACAATATTAAATTGAAAACAGGCTTTTTTCCCCCCCATTTCTATTGCCACAGAAAGCACTGTCTGTGTAACAAGAACTTAACACTATCTCTAACATACGTAGAGCAGTGAAGCAAAGAGATTTTGCTGACCTACAGTGCTGACCAGAATTGAAGACCAGAAAAAAAAAAATCTAAGATATCAAAAATATAGAACATGAAATAAACCCTGTGACTTCAGTAGATTAGACTCAAAGAAAAAGGTTCAGTGTCAAGCTTTGAATGGCTGCAGCTTTCTCCTGAATAAACAGTGCTAAAAGGAGGCTGTGGGGGAAAGCAATAGTGTTAGTGCTGGGGAATCATTGTGTCTAATAACCTGTGTCTCTGCCATTTCACAAACACCTGGTAAGTGCATGAGAAAAAACAGTTTTTCAGTGAAATTTGTGGACAAATTTGAAGAGAGATAATTGTCAAAATCCAATAGGCGTGTTCTCAGCAGACTGAGTGGGAGTGAGAGGGAAGCTGCATTCCCTACATGCAGTGCCAAGAACTGACCCTGTTCACACTGACTGTTGCAGATCCAGAGGACCTGGTCCAACTCAACCCTGAATTTGTACAGAGAGCTGACGCAACTTCGCAACAACGAGCTCCCCATTAATCGGGGCTGGATGTGCTACATCTGGAATGACAGTAACGTGTTTGTGTATGTGAGGGAACTGGATGGGTTAGACAGAACCTTCATGATGGTCCTCAACTTCGGGCAGGAATCGACAATAGACCTGACAGCTATAGTTCCTAATCTTCCCTCTGAAGCTGTTATAAGGCTAAGTACTAATTTTAGCAATGCTGGTAAAGCTGTCTCTGCCAAACTAATTAAAACTGAAACGGGAGAAGGCCTGGTCCTCGAATATAAAACAGCAAAGCCTGTCCATACTATGGAAGCTTTTCAAGGAAAGTGTTTTGTGGCAGAAAAAGCTTGTTATTCCATGGCCTTAAATTTACTCTACATGAACTGTTAAGTACAGGAGTAGAATAACTAAGCTTTCGTGTTAATTTAGAAGATATTGGTTTCGAGGAAATGCTAAAAACATTCAGTTTTCTTTGGCTTTTCAAACTTTGTACAAAATAACCTGAAAACTAAAACAGACACCTAATGCCTTGTATGTGAATTGGTGATGAAAAGGAAAAAGTATGGTATAAACTCCCCTTTAGGGTCTGTGGAGAAGAAAAGTAAACCTATAAAAAACTGTCCTGTTAAAGTGTGTGTATTTTTGGGAGGAAAGATAACAGTTGCTTTTTGGGTGCTACCCCTTACAGTTGCTGGTTATTAAGAGCTGGTTATTAAGAGCTCCAAAGCCTGTGGCAGTTCATAATAAATGTTTACAAATGTGTAGATTTGTGAAACTTATTCTAAAGGGGTGGCCCTGTATTTGCTAAAGCAGGTAAACACAAGCAGGATGGATATATATGGTTGTGGTGTCTTTTCTCTCAACTCTAACAGCTCTGATTATCCTCAAAGTTAGTAAGAAAAATAACAAAATATAGCTAATACATCTAATTCTACACTCAGGACTGCATTTCAAATTGATTCCTCCCCTCGCTGCTGAATTAGAATACATGTGCATTCTCTTACTTCTCTTCCTACCCTAAGGCTGAGGTGAGGGGTGTGTACTTCAGTTCAGAGTATGCAGCTGAAGCAACTGTCACAGCTGAAGCTGATTGTCACACTTGTGCTTTGATTTGCATTTGCTGCACCTACAGTGGCTGATGTGGCCCAAAGGAAGAGTCAGCATTTGACTTAGTGCAGTCTGCTGGGGGCACAGGGGTCCATCGGCGGAACTTTGTTTTGGTTTGAGGACAGTATGGCCACAGTGTATCTTCCACCCGCTGCTGGCCCTAGGTGTGCACCAAGCATGTATTTTAACAAGCAATGCACAGCTGGTTTGTGCCTTGCTTAGAGGGCAGCTAAGCTATGAACTGGGCTGCTTCAGTGGGGGCATTCTTTTTGTTTTATCCTCTGGAGAGATTCTGGCATTATCCTCTGGGGCATTCATCTTGTCTTCCAGAGGGACTCTGGCACCTCCTTCTTAAGATTACCATGCTAGTTAAGGTAACTGCAAGATTTTTAATCTACTCAGATCAAAGAGTTCTGCTAAAGCTGCTGTTCTTGAGAGTCCATTTCTTTGTAGTTTGATTGATCCCACCATATGATCAGTACACTATGACTGCTGTGTAGATAGGAAGGGCAACAGTCATCATCACCTACATATGGGAATTAGTTTTAGAAGTAATGAGACTTTTTCATCAAATACTACTTAGGAGTTTTACTGCCTTGTGTAAAAGGTGGTCTTAAAAGAGATGGCTTGGGATGGAGAGCTCCCTGTACAAAGTGCATGTGCTACTCACGTGAGGCTTTATGTGCCAGTCGCTGCGCTCAGCTCTGCTCGTGTAGCGCTGCACTGCTGGCTTGTGTGAACAGAACTTGCTGATCAAACTGATTTATGCTGGCAGCTACTTCTGTACTACCAGGCAGCAGAGAAATTCAGTTCTTGGTCTGTATGTTTATAAGCCAATGCCACACCCAGCTTTGTGCACTTATGCCCATAAAGCAGGGATCCAGGAGCAAAGATCCTCTGGAGAAGGTGTTTGCTTTCCATATAAATAAAAATCCGACCCAAAGTTCTTCACGTGGTCATTGTGTTTATTAGCTATCTGCAGGATTTGCTATGATGTTGGAGATGGCATACTTCCTCAAGTTCTTTATTCAGAAAAGCCAGATGTCTTGCGACCTAAAATAATGAAAATATTTTATTACAAAGTAAAGTTCTTTGCACTATAAACCTTTAGGCTCTTGTGCAGCTATCCTAATCTTCTTCCTTTCCAAGACTAATGCTAAGAAATATCTTGCCCTAAAACAGAATGAAGGTCTTCCTGAAGGAATTAATTTTGGGAGTTACTGCCACAATCACCAAATTAACATTTGCTAGGATTTGTTCAAAATAACAGTAATAAAATTTGTATCCAACTGTGATAGTCTGAGACACTGATAACAATATACTGTGTTGCTTTTAACAGGCACACTTGTATAAAGTGCAAAATCTTGAAAGCTAATTGTAATAGCTTTGATAGTACAGATCATGCATTTCAAAATGTAAAGATCAAGCCCATCATATGTCTTACACATGAAGAAGATGGAAGTAAATAGTATGACAATTTTAAGCACTTAATACTCTACAGTGCAAGACTTTTCCTGCTGGAATAATGTTTTGCCCAACTTGGAACCTTTCATTCAATGCTCTCAACACATTACAGTGGGAACTGAAAACTGCTCTTTCAATAATCTGGCCCTGTCACTGTCTCTTTTCTATCTATTGAAGTATATATATTGATAAATATATATAATTATGTTATAAATTGCTGTGTTATAGATATATAAGACCAGCAGTTGCTCTTGCAGTTTTTCTTTTTTATACTTTAAACATACATTCAGTGACTGCACGACTACTGAAACTGAAGTATCAACTGAGGGGACACCTCCCTCCAACACGTCATGGACATGTACAATAAAGGGAACATACCTCACTCACTGAGTGCTCCCAAGATGAATCACAATGGCTGCCATTTGCCTGGACATCTAAGATGATATTAGGAATCCAATTTCCTGGAACAATGAAGCTAGTGATCACTTTACACTGAATGAACAAGGAAAAAGGTAAGTGGAGATGTGAGTTGTTTAGGTATAGATAATTCTGCCTTCAGTCCTGACAGAATTTCTCTTATTCCTTAAAAAATAAAAAAAAAGGATCATATAGCGGCTTTCTGAATGAATTATTTGTATTTCTATTAATTGCATATTTGAGAAATATTTATCTCTTTAGTGTGTTTGTTCTCTTTGACTCTTTTTGGAAAGATGTGGTTTTTGATTTCTGAGCAAAGACCGCAGCAGCAACTGCAGCATCTGCTGTAATTTCTCAACCATCACAGTTGTGCTGCTTGCAGATATAGGGCATAATGAAAATTAGAAAAGATAATTCAAGATCTCTTTTGATGCTGATGGTAAAAACCTCTCCCCAGATGAGACAGTACTAGAAAATGGTAAGGCTTGAATGTACCTTTGGCTGGAAAGTGTCCCAAAGCTAGTGTTAAGTTCCAGGTATAAAAGCACCTGTGCCTTGGCCTTGCTGTCATTCTGCCTTGGACTAAGACCTGCAGCTTTATCAAAGTGAGAAAAGTTGTTTTTTGTAGAGCAGCAAAAGTAAGATTTTATCCAAGCATTGCTGAGAACTGCAGTCTGGACCTGCTGGTAGCTGGACTGATGGTATGGGTTCACCTTGCACTGCCCAACAGCTGCCATATGTTGAGGCCTGAGAAAGAGCGAGCGAGCCAGTCTTTATTTTTTTGCATCTCGGAGCCTGTTGTGGAGCTAAAAATATGGGATTGTGTTGTACAAATGAATTAATTTAAGGAGGTGTCAATCTCTATGGTGTTTAATTACATGACTATTAATATTTGGTTTAACCAACTCCGTTTACCTGTAATATCCTTATCCTTACCTTTCTTACTTGTTCTGCTGGCATGATCTAGTGCAGCCTTCCTAAGTTTCTGAACGTATCGTAAAACTCCTGTTAGTGGTATCCGTTGATCATTTTCATATGCCGTGATAAAAACTGAAGGATAACACTGAGGTTAAAAACCAAAACCAGTTAAATGCTTGACAATTGGTTTTTCTCACAGAGTAACAGATTTTTTTCTTACTGTACAACGTGTTAGGATTTATCTAAAAACATGTATTACTACTTAAAAAACCTCACTTTTATCACTAACCGCAAAAAACCATTTTGGTCTGAAAAATTACTTCATAGTAGGGGATTATCTACGTGCAAGGTCATCAAAAACATCCTCCTCTCACTGGTATAAGTCTGATAATTGCAAAAAAAAAAAAAGGAGTAGTAGTCATGGAATGGTTCACCTTAGAACAATAGCTGAGCTTTATTTTTGCTATCTTTCTGCAGAGAAAGAGTTGGTTTTTTAAATAGTAAGATTTTACTTAATGAAGCTATGTAACACAGCTAACACATTATTTCAAATAAAGAAAGATTTCCCCTGAGATGACAGTGTCAAAACTATAGCTCCTTTTCCATTTTGGTGTTTGCCTCTTAGAAGGTATTAAATCAGTTGAAAATACTGCCTTCCTTCTGTGACAAAGTCTGCAAAACCCAGTAGAACAACAGAAAGCCCCCACAAAAGGAGAAGATATTTTGCATGTTGAGGTTGTTATACCATAGAGTAATCTATTACTTCCTGGGAGTCCTAAAAAGTAAGTTTTGAAATATATTGATTATTTAGGAGAAGGCATTCGGTTAATCTTAGTAGTCACTTGTGACTCCAAATATTGCTAAGATTATTACAGAAATAATTAATATTGGAGTTTTTTTAAAATTTGTTACCCACTTTTTGTTTTCTGCAAAAAGTTGTAAACCACTACACTTTATTACTGTAGTATTCCACACAGAAAGCATAGTTTTACCTGTGGCTTAATATTCTGGTATGGACAATAGCTTTTGATATACTTCATACATTTTTCATCTTCTAATGGATTTCCCCATTCTTCTTGTTCCTCAATTGTCAGTGGGAGATGAGTTTTCATCATTGTATTTAGAACATCTACAAAAGGAGCCTTAGAAGTCATGAAAAGAAAAAAAAGTTGGCAAATAGGACAGAGGACCTTGAATGCCTGAGTCAATGTGTTCTCAAACAAATGCAGAAAGTGAATTTTGAATTGGAACGTTTCCAATTCAGAAACTGGTAGAATGAAACAGAAAATACAGCTTAATGTTATAATCCATAAAAAGTCTGCAGCACCTCACCTGTAAAACCATGGCTCTGATCAGTTCTGGATCAGTGTTGCACAGGGCTCCTGCAAGAACTCCTCCAGCACTGGCAGCTGCCAGTGCTGTGTGTTTTGGCTGAGAAAACCCCAGTTCGTGCAGCAGCATGATGCAAGCCTTAAGGTCCTGGAGACCTTTGAGTTTATTATGCTGACATCCATCTTTGTGCCAGCTAAGGCCTAGCTCTCCTCCACCCCTGAAATTTAAAGAAATTCAAGTTTGAGTCTCTCTGGAAAATATTACATGGCAAAGCTTCAGATAATGAAAGAGCAGCAGCAGCCACGGAGTTGCAAAACCATAGTCTGCCTTCCTAATTAACTCTTATTTTCTCTATTTTTATCTTTACCCTCAGTTATGGCTAAAAGACACAACATGAAGACAAAAGAAATCCATGCATGATGATTGGTGAAAATACTAAACTCCATGCCCTTTTGTGCTTGTGTCCTGGAACTCACAGAGAAAGCACCACTTTAGGACACTGTCCTTGTAGGCAATAAAAAATCAGACAGTAATATTATCTTTCTACACAAGAAACTGTTAGAACATCTAAAACATTTTCAATACTTACATCACTAACACTAGCATTTATTCAAAACAGTAAAACAGTATTTCTCAGCTCCAAAGCAGACTCTCAGGATTTGAATTCTGCATAGCTTAAATTCTGAGACTGTTAGAAAGGTGGGTTTGGGTTTTTTTTCCCCCTAGTTTGTGAATTTCAAATACTACTTGAAATATTACATTTTGTAATACAGGAATATAGAATAAATTTATATTTATTTCTACACAACCACAGTTTTGGTTCTAAGCCACCTGAAGCTTCCTTTTCTGGTTTCAAGTTTAAATTAATTAACTGATTAGTCTGCCATCTTTGGATGAAGAACTCATCTTCATCTAAGACTGACTTGCATCTTAAGATACTTAATGGGGCAGGAAGAAGAATAGCACAGTGCTTGTCACTTGAGTACAGCAGATATATTTGTATGCTGAATTTGTTTTGGGCCTGGTGTTTCAAACAGTTATTAATTTGCCTTCCCTTCATTTCCTTCCCCTAAAGTGAGTCTTTTGTTGTCTTCCTTACATACTTACCTCAGTGAAAATGTGAAGAAGCCTATTGTACATGCTGGTTTTAGAAAACTGGTAGATTTGTAGCTAAACTGGAGACAGAGGATTTAGCCAATAAAAGAGCAAGAGATGTGGGTTAAATGCTTAGTTATTGCTGTAGAAGGGAAATGGCTTTCAGAAGACATAGACTGGTCACTAGCACACAATGCCCTCAGAAAGGGAGGGAGGTAACATGTTGCTGCAATTTGAACGTGTTATCAGTGTTTTTGTTGAGCAAAGATGAGACGAGGTAATGAGACTTCAAAAGATTGAAAGTTATGTACAGCCATCCTGTAGATTTAAGAAACCTAAATGCAATATGTGCTCTTGTCTTCTTTTTTGCTGAGGTAAATTTATGTTAAAAAAATCTACAAAGATGAATAATTACATATAGCTACATGAAAAAAATTTTCTCTACGTCTTCAGTTGCACATCCAGAAATACCTGTATATCCTGCAGATTAAAATCTTAATTCCATTTTATATTTGACTTACCTAACATGGCAATATGCTAATATCCAACCCTCTTCAATTAACATCAGCTTCTCTTCTTTAAAGCTCATGTTCAAATCTATGCCATAAGCTCCATAAACATGAACTAGAAGTGGTTTCCTGTGTAGCTCTTCAGAATTCATATTATGAAAAACTGTAATTGGCACCAAAGTTTCATCCTGGAAAAGGAGTATTTTTACAATAAGGGACATTGCAGAAATCTCAATGACACATGGCAATGAAAACTTCAATTATTTATTTTAAAATGTGTTTTTTTGATTACAGTAATTTTTTTTCACTTAGAATATTCAAAGCACTCTTGAAAAATAAAGCATGAGACTGAACCTCTGCTGTGTGGGCAGAGTATAAATTCATTTAAGTGCAACACCTGAGGAGTTTTTAAACTACCAAAGCACCCGAGTCTTCCTTCCCCCTTTAACACCAAGAATATATGTTATTAACAAAATAGTTTACCACTTACCACAGTACAAACTCTTTATTAACATCTCCAAATTTTTAAACTCAGGCTGTTAAAACTTTCCTTTCTTGATCTACACCGTGCAGCTGGTTGTGGGGAGCTCTTTTCAACAGAGCATCTTTTTAATTTATCATGCAGAGTACAATACCATACATCAACCAGCAATTCTAACTTACACTATACTAAGATCCTTGACTCATCGTATGCTGTTATCTCCTCTGGCATACCCAGGTTAATGGAAAAAAAAATCACGACTCTTTCTTGTTCTTCTCTATAGCACTGAAGAAAACACCCACTGTTTAGTAACTATAGCACCAACTGCTCTTTACATTTTTTAATCTCTATTCCCTGCCAAATGCACTTTCTTTAAATGGGTGGGGAGGAAGCAAAGAATAAAAGGAAAGGGAAAGGACTGAAAAAAATCTTACCTTGCTTTTAGCTAGTAAACGTGTAGTGTGACAATTCGTAATAATTGGTACCTCTTGCACAGCTTGTTCAATGAGATTATTTTCTTTAAATGAATATGCAAAACGTTTAGGGGGGTGTACTGGGGAGGACAGCTGAAAATAGCAAGTGCTGGTGGTATGTTCAGGATGAGATTCCAATTCAAATTCACAGGCCCACGTAGGTAGCTGAGAAAACATGGCATTTCAAGTGAGACCCTTACACTGCTGCTGAAAATTTTGCTTAGTGTGTCCTTCAGAGGAAAAGGCTTTGGATATTAACTATTATCTTTAGTTTGTATTAGCACAATCTGTATTTCTTTTAAATCCAGTAGTGAAAGAGTCAAAAAGTGACAGACTGGTGAACTTTTCCCCTGAGGCCATTGGATAAAGTTCAACAATGAAATAAAAAAGAAAAACAAATTCAAATTCAGTTTGAAATGGGCATTAATGCAGATTCTATTTTTTTTTAAACTGAATCAGTATTTGATTCCTCATTAGTTTTTATTTTTTAGATCCTATTTCTCACTGCATTTCCAGTTCCACTTCAACATGTTATGCAGCCAAGTCCATGTCAGCTGTTATGCTTTTACTGTGAGTTAGCTCAGTAATGCTAAGCCGCTGAAAACCCCTGCCTCTTAACTTTGTTCCTAGTGCCAGCCATTGTGAAGAACAAAACCTTTTCCTGGCACATTCACCCTCAGATACTTACTGTTATTATATTTAAGGTTTTTAACTCTGCTAAGAATGAAAGAAATCAAGATTCATTCTTTGAGAGCAGCAGGGACATAGCCAAACCCTTTGCCAGACCATTACTTACTCGGGTTAAGTTGTTAGAGACTTCCGAAATGGCAGCAAAAGTCCAAGTTCTCCCGAGTAACTGCAGACCCTTTCTGAATAAATAAACTAACATCATTTTAAAAAAATGAAGATTTTGGAGACCATACAGTGTACTTTCTTGAAAACCTTTTTCTGTTGCAGTTTTATAGAATGTGCCACTGGCAGCTTGTTGCAATAAACTTGTAAGTAGTTCAGATTGTATTTTTCAGACAAACAGATCAATTAATTATTTCATCTGAATGGTCTCCAGAAATCATGGGTTTGAATTGAGTCACTTTGGTTTTAATCCACAAGTATGTAGCAAGAACTTGAGAAGGAAAGAAATACTTTGCACCAATTGTACTGTAATGTCAACTCTTCCCATTTATTATGGCACAGTGTCCATATTTGTCTCCTGAACGTTCCTCTAATCTTTTTTCTGTTGGAGGGCCAGGCTTGTTTCCTTGCTTACACCAATGTATGTAACCAAAAATAGGCCCAGTAAAACTAAGTAGAGTGTTTAGGGAATCAAGTCCTATTTTACATAAGAAATCAGCTGTATTGTAAAGAGGCTGACTGTAGTATATTGAAGAAAGAACTGACTCATAAGAGAGCTGCTCTTTAACTTTGCTGCAGTAAGCCACCACATGAAATCCTGAAGAACAGCCACAGGTAAATACAATTACTCATAATAACAAACTTTGCTGTATTATACTTTTCAAACCACTTTTACTTTTAGAATTTATCTTTGCTTTCATTATAATGCTATGTTAAAAAAATTAAATAGTGCTGGAAAAATATGCTGCTTAAGCCAAATAAAACATACCTTTATTGACTGAACTGAGTGTGAAACAAAAGAAATCACATTTAGGTAAAGATGACCAGCATTCTTCAGGAACATAATACAGCCATCACTGAACATCTCGAAGTCTACCAGCTTTGTTTTCTTTTCCAGTGCATGAACTAACTGCCAGTTCTCCTTGCCGCTGGAAGCTACCGGTGCCTTCATCAACTATAAAAATAAAATAAACAACTTCGTATAACTAAGAGATAATAAGAGTTACAAATTAGAGGTACAGGCATAGAGGGGATCTCTTAGAGCATTTTTATTGAAAAAAACCCCTCATTTGTATCGAGGGTGTTTGCCTGACTAAAACTGGAGGGTTTTAAACTGCCTTTACTTAGGCAAAATGGAAGAACAATTCAGTGAGATTTGGAGAAGATCAAATCTCAAAGGTTAATCTACAGAAGATTTTAATGCAGTAAGTGCTTTCAGCATGGCCAGCAGAACTGTAGGTAGGTTGATTATATAGACCGAGATCACCAACTTAAATTTCAATCTAGGGGACATGACTGTTAAAGCATACTCATTGCTTGATGCTGTCAAAGGAGTTAGAATCAAACTGGCATGCTACGGGCAAGACTTCCTGTCACACTGTCACTCTTTTCAATCCATGTGGCTCTGTGTGTAATTCTCAAATTATTTCTGTAAGCTGTGAAGCACAAAATGAAAATTCAGCCTTACTATTTCTATATGATCTGCAGTAGGGATCTGAATGAATCCCGTGACTCTAATTATCAGTTAAAATTACCTTATATTCTGCAGGTTCTCCATATGTAGTAAGAATATATAACTCATCATTTCTATGCTCGATGTGGTAAATGACCCCTTTTGTTCGTGCTTGTACAAGTGCAGGTAAAGCAAAAGGATTTCTGCAGTCAACCAGCCAAACTTCTGAGGTTGTTTTGCTGTTGCTGTTGATAGTGAGAAAACGCCTGTCTTTTGTGAGATAAATGTCTACAAAGAATCTGTAGGGAATAATTAGAAAAAAAAAGAAAAAGCTTAAATTTGATTAGTATTTTAAAAACGCATGTTGTTTCAGAATCATGGGCTTCCACCTGCAAGATAAAAAAAAAACACGCCTGTAAGTAGGCTGGAGAAGTTTCAGGCCACTTGACTCCCAAACCCACTTCTGCTGCATTTATCCTGGGATTCAAAACCCTGCAATCTTGTGTGTGGAACCTGAAATCTGCAAGGAAAGCAGTTCAGTTGCTGCCCAACTGAATTCAGGTTTTTGCATCACTGGAAGCTTATTGATCTATGTAGGCTTTAAAATTCAGGCAAAATGAAGAACTTTTTATTGAGCTTGTAACCCTAATTTTTTTAAAATAGTAAATAGAGAATTAAATTAAAATTAATAAAGGACATCATGTGGGAACAGCAATAACAAAAGAGCTATTATAAAGATAAATTGATAAAATGTCTATTTTCTACTGACCTAACTTGGAAGCAAATGAGACAAAAAGTACTATTTTTAAAAAAAATGAGACAAGATGGGACAGTGTTGCAGTGATAAAGCTGGAAACTAGGAACTGGTTTTGGAAGCGTCTAAGAAACCAGGAATTATCTACTGGTTTTAAATGCCTCTAAAATTTAGAAATAGAAAACAAGGATAACCACTGGTTGCATGCTAGTATTAGAGAAGTTCAGGCTGAAATTCAGATTCAAATTTCTGTGAGTCATCCTAATTAACTGGAATGTCGCATCTTGAGACACTGCAGTTTCTTTGGCATTTTGAATCTTTAAGACTGATGTCTCTAAAAGCAAAGCTGTCGATCACAAAGATCCAGATTTCATCGAGAAATTGCAGGGTTGAGTACCGTAATCGGCATCGTACAGATCAGATACATGACTGCAATAATGATATCTCTAGAATTCAAAATTGACTGGTGAAGGAAAGGATGCTTTAGATAGCATTTTCAGTGCCTTTAATTATTTGCAGATGGAGAACTCCAATTTTTTTGGTACTATTGTTTCCTCTAATTGCACCCTCTTGACATCTTTAGGAGAACAGGCACAGAGAGGGGTCTAAAGTCTACAAGAAATCAGCTTCCTGCCTCTCTAATACCCCTGAATTTGGCAGGAATGCGGCACTGCATTCAGTAGAGATTCCAACAGTTCAGCTCTGCCGACCCTTACCTCTAAGAGAGTCAAGCTGAAATGCAGGTTACACTTCTCCCCAAGGCCTCTGACCTTGATACGACAATTTTTTTTAATCCTTGTAGCTTTTATTTTTTTAAGGAAGTCAAGAAATTTTCCACTTCTAAAAAAAAATACTTGATTGCAATAGAAGAGCTGGTGAGATGCAGAATGGAACTGCTCAGTGGCAGTACAAAAGAATGTCTTGCCATCTCTGAGGAAGAAGTTCAGCTATGAGCTGCAATAGCACATGACCCTTTAGAGTAAGTTTCTAGTAGATTTACTGTAATGACTGTGACCTTCAGAATTATGCCAACGGTTTCCCTGTGGGGAAGTGTCAGGTCAGTGGAACTTGATTTTCCAAAACTATGCATCAAATGCAGCTGGAATAAAAGGATCTTATTTACTCCATCTCAATTGCAGATTTTTTTTTCCCAGATGAAAGTATTATTGAAATTTCTTTATTGAGTATGTAACTTGAATTAAGGATAATCACAAACATTTACGGAATGCTGTATAAATCTACCACACTCTGCATGGTTGAAAAACTAGTTCTGCACTCAGTTTAGCAAAGAGCCTTCTTGTCTTCCTAAACCACTGCTTAAAGAAAGGTTATTGAGAGGGTATTCAGTCAACAATAGTTCTGTCTCTGGGAATGCTGTAATGATTTTGCTCATCCATTACCCAGAGCAAGGATTAGCCTGAACTTCTGTGTTGTTTTTTTTTTTAAAGATGTATCAGACATCAATAGCAGAGAAAACAAAATGAAATCTACTGTCTGATTTACCCTGTATGAAACTGTCACACATTCATTAAAGGACACCCTGACCTGAGAGTGACCTTGACATTTATAAACTCAATTGAACTCGTGAGGTAACAGAGGAAAGTTAAATCTCTGTTGATCACATATCAAAAGGAGAACAGAGCACATTCACAGACTGTATAAGGCACTACTGACAGTGGAACACAACTTAAAAATGCATTTTACCATTTGAAATATGATATGGAACACTTTGTTTTCTGAACCAGCTATATTATACATATAAAACACTCTAAAACATGTAAAGGACTTGTTATATTTTTAGGTAAGTATTACCTTGCATCTTGTTCTGTATAAACTAACTTAGCATGTTTCTGATAAGTGAAAGTGGTCATAAACACATTCTGGCATTTAAGGTTCTTCTGAGTTGTGTAATACAGAACATCATTTGCAGCCCATTCTGGAAAAAAAGACAGGCATATCAAATTTGGAACAGTGTATACTATTACTGAGAGAAAATGGAGATCGTGGACATTGGACTCAATGCTGAAAAAGGTGGGTTGCAGCTGACATGAACTGAGGACAGCATTTCTACATCCTGCATGGACTGGGGTAAGCTACAAAAAGCTTTTTCCCATGTTTTCTTTGAACACCACACAACAAGTATCTCATAACATATTAAAAAAAAAAAAAGGCAGAGGACAATGTTATGGGGCCCAGTAACAGGAAGCTCTTGACCCTGTGGGGGTTCTGGAGGTAACAGGAAAATAGAAGATATGTGGCTGTTTAAAACTGAACAGAGAAACAGAGGTTTACATGGAGTCAGCGAGATAATAAAGACAGCATAAGCTCTGCACTGCTGCATGTGACTGCACGCAAACCATTCAGAGAAAAGAGATGATGCATGTGCCCTGTGGGTACTGCTGAGATAAAAATTCTCCAGTTTTCTATGCCTGTATATGTATTCACCAACATTAGAGATGTACAAATACAGGAACCTTGTTGTTCTGAAGTTCAGTAATCTGACTGATCCACCCACATTACTGCTATCTCTGTTGCTCCTACAGCCACCAGAAAAACGTTTAACACTTATGGTTTAAAAAGTTATTGTATGTTGCCTTATATATAAATACTTTATATATAAATATAAGAAAACCTGAGGAAGTACCACACTGAAGCAACACAAACAATTTGCTATCTGAAAAGCAATGTGGCTCCCAAGTGCACAGGTAGCTGAGGGTTCCCTATGAAGACAAGCCTTTAGAAGGGAAATCCAAGTTCTTCTATAGCCTAGCATTTAAGAAATCAAGATGTAAATTTTCAAGAACTTCTGTTTCTCTCCCTGCTATTGCATCTCTCTCGGTACAAGCACATACTTTGCAAGTGGTCATAAGACCTAATTCCCTTCCTCATGATTGACACACCTCTGTACTTCATGATACGTCTGTACCTCACTCACACCTGACTAAATTTACAAAAGTAGTGTAATCTCTACAATTCTGATAGCCATCTTTCATACTTTTATTATCTGCCATAATCTGTCATACCTACTGTGGACCTGTTGGTCCAGATTCTTCTGGACCTAGATAGATGTTCAAATCAAGTATAGTGTAAAACATCACTGGCAAATTTGCAGGCTCAGTTTTCAACAGGCATTTTAATCTTCAGTTGTGCAAACACAACACTAAATTCTTGCTGCTCTTCATTTTTATAACTAGGAAGTTTTACCTAGATTTTAGTTTTTCGCCCTGCTCAGGCAAATTGCTTTCTGTACTATATAAATTTGATGACCTCCAAAAATATAATCCAAACTACAAGATGTGGAACACTGTATACATACTATTATACTCTTTCTGCTATATTCTTTAACATACTATAAAAAAAGAAAGATTTCCCATTTACTTCAGTTTACTTTTGCTTGTTTAACAGCAGTGTAAACCTCTGTAATCTATTCTGAAAGACTGGCTGACTTCACTGGCCTCTGAACTGTGATCCACATCCGAGATTCCAGTTGAAATTCCAGCCAATACCCAACAGTAGGTAGTACTTTCACACTTTTCCAGCAAAGCCAATTGTCTACAGCTATCAATGACTTCACTTGTAGCTGTAATAGTTTATCAACTAGAGCATTTCTCAAAAAAATCACAAACAGTTATGTCAGTAAATTTTTAAAGCAGCATATTGAATTCAATAGAAAAAATTATATGCATGACTGTTTTAACATGTATAAATGATTGCTTTTACAATGAAGGAAAACTTGTATCAAGAAAGCAGTCCCTTTCACCCACATTAGATAACTTATAATTGTGCAGTGTGAAAGAAATCATAAATAAGAAACAATTCAACAGCTTTAGGATTAAATGCTGCCTACTTTTTTTTTTAATATTTTAATATTATTTGTAGACTAAGAAAAATGTTGTGTCAAAAGCTGGTGTGATCCACAGGATATTTATAAGCAACTTACCAAAGCTAAATACACTTGGAATTACTTTTTTCACAACAGGAAAATGACCAAGTTTCATAATAACGCAGGTTGCTTCTTCAGAACTTTCACTTTTTAAGCTGATGGCCATGTATGTCTGATCTGGTGAAATTCTGATTCGTTGAATAAAGGCATCAGAAAAGCCAAGATCGTCAGTACTGAATAAAATGTCAACATTTCCTTCATCTACATTAAAAAAAAAGCAAAAAATCCTGTAACTAAGACACTGTCAAAATGAATGGTCATTGTTAATGCCTGTATTTAACAAATCTGCCTGCAATATTCACAAGCATACTACTGGAATTTATCAACACCACATATCTGTCTTGCAAGATATTTGCAAATGCGCTTCATAAAACTAAACAAAAAATTCTACAGTTCCAGAAGAAAAAAAAAGTCCTGTAGTTATTACTAAAAATATTTTAAAAGTGTAGATCCTGGCTTATAGTAAGCATATTGAATTTTACAGCTCAGATAGCAAAAGTGTGCTTGTTTTCAATAAATACAATTAGTAATTTTTTTCCACCCCCTCAGAAATACAAAAGCATGGATGCTTTTTTCTGTTTTAAAAATGTTTAATCAGGGCTATGAAAAGAAGTGACTTCTCTCTTTCCTCTCCAGCAACTCGCCTTAGTATCAATATATACTATTCTCTAACCGTCTTCACCTCCCCTTTTCAGATTCAAGATTCTAGAATTATTAATCAATCATTAAAGAATTGTATAAAAGTATTTTTAGTTATTTTGAGAAACAGAGAAACTCAGCTTTAATGCTTTAAGGTAACAAAAGAACACTAAGTGATACATGTACAACATTTTTAAGAATCCTACCGTATTAGGAAGATAAATCCCTTACCATCATCTGCTTTTGAAAGAAATATGCAGCCGTTCTCTTCAAAGTACACATTCTCTCCAAACCTCATCTGTTCAATACAAAACAAGCATGTTTCAAGTCCAACATATAGTTAGACTATTTCCTTAGAATCCCTGTATTCAGTCATTGTTCTGTACAACAGAACTGTACCATAAAAAAAATGACAGAATATAGCACATATATTTGGTACTGAATAAGGAATTGCACGCATCACAAAGGTTCTTTCAAAGTTAGGGTACTAAAGCTTCCTGTACCTGCTTTAAATTTAACAAAAGCCTCAGATCACTGCAATTCTCTTGCAACTTACAACGTCTTGTATTCTTTATGCAAAAGTCAGATGATTATTGTATCTTTACTTGCTTTTGCCTATGGAGAAATTAAGGTAAATTCACTATCATAACAGGAATAAGTTGTTCTAAACACATGCTGCTACTATCCACAATTATTAAAATATTCAAAACTTCTACCATAAAATAATCAATAAACGAGCATTTTATAGAAGAAATGGCTTCACTGCTTTTTATTTGCAGTTAACAATGGGAAATGTATTTTTTGCCACTTACCCTTGGGCTTTCTGAATTGAATGTGTACTTGTTGTGCAATTCTTCTAGTTTTTCTTTGATTCTCTTTGTCATGGGTTTGTATATTGGTGAAATGTCATTCCAGTTTTCCTGCTCTGATTTCAGAAGATTCTTGTGCAAAAGCTCTGATGTTACTACGGATGTATTTTGCTTCCTTTTGGAGGAGATTCTTGTTCCTTCCTGATAAGTAAAGAAAGACAGCAATGGCTACAAGCCAGCACACTGTACACCAATATGAATATACTGAGGCAGTATTTCCTGAGCTACAGACCCCAAACCAACTTTGCATTATTACAACAGTATGTGCCATTAAAAAGAAAAACCACAGTTGAATTATGTTTCTATTGTAATTCTTCCTGATCTTTTGAAGAGGCATTGTCAAATGTGCTTTACTTGACACATTTATTGAAGTCTTCAAAATTTAGGGTATTATTAATATATGCTCTTAATTGATTATGAGTTAATGTATTTGCTCTTTTTCTAGAACTAGGTTTTAGTTAATTTTTATGGAATTCTATTATTTTTCCTTCTTCACTGGTGTTCTTTCATAATTTTCTGTCTTTAGAGTGTAATTTCTCATTTCCTTCCCTAGACAACAATACCACTCAAACCTCTGTCCTAGTGTGTGGGAGTCCTTGTTCAGGTTCTTGCTCCACTTCTTCAAAAGTTTTAATATAAATGTTCAAAGGTGCAAAATGAAGTGGAGCAGTGAACTTATACAGATTCTGCAACAATTTTACCAGGAATAAGTTTAAGGAACTGGTTTTCCATGCTACCTCATTGCCAACAAAGCTGTCTTCTATTGTAAAAATGTTAAAAATGTGTTAAAACTGCTAGAACAATGCTAATTCCTCTTGCATGATGTGAAATCTCACTTGATCAAGTAATAAGCTTAACAACATATATTACACTACATAACACTGCACAGATCATAGACAGTAGCATTTTCTAACACTCAGTGTATGATATGAATGTGTCTAAGCCTAAAAAGCAGCCTATGCTTTATACCCCATCCTCACTTTGCATCAAGAACTGTTGGTTTGTTCCTAGTTTTTCTTCACAAATGCATGTGGATCAAAATCTGAACATTACAAGTAGACTTTGAAGGGAAAAGAAACTATTTGCTCCATTTACCAAACTCCCTATGAACATAAAGCACATCAT
Organism: Chiroxiphia lanceolata; assembly: GCF_009829145.1. Classification (NCBI taxonomy): domain Eukaryota; kingdom Metazoa; phylum Chordata; class Aves; order Passeriformes; family Pipridae; genus Chiroxiphia; species Chiroxiphia lanceolata. The sequence continues at coordinate 26,523,513 of NC_045639.1, forward strand.
TGAGGTGTTAAGAGTGTCTGTTATTGGTTCAGACCAATGGGTCTCTCTCACCTGGTACATCAAATTGGAAGCGCAAGGCAAAGAAATAGTGAAAGCCCTTAGAGAACCTCCGGAGCAACTGTGCAATTGGTCAGAGTAAAGAAACTGCAGGATGCTCCAGTTGTACCACCTTCTCCCCAGTCACTGGCAAGACTGTTTTAAGAAAACACTATTCCTCAAACTAAATGTAACCGAATAAAAAACTCAGAGTGGCCATAAAGAGATACTTAGGAAAGCATAAGAATGGGACAAGCCAGATTGTTTTCCTCAACAGGTATTTCCCCAGCCTTCAACAATTTTAGTTCAGGCATTTCCTGAGCTGAATGTGGTTTCTGGGTATTTAAAAACTCTCTCTCGTGTATGTATGATCTCCCCTTATACCTATTTTTCAAGCACAAGTCCTATGAGGAGAGGCTGAGGGAGCTGGGGCTGTTTAGCCTGGAGAAGAGGAGGCTCAGGGGAGACCTCATCACTCTCTACAACTCCCTGAAAGGAGGTTGTAGCCAGGTGGGGGTTGGTCTCTTCTCCCAGGCAACCAGCAGTTGGACAAAAGGGCATGGTCTTCAGCTGTGCCAGGGGAGGTTTAGGTTGGATATTAGGAAGAAATTTTTTACAGAGAGAGTAATCAGACATTGGAATGGGCTGCCCAGGGAGGTGGTTGATTCTCCATCCCTGGAGAGTTTTAAGATGAGACTGGATGTGGCATTTAGTGCCATGGTCTAGTAACCACGGCAGTAGTTCATTAAGGGTTGGACTTCATGAGCTCAGAGGTCTTTTCCAACCTAGATGATTCTATGTAAAATTTTAGCATCCACAACTCATTTTGGCAAGTTCCACTCTTTATGAATATTTTGATGATTGCCCTCCTTTTGTTTTCAACAGTTCCCATTCTGTTTATCTGGAAATATTATACACAGCTGGTGGTCACAGCGTAGGGATATATTAAAGAATTACTGTACACCTCCCTGCCTCGGGAAAAAACAGTAATCCAGAAATATCTACATAGCAGAGGATCTCAGTAACAATCAGTGTGCAAACATTTGCTTCAAAGAAAACAGGCATAGCTTCCCTTCAGGTGAAAACCATCTGTTTGTATCCTGAAACCAGTGTCATAGACCAGCATTTGTAACTGTGTTAGTGAAGTGCCAATGAATAAACTGAACCACACGTTCTCATCCATCCAGACTTCCTATATTCTTCTTGAAACATTTGTTTACATTTAAGACACAGACTTAGGAACTGTTTATGGTGACAAATAAAAGCAATTTTAGGACAACCCCACATCCATCTGAAAACATGTTTAAGATCAAATAAACCAAAACACAAATCTTTTAAAACCGTACTTATGCATTTGCATTATGCATATAAATCAGTTTCCAGGCTGTCATACTACAGTAAACTTTTATAATACATTTAGCAAAATCTGTATTAAAAATACTAGAACAGAAGACCTAAAATTATTTCAGATTGTTTTCTGACTCTGTGCATGACAAAAGTTTTGTTTGAACCAGCTCACAGTGGTTAAGTATGGTGTCATCAGTTTGGATATTTTGCCTCTACATTACCTGTCCCTGCAGTTTTCTCCTGACACTTTACCTGAACATTTCTGGAAGATACCAGGAAGATCAGTGAAAATGCAGCTTTACATCAAAGCAGCGCAGGAAAGTTTAACAATGGTACGTGTCCTTGAATGTAACTGATATCCTGGTATTTATCCCTCTGCACCAAATTCTCCGGGACAACTATGTTTCCTCAACATGTGAAAAGTATGGCTGGCTTCCTTAACAGATATGCCAAGGTGGTTGTTGTTGACATTGAGTCTATCCTTAAACAGCATACCTTGCAGGAAAAGAATCTCCATGGCAGGATGCTTCCAGATGGTGCGGTCCTGTGTGTGCATGTACATCCTGAACGGTTCAGGATGTGGCATTTTTTGGCTTTAATTTTACTACAAGGACATGTTGTTTGAAGATGGTTAATGCTAGAGTAGTACTTGACACTGAAGCTCAGCCCTTGGAGAAGATTTCGCAGTCCAACACACGACATCATAATCTTCATTTCTTGATAGCCAACCTGAAATTTCTGAAAATCCCGAACTGCAGACCATTTACACTCTGTGTGAAAAAAACGTAACATAAACTGCAGGTAAAACTTCCTCTCTCACAGAAATGATATTGATTCATTGGGTAAATCATATGAGAAGACGCGGTAAAACTTTGGCTGTCTCTTATCAACTGGTACCTGCAGTTTAACCAGCACGTTCCTGGCGGCTCAAGTTTAACTCCAGCGAAACTATGAGGAGAATGAAAAATGCAACTACACACCTTCAAACGCTGAAGAACGAAACTCTGGGAGAGTTTGGACAAGTCCAACCCCCCCCCGCTCCCCCATCATCCAACACCAAACCCACGCTCTCTCTCCAGAGGGTCCCTCAGCAGCAGGAGCTGACCCCGCCTGCGGGGGTCGAGCCCCACGTGTTCCCCCGGGGCCGGGGCCGCAGCAGCCGACGCGGCCCCGCTCACTCTAGCGCTGTCCCTCCCGCCGCGGCCTGCGCAAGGACTCGCCGTGGCGCTCCCGCTCCTCCTCCCGCTCCCGCTCCGCCGGGGCCGACCGGGATAAGATGCCAGCCGGGTGGTAGCGCTCCCGGCTGGCGCTGCCCGCAACCAAGATGGCGGCCAGGCGCTTCAGCGGCTCAGCCGCTGATGTCAGCGCGGGGGTTCGGAGCCGCGGCGGGCGGGCTGGCGCGGGCCCTAGCGCGGCTTTTTCGGGTGGCTGCAGTGCCACACACAGTCCCGTGCCCGGGCGCGGAGGCCACAGGCCACTTGTCTTGAGGCGCGCTCCCGCCCCCGCGGTGCCGGGCCTGGAGAACGCGGAACTCCTCGGCCGCTTAGAGACCGGCTCAGCGCTGCCCCTAACAAAGATGGCCGCCCTCCTCCTCCCGCTCCATCACTAGCCCGGCCGGTCCCGCAGCCGCTGGATGCTCGGTGGCGCGGCCCTGCCGGCCCGGCCAGTGCTCCCTCCCGCCGTGCCAGCTTCAGGCACTCCCGCCGTGCCATGGCCGAGGCTGCCGGCTCCCAGCGCCGCCCCGCCGCGGGCAGGTGCGAGGCGAGCGGCGCGGGGGCGGCCCGAGCCCGCTGGCGGCTGCTCGGACAGGTAGGGGGAGCCCGCGGGCGGGAGGGCTGCCGGCATGGGGGGGGGGGCGGCGGCGCGGCCGGAGGGAGCGCCGGGGCTCTGGTCCCGCGGGCCGGGCTGTGGCCCTGGCGGGGTGCTGGTGCCGCGGGGGTGCGGAGCGCTGTCCGCAGCCCTGGCAGGAGGATCGCCGGCAACAGTACGGCGGGGTTTGCAAAGAGGTTTGCAGCCCTCTGCCTGGAAAATGTGGTAATAATAAAAATATGTACGTGTATATATATACGCACTCACGGCTCTCTGAAGAGAGGGGAAGAGGAGGGGCAGGTACCAGTCCCTTTCGTGAGCAGTGACGGGACTCGAGGAAGCTGCATGGAGCTGAGTCGGGAGGTTTAGGTTGGGAGAAGGTTCTTTGCCCAAAGGGTGGTTGGGCACTGGAATAGGCTCCCCAGGGAAGTGGTCGCAGCACCAAGCCTGTCTGAGTTCAAGAAGCATTTGGACAATGCCTTCAGGATTCTTCGTCAGTCCTGCGCAGAACCAAGAGATGGATCCTTTCCAACTCAAAATATTCTATGATTCTAAATTGTGCCTTAGATTCCCAAACAGTCCATGGCCAGTGTTAAGGGAGGAGGGCCAGCATCACATTGGCACCTTGTAGCCTGAGGGCACTACCTTGGGATTTTCAGGCCATGGTTTGACACTTTTCATCGATGCTGCTGTCGCTGGTTGTTGTGGGTTTTACCCCATTCCTGCTCTTTGCAGGAATGTTCCCCAAATTGCCTTTCATGGGGAGTGGGGGCAAGACCCCACTCACCTGACAGTGAAAACTGCACTTTGCTGAGGCTGGCTGAGCCATGCCTGGAGGAAGATGAGGAGGAAGAAGGAGCAAGTGGTGACACCTGTGCTGTGGTGTCAGCAGCTTCTCAGCTCCAGCCTTCCATACTGTTTTAGACCCTTTAGGAGCTATGCAAGGTTGGAAAGGATTCCTCTGCAGATAAGTGTATGTGTAAAGGCTTAAAAAACCCAGATCAGCTTAATTAGTTGTTATTGTTATGGTACGTGATATTTACAGCCCTAACCTCAAGTGTTTAGTTCTCTGCAAATGCACACCTGGAGCTGCCCATTGGCAGCTCTCCCTGAGAAGGTGGGTTGAAAGGGCCACCTGGCTGCAGCTGGGAAACGGAGTGAGAGGCCTGCGGGCATCAATACTGCCTTTTGTATGTGGTTTTGGTTTGTAGATTTGCCGATCCTGTTCAACAGGACCAAATTCTGTTTTATTATACTCTAAAGCAGGAAATGTCGAAGTTACTGGTAGGAATATCAGGTTTGTCTTTGTAGGTTTCTGTTCTAGCAGGCTGTGTAAGCTGAGCTCTGTGGCCATACTAGCTGTTACTTGTTTTCAACATATATTGCCTTTGACATATTCCTGTCTCTTAAAAATCACACGGAGCTTTTCATAACAACGGAATGGGATTGTGGAAGGGTGCGTGTAGGTATTTGGGGAGAAGGCTTCTGTTTCTTCCTCAAACTACATGTATCTATGACCTTTTCCTCTACAGATTCCTTGGGTTTTCCCATGTTCTTTAGCTTTTCTTTTGATTTTTGTATGGTACGATGAGCAAAGATCAATTTAATCTTACTGGTACATCTGAAGTAAAAATCAGTTCTGCACTCGTTACTACAGAAGTGCTCAGATCTATCTATGGATTGGAAGAAGGTATCAACCTCCCTTTACATCCATCTTTAAAGGAGCACTGTCAAAGTGTTTCTTACAGTGCTTTTAAAACCACATTTCATACTGCTTATAATAGTGGCTTACGTGAAATCAGTTCTGTGGTGTGTTTATATATTGAATTTGCTTTCATTCAGTGCACACACAAATTGATTTACTATGGTAAGGATGCTTGAGTGCCTGCTCGCTGATTTAATTAAGAAAAAAGCCCTTTTATGAGGTATCCTATGAAGCTAGCATAAAGAACCAGAGGTTTGCATAATTACCTATGTGTTCTTTATCAATAAAATGTTTTATGTATGTAGTGAGTTTGAAGTTTGGCAACATTTTTAAACTTAGCCTGTCAGAATCAAGAAAAATATTTTTTACATTCAATCAGTGTTAAGGGAAGTTAGCCATTCATTTGAAAATGCATTTGAAAATAACAGGAGTAAATTCTCTAAGAGTGTTTTTTGAGTTCTGCCAGTCTGTGCAACTGATGGCATTATCCAGTCTGTAGTTTTTAGCAACAAAGTTAGAGAAATAGGCATGCATTAGGTTACTCCCTATATGTATGTTTGGCTTGCCATTGCTTTAAAGCAGCCCCCAAACAACAGGCTTTTCTGAAAATTAGGTCTTGATGGTTTTCTTTAGTTGTCAAGATGGTCCATTTTGTTTCCAGGCCTGCTGCTATTGCATGAAGGTCTTAATTTTGCTGGTCTTTTAATTTTGCTGGTCTATCTCCTGTTTTGATATTTTTACCATTCCCTTCGTGTATGTATTTTTCTCATGTGGTACAGAAGTACAAAGTAGTGTGGACAGCACACAGCCGTTTTTCATACTTTGTTGAAAATGCCTGTGCCTTTCATATGCTGAGACCTGCCAGTGGATCCAAAAGCAGTAAGCTTGGTGCCTCAAACCTGCTGTTAGTTTCTAACAGCATAGCAAACACAGTGGTTCTCCTCACATATGTAGTACTTTGAAGTATCCTGCAAAATAAGAGGTCGTGGCCCCAAATTGTGAGGCTGTTGAATGCGAGTGCGTTTTCATTTAAAGCATGTTGACAGAGGTTGGATACAGCAAAAAAATCAGTGACCTGTTATTTTTTGTACATATCCTGTATGCAAAGCTTCCATTTCAAGTTTCATAATTCTGAGAGCTGTTTCTCATTTGATTTATCTCTAGTTGGCAAAAATCTGTAAATTGCAATGCTGTCCTACTCAAGGGAGCTATTCTTGTACCTCTATCAATTTATAGTTATGACTTTATTTTCTGCTCTGATTTTGGTGTTGTTTTTTTTTTCATCACTGTGGACTGCATATGCACCTTAATTCTAAAAATGCAATGGCAATTATTTATGTATTCTGTCCAATGTTAGGAGAAAAGTTAAATCCAGGATATCTCTCCTTCCACATCAATGACCCAAGGAATAAGTCTTTTTGTCTGGCAGGGAAGTGCTGGCTATATTCTCTGTTCTGTGCAATGACACAGCTCAAACAGGCAGGATGCCAGGTTTTCCTGCACAGACAGGTTGATACTTTGCTCCCTGAGGATGTTTGAGTGCAGCAGACTCTGCAGGAAGAGAGTCCATGTTTTCACTTTCCCGAACAAGTGTTGTAATCATTTATGAAATGCAAATGACCACGTTCTGTCTCTGCCACAGCCTTGAATTCTTCTGTCTCTTAGCACTGAACTTGGTGCTGTCAGTGTATTTTGGGGCTCACATAAGGGCTGGCTCATGCATCAGGCCCCTTGTGGTGTCTGTAACTCTGGGGCTTGGGACAGGTGGCAAGTTTCTCAACTCGGGCAGCTTTGACAGCAATTCTGCAAATGTGCAGCAGACGACTTATAAGGTAGGAGGTGGTCTGCCAGGGAAACACATAGTACTCAGACACCAGAGGATCATGTTTTGGGTTTAGCTATTGAGATTCTAGAGATGATACTCTTGCTTAATTTTTTTTTTCCCTCCCTCTATAGGAACAGTGAGTGGCACAGAAATTTCTTGGTGAGGGCGCTGCTTGGACTCTGAAACTTTGTGAAATGAGAGGATGGGGAGAACCTGGTTTGCTCCTCTAATTTTTGCATGGGTCTGCTGGAGCAAGAGCTAAAAAAGCAACCTTGTGTGCTTCTGAACACAGTACATTTGCTGTACAGTTATTGAAACATAATTCATAACCCATTCCCTTGACCCATACCATTAATACCATTGTTATTTTGTTCAGGCCTGACGTACTTGGAGTAGTTTTTCGTAACTATTAGCTGATAGCATAGCCATTATGGTTTGCCTCTTTACTTAAAGAGGCCTGTGTTTGTTCTTTTCTTTGAAGTTTTATTCTTAACGTTTAACTTGTTCCTCATTTCAAAGGTTCTGAAGAAAAAGCACTTGAAAGATGTGCATCTCCAACAAGTATCTGTAAGAAGGTTTGCATCCTTCAATCTCTTTTCAGTAGAGGACCAGAATATGGAAGAGGAAACTGGGACCTGGGTTCAATATAAAAGCATCTTTTATCCCGAGTATAGTGTGTCCTTAAGGTAAGCATTGTTAGAGTTTTAAGTACTTTCTAAGATCTCAAGTGGGCCTCAAATATAAAACTCATTTGTCCTTCTTCCAGTGCTTTTTATAACTAGGGCATGGTTTACAAATAAACTGTTAGATGTTATTTTTAGTTTTTTGTTATAGTAAGCCGCTTGTCTGATTTTTTTTTTTCTTTTTTTTCCTCTGGTACATTTCACTGAAGTGGCAGAACTTCACTGAAAATACTAATGACTGTAGCTAAACCAAAATGCAAATATGAGCATTTATTTTATATTTTTAATAGCTTTCTGTTCTGACATTCTTCAGATATAAATAGGATGTAGAAAAACATGAGCACATTTATGTGTAGTCTTGAAAATGATGTTATTCGTAAAGTCCTAAAATCTTTTTGGTAATGATCTATATTTTACTGAGCTTTCTTCTTAACAGTCCTTGTAAAACTCAATGTTAATTTGGAAGCCAATTTTCAAAACGAAAGAATAAAAACTTCCCCTTCCAACAAAATAATATATAGCTAATGAAGAAATCTGGTTTGTATGAGAGCAAGTCAAAGAAACAAAGATATTTGTATTAAAGAAACTAACAACAAAAAAATCCACACACAAACAAACAAAAAAATCACAGAAACCTGGTCCTCCCACCTCTGCAAAACCCTCTCAAGGAACGTTAATGGATTCCCAGTAGCTTTGTTTATAAGTCCCATTCATTACTATGTTTCTGGGGGTTTTGTTGTTCTTATTTTCTTTTCTCCTGCTTTGTTCTTTTCCTTGTTCAGTTTTGTATGTATCTACCGCTAGGTTTTGCTTTAACAGGTATCACTGCAACAGTAACTTAAGCACCCCTAAATTGATACTTGTTTTGCAGCCTCTAAGTGGCTCTCTGAGAATGTGGGATTTGCATTCTCTGCACAGTGGAGTCTGTTCTGGAGAACTCGAGTCAAAAAGTGTATTTTTTTTTTTTACCTGGGACCTTTAAATTAAAGTCAGTAATAGAAACTAAGATTTAACACAAACAAGTGGCTATCATTAAACTGTGACATTTTTGCAAGGTTATAAAATGAAACAACAAGAAAAACAAACCAAACTAAACCAACCCCACAATACTACATGCAGGTCATTTTTGCATCTGGATGAAAAGTCAAGTACAAAATTGTTTAGAGCTTTATAAAGTCTTAATTTTCCATTTTCTGAGGTTACACTTATTGATGTTAGAAGGGTTCAAGAGATAACTTTTCCATTGAAAATTACTATTGTTTGTAATAGAAGTAGGTACAGTGTTTTTCCATGTGTAAACTTCTCCTCTAAACCGCCAGGGAATGCTGTGTACTAATTCAAATGCTCACAAGCTACATAATCTCTTTGTGAAGTTTTTTTCTTGATTTTAGGTCTTCAGAGGCACACGCTGGTGATAGGAAATGTTTAGCACAGTGTTTAGGTAGAATTTGGGCTGAACAAGGCTGCAATCCTTTGCACTGCAGTCCTGAACTCCTTCAGTCAGTCTCCTTAGTTCACTGCCATGGTTTACAACACTCGGTGTCACTTGGTTGATTTATTAGTTCTAGAGTTTTAAAGTAGGAGATGAGCTAGGGTTCACCTGTGCTGACAGTGCAAAAGCAATGTCAGACTGGTCTTGCTCTGCCACTGATAGTTGTGTACTTCTGTTTCCACCACTTACTATGTCACCATTTCATTTTGTATTGTGTATTTGCCTAATAGTGGCTTCATTGATAATAGGACACAGCTCAAACTGTAGACTGCAAAAAAGCATGTTTATTTATGCCTTCTTTTATTGTGTTCCTCTGATTTTGTCCAATGGAAGTGTTTAGTTTCTGTGCTGCAGCAGAGTCACATTGCCTTTCAAAAACTGAATATTGCAAAGAATATTGTCTTCTGGTGGGAATTTTTATTTTACGTTTTCCTGCATTTTGTTCCTTTTCAAAAGATATTCAGTGACCTAGAAAAATGAAAATCACTGATTGTTTTAGGAATAACGATCAGAACTTACTCTTCTATATTAAAATGTTTTTTCCATACTAAGGCAGTGGCAATAGATAGAGTATAATAATTATTTCAGAATATTGCAGGATGGTGAAGAAGGGAAGGAGAAAATACTCCCTGTGTATTTTACCAGGAAAAAAGTATAAATAGCCTGCAACAAAATCCTCTTTACCTTGAGTCTGTGTTAAATAAGGTTTCTTCCCTGTTTTTGCAGAAGCAGTAATTTAAGGGGATAAGCATAACAGTTTAACACACATAATAGAGCAACAGTTCTTATTGCTGAAAACTTACATATCTAGAAGATAAGAAGTCTTAGAGTAAGTGTTCTTGGATCTTTGAGAACTGGTCATGTCTTGGAAGCTTAAGGGTTCTCTGAATATCTGACAGTTTTCCCCTAATTTTCCTCCTTATGTTGACAAAATATTATTTATAATAATATTAAACAGTAGAAACAATTTTAACAAGAGCACATTGTTAACAATAACTTCAGTCAGGTAAATCAGGAGAGCATTTATATATCTTTTTGTGAGGGGAAAAAAAATATTGCTATGGCCCCTCTAAAATCTTGACAATAGTGCTTTCGAATTATCATCTACATATGTTTTCCTTATGTATTAGCATCTTCTTGGAAGAGCTCATTGCATATGTTGGATGTTAAAAGTGTTGTCAGATAATATCTTGACAAGACTAAATACTTAGGAAAGTTCATAAGGTTGGTAGTGGCTTTTGGCAAAGAGTATAAAGGTCAAGCTATATCAGTTCAAGGGCTATCAAAACTGATCAAATTGTATATTCAGATATGCTATGACCTAGCTGGAATTACTGCTCCAGAGGGACTTGAGACCACTTTGTTAGCCAAATAGAAGCTTTGAGAGTAACTACCAGTCATGTGCATGCTTTTCTGAACTTTGTTGTTTTAGTAAGCTGCTATTTTTCCAGCCAAATTCAGGTTGGATCCACATTTGGGATCGTGCCATATTTTTCTGTCACTAGTTTATTTTTTGGACCATTCTTAAAAACAAATCTTCCAAAGCAGGAAGTCAGAAGCACCAATATAAGGCAATTTTCGCTTCAGAAATTTAAGTTGAATTTATATACCATTTTGACTAGATCCTTGAAATGACGATATCATTGACTCATTTTAGAAATTCCTGGAACTCTTTTAGTTAAACAGTGATCTTTAGTGTGCTTAATGAAATGTAGACCCATAATACGTGTTGGAAAGTGGTCTTGAAGTTTGTATAGGTAGTAAGGAGCTTCACAGTAGCTCTGGGGTATCAAAAGGAGTGTCTGATGAGTGTAGGGTTTTGTTAGCAGTGAAAGGTGTTTCAAAATTTAATTTCTTGTGTTATAATCCAGAATCTCATTCAATTAGTCTTTCCTCATTTGGATTTGTACAGTATCTGATATTCCTACACACTAAGTCTTTGTCTTGCTGTGAATTGAGTGGCTATGTACATGAAATTGCTCTCTAGTGTTGTTTGCAATTAATGTTAGTTGAAAAATAAATCCCTGAATTGTCAGGAAGTCAGCCTCAGAATCAGGTTGAATGTTTATATTAGTCTAGCATGGAGAACGTAGATGTGTTCAGTCCAAGCCGGTATCTTTTTGCAGGTTTCACATTCAGAGTTGGATAGAGTAAACTGAAGTAATCTAGTCTGCAGGTGAAAATATAGACCTCCTTTTCAGTGAAATTTCTTCTGAGTTTAATGTGGAAAAAGGTATTTTCATTACAGATGTCATCACAGAATCATAGAATTATTTGTGTTGGAAGGGACCTTAGAGATCATCTAGTTACAGCCATGGGCAGAGACACCTTCCACTAGACCAGGTTACTCAGAGCCCTGTCCAACCTGACCTTGAACACTTCCAAGGATGGGGCATCCACAACTTCTCTGGGCAACCTGTTCCACTGCCTCACCACCCTCACAGTAAAGAATTTCTTCCCAATATCTAATATAAACCTCCTCTCTTTCAGCTTAAGGCCATTCCTCCTTCTCCAATCACACATGCCCTTGTCAAAAGTAACCTGTTTAAGTACTGAAACGTTGCTATAAGGTCTCCCTGGAGCCTTCTCTTCTCCATGCTGGACAATGCCAACTCTCTCAGCCTTGTCTTCATTGGAGAGGTGCTCCAGCCCTCTGCTCACCTCACTGGCCCTCCTCTGGACTCACTTCAACAGGTCCATGTCTTTACTATGCTGATGACCCCAGAGCTGGATGAGTCACACAAGAGCCAAGTAGAGGGGCAGAATCACCTCCCTCAACTTGCTGGTCATGCTGGTTTTGATGTAACCCTGGATACTATACTGGCTCTCTGAGCTGCAGGTGCCCACAGCTGGGTCATGTTGAGCTTCTTGTCAATCAACACCCCCAAGTCCTTCTCCTCAGGGCTGCTCTCAGTCCATTTTCTGCCCAACTTGTATTTGTGCTTGGGATTGCTCTGGCCCAGGTGCAGGACCTTGTACTTGGCCTTGTTGAACTTCATGAGGTTTGCATGGGGCCACTTCTCAAGCCTGTCAAGGATCTACTGAATGGCATCCCTTCCCTCCAATGTGTCAATGGCACCACACAGCTTGGTGTCATTGGCAAACTTGCTTAGGATGCACTCGATCCCACTGTTCATGTCACCATCACAGAAGATAAACAACACTGGTCCCAGTGCCAGATAGTCTGCTCTCCGGAAGTCCAGGGTAGTGACCTTGTTGTGCACCTTTCTTGCTGCCCAAAGGATCTCAAACTTCGCCACACCCACCAGGGCTTCCCTTGAGATTCACATTCCCCACCAGCCCCTCCTTGTTGGAGAGAATAAAGTCCAGCATAGCACCTCTCTTGCTGGCTCCTCTTGGAGAAGGAAGCATTTCAGGAACATCCTGGATTTTTTATGAGCTCTCTGTTGTCCCTCCAACAGATATGGAGGTGGTTGAAATTCCCCATGAGGACCAGGGCTTGTGAATGAGAGGTTGCTCCTGTCTGTCTGTAGAGGGCTTCATCTACTTGGTCTTCCTGGCCTGGCAGCCTGTCGCAGACCCCCAGTATAATGCCACCTATCTCTGCCTTCCCTTTAATCCTGACCATAAGCTCTTGGAGGATGAGGGTGGCTCCTCATCCATCCTCAGGTGGAGCTCCATGGACTCCAACTTGACACAGATGGCATCACTGCCTCCTCATCTTCCCCATCCGCCCTTCCTCTAGAGCCTGTATCTTTCCATTCCAACGCTCCACTCCTAGAAACCATCCCACCACATCTCCACGGTGCCAGTAAGATCACAGCCCTGCAGACACACACACATCTTTAACTCTGGTTTATTTCCCACGCCTCTTGCCTAGAGGCATTTAAGTTGGGCTACTGGTGAAGTTGATTTACTGGCTGGAGTGGCTGGAATTCTTTGTACTGCTCTTCATGTGCTCTCCTCCTGATCTCTGATCCTTATCCAGGCTCTGGGCATCTCCTGCTGGCACTGGGTTATGTGACCTTCTGGATCCTCCATCAAAATATGTTTTTATTCATACAACTTTCATGTGTATTTGTTAGCTTTTTTCAAGTCCTATTTAACTTTGGGGGTATTTCACTTTACTGTTAAAAAATTATGCATGTGTCGAATATGTGTTTCCTTAGAGAAAGGAAGATATATTAAGTAGGGCTATTTAAAAATATTTATTTAATATTACATTTCTAAATCTTTCTATTCTTAGTTGGGAATGTGCTTTTAAATTTAAATTTGTTACAAATAGTTTTAGCACTGAAGCGATTATAGATTATAAAGATGCAGTGTCTCCCTGTGGAGATGGCGCCTGTCCTTTTGACAGGAAAATTATTCTTTTATTAGAGTTAAAAAAGGAGCAATCAATATCTTCAAATTTTCTATTTCAGGATATGGATTTGCTTTTAAATTGTAGGCTCATTTTAAGAAAATAGAGAAGAAATAAGTTGTTTCTGTGTTAAAATATTTTCCATTGATCAGTCATTTGCTGTTTCCAATACTGAAGTGCAGAACTGAAAAGAACAATATCAGCAGCTTACAGGAAGGGTTAAATCTTTGTAAAGAGTGCTAAGTGTACTTTGCAAGATGTCATGCCTTTATTCTGAATATGAATGAACCTTTAGATAAAAATATGAAAGACATTATTAGATGATTCTAGACCTTTGGTTTAGAAATAAGGGGCACATTATTTGTCTGTGGCAAGTAGTATGTTAAAAGATGGTTTTGGACTGAGTTCCACTGGCTGTTCCTCTTGGATATTTCTGCTAACAACATTTTGAAGTTCCAATGACTATTTTAGGAATAGACCTAAAATAAGTGAAGGGAAGCAGATTTCAAGGAATATTGCCTACTTCTTATGGACAATTTATGTGGATGTGATAAAATTGCTCTATTCCTTTTATTGCATGCTAAGGGACAATGTGTGGGTTTAGCAGCACAAAGGCTTGGCCACAGGAGTTGGAAATTGAGGAAAGAGATAGAAAGTGATTTGGCAACATATTTCTTTCATTCACTGATCAAACTATGACTGTTCCATCATATTGCCCAAGACGTGTGTATTTGTGACAAGAATTTGTAGTCAAAGAAGCATTGGTTTGGTTTCTTAATGTATTAAGCTGCAGTCTAGAACTGGATTGAAAGAGGAATTGACTTGTTCTGCTGTGCTCTGGCCCAGGAAAAACATCTGTTCAGATAGCAAACTTTGTAGATAAATTTAAGGTTCTTAGTGGACCACTGGGACATTTAATGGTGATACTCATCAAGCCTTTTTGTAAAGGACCCTTAATACTAACTTTTTTACCATTATTCTGTCTTTCATTTTTCACCAATATTGTACTTTTAGTTTGAATCTAGGTTAATAGTGTATGGTGGTATGTTGTGTTTTGTTCTGGTTTTTCCCCCCATATTATGTGGAAATGTATTCTGTTTTAGTCTTTGTAGATTTGTAAAGTTTTGTGTAGGCATGTATTTACTTGTATTATTTTTCCTTACTCAGTTAAGAATAATATAAAAGAAGAGAAGAAACTTACTTTTGTTTCATTATGGTTGATGAAATCATACCTTAATAGGGAGCTATTGAAAGCTCTTTTTATTCTACTGTCCATGACTATTTTTAAATACATGTAAAAGTCTGCCACTTTTGTTGCCTGAATTGGCAAGGAAGGAACATTAATATATTTCAAAGACTGAACACACTCTCTATCTTTCTCTGACTTTATTTATACATCCAAAGTGGATTTATGTGTAGTCCAGAGTAAGGAATTTTGCTTTGTTTCAAAGCAGGAGAAACATGAGTTGATTTAGTTTCTCTTTCCTAGATTTGTCTTCTATAACTCACTCCCTCAGCCATAGAAATTTTTGCCTATTGTACCTTGAAGATTTATAAGAACACTGTGAATCAGATTAACTATGCTATCCTGAAGTTCACTTTCTCCATGATGCTTACCTGTGCTTGTTTGAAGTACTTTGTTGATCTCAGCAGTCACAGCTTTAAACTTCTTTGAACTGTACAACATCCATCACATATTCCAAAGCACTGAATACCAATATTCTTTTGTTTTTTTGAAATGCCTATGGAAATTTATGGGAATTTGGGGTTGGGGTTTAACTACAAGCTTCTGTGGTTCCTTTCCTTGACTTCCATAATTCAGTGCACATGACACTTACAGACTCTCTGTGGGCAGTTTGTTAGCGGTACTGTGGAAAGCTGTGATTATGACAGGCAGCCATAGAAAGGAGATGTGTCATATCCCAGCAGTTTTGTCTGGGCTTGGTAATGGAGGAGCAGCTGATGGGATGGGACAGCGAAGCAGCAGCTGTTACAGAGCTGTTGAGAAGGTGTTTAGAGCAGTGGATTCCAAACTAGAAGCTGTGGTTTATAGGTGCAGGACTGAGTAGCGTGGTACTTACGGCAGAATTTGGAGTTAGAGAATACCTGTATCTGCAGGTGCAAGTAACTTTTAGTCTGCGAGTAAGGTCTGTGATGGAAGAGAGTTGGGGAATAGCTGGTGCAGAGTTTGGAGGCTTTACAAATACAGACCTCCGAGTGGAGAAACATGTGGCTATTGCTGTTCGGAAGTGTGTTTCCATGAGCTCTTCCTTTCACAAGTAGGTCAGCTGCTGGCATGTTTCTTCCTGCAGTCCTAAAACTTGTTTGCAAGAGAGCTTATGATCAATTCCTCACTGTTTGGGTTCCATAACTGTTAAGTGGTTACCAGTGGATTTCTATGCCTCTTCTTTAGCCTAGAATAGGCTAAAGCTTTATCAGCAGGAAGAGTGTGGTGGGTTGACCTTGGCTGGACACCAGGTGTCCACCAAGCCACTCTATCATTCCCCTTCCCAGATGGACAGGGGAGAGGTAATAAGATAGAAAATGATTTGTATGTTGAGATAGGGCAGTTTACTAAAACAAAAGAGAAAATTTGCACAAAGTGAAGAGGAGAATAACAAGGTTTATTCTCTACTTCCCATTAGTAAGTGATGTCTGGGTACTTCCAGGAAGCAGGGCTTCAGCATGCATAGCAGTTGCTCAGCAGGCAAATGTAAATAACAAGAGCCCCCTCTTCCTGCTCCTTTCCTTATCTTTTATATCTGAGCTGATGTCATATGGTACAGAATATCCCTTTGGTTAGTTTGGGTCAGCTGGCCTGGTTTTGTCCCCTCCAAGAATCTTGCCCTCAACTGGGAAAGGAATGTTAGTGCTGATGCTGTGCTCAGCAGTAGCCAAAACGCTGGTGTGTTATCAACACCTTTCCAGCTACCAATGCAAAGCACAGCACTGTGAGGGCTACTATGGGGAAGTGAATTCCATCTCAGCCAGTCCCAATACCAAGAGATATTTTCCTATCATGCTAATTGACTCCAGAAGATTAGCTGTTACTAATGTGGAGTAGTTTTAACATAGTCCATAAAGATAATATAGTTTGGACCTGAGATGTGAGCTTTGGAGTACATGAGGGCAGATTTGCTATCCAATCACTGTTGAGATAGTGGCTACTCCTCTCATTCTAGATCGGGCTTGCTCCCTTCTTTTGTTCAGTGCAGGTTTCATAAGCTGATCAGACTAAAGGACATAGCTGTTGAATTCAAACCCTGTCCCATTTCATAATGACTGTGGAGCGGGCTTTTGGAAGACTGAGGAGAAGAGGATGTCCCCCATAACAAATCTGGATGCTTCTTGTCATTAGATTATGTCTCACTTCTGTAATTGCCATGAATTATATTTGTGAAAGCAAGAAGGAGGTTGCTGAGACAGAGTTAGAGACTTTGAATATTGCAGGGAGCCAGAGAAGGGTGTCAGTGCAAAGTGCCTCTAGAGGCCAAGAGGGCAAAGGCTGGAGCGTGTTGTGTTTGTACTTGGACCCCACAAGCTATTGTTTTTTGTGTTTGTCTGCC
The DNA here is from genome assembly GCF_009829145.1 of Chiroxiphia lanceolata. NCBI lineage: Eukaryota > Metazoa > Chordata > Aves > Passeriformes > Pipridae > Chiroxiphia > Chiroxiphia lanceolata. Next base: position 26,540,300 of record NC_045639.1, read on the forward strand.
TTTTGACCCTGAAGCATACAAATTGTATTCTTTTCTAGACCAGGACACTTCACTTACTTCTGTTTTAATTATTCATAGCATTCTGTTAAACTACCGATACTAGATTACTACATTTTTCGTCCTTACCTTTATTTGCTTCATTTGGAGAGCTACATGATAAATCTCTTTTATATCTGAACTCTGTACATAAAGAAATTGAGGGGGAAAAAGCCAAAACCAAAGCATGCTATCCCAAGACTAGTCTACATGCCAACAAAGATTAAAGTATTTCTTTACTTTGTCAGCATGTCCCTCCCCCATCTTACGTTCATTTAGAAATGAGACATTCACAGCTGTCTGAGAGACCCTAAATGCCTCAGACATATGCACAGTTACAGAGTTTGTAGGATGCTTAGGATTCAGCAGGGGAGAATTTAAAGGGCAGCTCTGTGGTTGGTAGAACTACAGATCCTGTCTGCTTTCTTGTCACTTCCCTTGAACTAGCCACGGTGCATCAATTGTCCAATTTGATTGAAAACAAACTTGCAAAAAAGAGGAAGAAAAAGTGCATTTAAAATCCACATGACCCATCAGATGTCTTGTAAGCTTCCACTGCACATAAGGAATGTATTTTTGATTTGTTTTTATGTAGCTGGGAGAATAGCATTAATATCCAGTTGAATCTTTTGTATCATCTTTCATATATTTTGTTGCTCCTGTTTATGAGCTCATTTCAGTTAGATGCTTTGTGTGTGTATGTGTGAATTCAGCTGGCCTGATATGTATAACACGTAAATTTTTATTTAAATTTTGTGTATATTCTTTCTGCTGTTGTCAGTGCTTTTCTCACTGTATTCTAAAATTTGCAGTTGATGTGCAAAATTTAGTTCATGAATTTATTATCCCCAGTTTTGAATGTTTATTTCACTTGGGTTATGCAAATGTAAAACCAGAGAAAATGCAGTTCACTGAACACATTAATCAATTTAATTGTTCACATTAATTTAATTAAGTGTTCTTGCTTTTGTGGGAGAAAATAGGAATGTGTGTACAACTGCTGCTTAGAAATAGTCTTTTGGTTTTCCTCTTCAAGGAAATAAAGCTGCTGATAAAGCTTTACCGAAATTCTTTATTTCCTATATGTGACTTCTAGAACTAAATAAAATCTGGTGCTCCTTGGAAATGTTTTCCTCTTGGTATTAGTTTCTGAGAAACACATTCCTGATTCATGGATTTTCAGTGATAGGACTTTGAAAACTAATGTTTGTCCTCTTGTTTTCCCCCTGGTGGCTACAGTAGTACCTGTTTGCTAGTTCACTGTGAATGAGTTGGTGAGAAGGGAATGAAGAGACAAGATTTTTTTTTTTTTATTATTGTTTACATGTTGGTAAAATCATAATTTATGTTTTCTTTTATGTTTTCTTCCAGATTTCACAATGGTCTCTTAAATGTTAAAGATGTTCTTACAAGTTTTGACAACACGGGGAATGTCTGTAAGTCACTATTTGTTTAAATACAGTATTATGTTGATAGAAGTCTAAATACATCAATGTAAAATATTGCTGTATGAGCCTTCAATAACCATTTTTAAGTTTAGCTGAGAAACTCTGTTACTGTGGTCAAAGATACCATAACATTTTACATGTTACAGGTTTATGTAGCACAGTTGTTTGTGTGGGTACACCCTCAAGTCATCCCAGTGCAGGTTATTTTTGGTTCTGTGACTGTGGTGGGAACATTAGAGCAGCTCAACTGGGTTGGACAAAAAATTAGTTTAGCCCATTGATTTGTGTTGGCCTTTGGCCAGCAGTAGCTGTGTGGGGAACTACAGTGCGAGAACATGGGAAGCAAACAACGGCACTTCCAGCTTGGAGCGGACAAACTCAAATCACAGAAACACGAAAGAAAACACACAGTCAAGTTGTGAAATTGCTCCCCACAGAATGTTTTGGTTCCTAAAACATGAAATGAATTCAAAAAAGCAAAAGGGGAAAAAAATCGTGCAAGAAAAATTCACTGTGGCTGTTAAATATAAAGACATCACTTATGGCTTAGGAAGAGCTGGGTCTTAGGAGAATTAATGGGGCAGTAGGATGATATGTTTGTCCTGATCTTTCACTGTTGTCTAAGCATCAGTTACTGGCTGCATTAACCTGAGACAAGATGAGCTGTAAGTGGGCCATCAATGTCTGACCCAGTATGGCTCTGCTTCAGTATACTTATTAATAAAATTATCTATGCTACTAATGGACTTGAATTATAGAATTGTGTTAGACTGTGGAAAATAAGCTGAGCAATAATATTGAAATACCTTTGATGTGATGAGTAATTACTGTTACATAATTATATACATATCATTCGTATTTGATTATTCTGCCTTATCTTTCTGATTGGTTTTTTTGTTTTCAAATATACCAATAAAGTTGGTAAAGTTTGTCAGATATGCAAGAAATGTGCATATATCTCTTCCTCCTTATCAAAGTAAAGATATAGAAACTGTTCTCATATATATGTTTCGTCTCAAAACTGCAGTGTCAGTATACCAAAGCTATGTTTCAATAAATATTGGCATTTCATTAGCAAAAAGGTCAATTCATTTAATAAGCTTTTGTCTTCAAAAGCAAAAAATAGTCATAAACTATATGCTCTTCTTTTTAAAATTTGTTAGCTTTCTTCAGTTCTGAACATTGAAGGTAATTGTGTGGTCTTGCCACAAAATACTTCCAGATATATTTTGTATCTGTTACCAAAGAGAAATTTGTTTTTTGATTTCTGAATGAAAATTATATCTAAAGGATAATATGAATATCCAAACTAATAATATTAAGGCTAAGAAAGAAAATTCACATTTGTAATTATGGTTGACTTCAGCTACAGGTGTAGGCATAATGAGCTGGATGATAAAAGCATCTAGATTAAAGTCATTCAAGATCTGGAAGAAAAATGCTTTGCTTAAATTATGGGAGGCATTTAGAGAGATTTAATGTTGTAGGTTCTTGGGAGAGGAAGCTAGACAGAATTCTATAAGAAGCTACGTTATTTTCATAAACTGTTCTCAACCAGTGAAATAATTAGGAAAAAACCCCTTAAATAGGGCTTTGGATCCAGAAAAAATATTGTTATATTAGTTCATTAGATAACAACTTGGGTATTTATTTTGAATGGCAGAGAAAATATTTTGTATGTGTGTTTAGAAGTGCTTCACACAGTGGATCAGGACGGTGTACCTTACTCTGTGAAACATGTTAACATGATCTCTCAATCTTTGTTTTTTGTGTGAGTGCTTAAATTGTGCTCAATCTACACAAATTTCCCTGCTAACACAAATAATTTACTCCACTAAAGTTTTCATGTGCTTTCCTATTGATAGGTGTGTTGTCAGCTCTTCTGTTAACTTTTTCCTGTATTTCAGCTACTTCCGTATTGATTGCAGGTGGTAGAACAAGACTTACACTCTAATAGGCACACAACCGGTGCTAACACAGGAGTAATGTGACATTTGTAGTTCTTCTTACTGTTTATTTGTATATACAAAGATTCACATTTGTCCTTTTGTATTCAGTATTTCTTTGAGGGTTCATGCTGTGCCATTATATACAATGTTTGCTAAGTCATTTCCAGATTCATGCCTCCCCAGTTTTAAATGTCTTTGTCTGTAAGTGTCTATCTGTATTGATCTACATATTGGTGATTTATGCCTATTTTACTATGCACTCTAGATTACACTCTGTAAGAGTAATGGTATAATTGTTATCTTCTGGCAGCATGCAGTATTAGCTTGGAGTGTAATAATCATACTTTTTTGCTACCACCTGTATGGAATAAATATTCTGTGTCCAAGCCAGAGTAACTATGTGTCTGTCACACCATCATAGTAAAGTTCCCCCAGCCATGTGTTTACTGAGGTACTCTATTTGGCTTATACCTGACTGAATTTCTGTGGCCTCCCATTGTCACTTGATTTGAATTGTCTCTTTCTTCGACCTTTTCCTGTGTATTTTCTGACTCTCTTTGTTAATCCGTTGTGGAAATGATAGGGGGGTTACCTCCTTTGACCTGCCGTAGTGTTCTATAAGAAGTTTGTATTATCAAATCATAACCTACTCTAAAAAAACCCCAAATATTTCTAAAATGGTCTTTAGCAATATCAGATTGTTTCTTCTAATACCTAATACTAACAGAGTTAGCCAGTATTGAACATACTGTCACTGCAGTGTGCTCTATGAGGGGACACCTTGAAAAATTACAGACTTCAGTTCTTTTGGGACACTGCATAGCCAGAATTTATGTACTGTGCACTAAACTTCACTAAAACTATTTGGACTGAGTTGTCAGAAAAGAGGTAAATATTTTAGTTTTCTGTGTGTTTGTTTTGGCTGCAATACAGCAAATTTATCAGCAAGATTAATGTTTTGCTAGTGAATATTAGATTATGAAATAATTGTGTATTAAACAGATTAGATGTTGTAAAAACTGAAACACATTGCATATTATATCCTTTTAAAACATAATAATTTGCTTCAAACAACAAGGTTTGTGTGGTTTTAGGGGAAGTTTTTTTGTTTCTTCTAGTAAGTATTTTCTGTTAAAACAAGCTCTTTCACGGAGCATTTCTATGCTCTTTCTGTTTCACATTTTGATCTCTCTTCTTATTGTCTTTAACAGCCACATCACCATACACCATCAAAAGAAAAGTGGTAGAGCAGACTCTAGTTAATACCACTATTCCTATACTCCCAGTAGGTATCAACTCAGTACAAGATGTGCCACTAGCTGGCAGCATTATATAAAATATCAATAAGCAGCTTTTGAGGAATACTCATGACTGCTTCCAAAGGCACTGCCTTATACCAGTAAGACTTCAGGACAAAAGTGGAGACAGCTGCAGTAGCTCTAAATGGTGTATTGCAGGGTCCCAAGTGTTAACTCTGAAAATTGCCTCTGTACAATGTCTCGTTCAAACTTGGTATGTACACTTGTGTTCTGTCCTTTTCAAAAAGATTTTGCATTTTCACTGTAGGATTGCTACTGTACATGAAAACTCACACTATAAATTGCAATTAGCTTTCACTCTCCCAGAAAAATGTGAAATTTCTTTCCTCTCCTGTTCTTCTCCTGTTTATGAGAGAGTGGTTTCCACATGAAACCTCTAAATGAATTCTCCACACAGACAGGATGCAATGCTAAATGCACTTCATTCAGCTTTAATTCTATGCAAAAACAGGAGGCAGGGAAAAGAGGACTGGAATGAAGGAAAGGATCAGTCTGTTCATTTTAGACAACAATATGCCATCTGTTAAAAAGATGGTACATCCTGACACCATCTCTAGTCCTGAGATAGTCCTTTAAAAGAAATGATGCATCCCAGGCCGAAGGTTCAGTGGTGGTGTTGTGAGACAGCATGAGTTGGCCCCTGGAGCCACATGCCACATTCATTCTTGCAGAAGAAACTGTCCAAAAATTAAGGAAAAGTCTACAAGGATGAGCTTTTGAGATTATCACCTTCCATTGCCTTTCCAAGTGGGAGAAAGCAGTTATGACTGAAGTGCTTGTATGACTATGTCCCTGAAGTAATAATTTTAAATTATGTATACATTTAAATTAAGTGAAATGATCAAGGTCCAAAATATAAACCTCTTTACTAATTGCCACCAGCCTACTCAAGCTACAGAGTATGTAAAGGAGAATTTTAAGAAATGAAATACAGCATGTTTTGGGATTTTCATCTAGTATCTACCTGATGTTAGCACAGAAACAGGATAGTCCAGAATGCTCAAGTAGTATAAAATTGCAAATACACTATATGTAATAACAAAACATTTTCTTGTAAACTGCAGGTAGAATTAGTTAATAATGTAACTATTTTCAAGAAACAACGTGTTCAACACGTATTCATTTTATTTTCTACTTGGTTGAGTGTGCAGTTATATGTTTTAGAACTAAAAGAGCAGCAGAGGGTGCTACAGTTACAGAGCTACCCAGGCATATACTCCAAAATTGTTGTTCCTGTAGGCAAGTAAATCCTGCAAACACTTAAGCTTTCCTTTTGGGGTAGTTGTAAATAGTATAGCTTTAAATAGAATTACGTATTCACTTTTTTCTTATTTTTTTTTTTTTAATTATTTTTTAAGTTTTATTGGTGGAAAATGTTGCACGGTTTCCTGAAAACATAGTGTCTGGATATAGTTACTGTTACAAAACACCTACTCAACATCTTTAGAACTAGGTTTGTTTGTGCTAATTTTACCTTTAGAAGTTCCAGTCTCTGCCACAAATTTTTTATTGGAATTTTTTTTTAATTTTAATATGTTCTGCTCAAAGTAAATAAACCAGTGAAACTGGAGAATGTTTTTTTCCCTTTTCATGAAAATAACAAGAGGGAAGAAGTTTTCTTAAATTTCAGGCCCACATCACATTTTTTGGAAACAGGTATCAAGGGGGGGAAAAAAAGAAAAGAAAAAAAAATTCTCCTTTTAGTTTGCACTTTTTTGCAGGCTGTATTAATTTTAAAATTATGCTTACTCAAAACTTGTAATCGTCACTTTTTTTCTTAATTTACTTAAGAAAAATATTTTAAAATCTATTCTAAAACAAAGAACTTTTTCTTCTTTCTTCCTTGCTCTCAAATAACTAGAATGAGAGGGATGTCTTCTTTCTTGGTAGGAGTATATGAGGATGTGTTTAGAGGGCTACTTGTTTCTTCAGAGCTCTCACTGCATGACTCATAGGTAGGTGAGCTCCTCTATGGAGGGATCATGTCAGCTACTGAATTATTATGCCTGGAGGGATAGATGCCATAAAGTTACCTGGGGAAAATCATAGCACAGCCTCCTCTGTGGCAGCAGAGGTGCTCCTGTATTTCATGTAACGTTACCTAGAATCAACAAGGGAACAGATTGTGTTTTTCAGGTGCTGTTGTGGAAGTTTCCCCCATTTTTTTTGAGTAAACATCTTATTTTCAGTGGTGAAAGGCACACCAACTTGAATATGCTTCCTCCCTCTCCATGACTCAGTGGGTATTCTCACCTGAAGAAACTGCCTCTCATTGTCTTCTGAGCCTCCTCTCATTCCATAGGTGTGGCAGTTTGAAATTGTTTACCAGGTCAGAACCTCAGACACTCTTGAAAACCTTCAACAGAAAATAAATTGACTGGAAGAGTGTCTAAATAGCAATGGTACATGCTGTTTTGAATGAAATATTGTATTTATGATACCTACGATTTACTATTCACTGTGCAGCTTCCTTTTAAATAAAACATTTCATAATCAGGATTAAGAAAAAACAGCTGTTTCCTTCCTCCCCCCCTCCGATTCACTCCACAGATTCAGTTTGTGGCATCATCCCAAGTAGTCACATTGATGTGACCAACATAAAGCATATGGAATAGAGCAGAAAATAAGTATTTGGGGAGAAGCAGGCACCTTTTAAAATACTCTTGCTATCAGAATTGTTCTTATGAAACTGGTCTCTGATGAAACATCGGTGATTTGTCTGTTTTAAGTACTCTTCTGAGATTATTTGGCTTTTCCCTATGAAATCTTCTGTTCTGAAAAGAGGAATCATAACTCTGATCAGGAATCCGTTTCCTCTAGACAACGTTTTTCCTTCTACATATTCCAAACATCATCTTTGTGCCTATACTTTCAATCATGGCACCACCTCAGAGAAGTGGGAGGTGAAGAAATCCAGATCTGTTGTCTTAATCAGTTGGCATAAGTAGGTTTCTAAGTGTAGTACTTGTGGCAGTCTGATTTCATGCACTAGTGTTGACCTGAAGTATTTTTGAAACAATTCAGTGTATTCTAAAGTTGGATCTTTTGATTTAAATTAGTTAAAATTTTGAAGATATGGTATAACACCTTAAATTAGATGGGTAGAGGGAGAAGAGTATGAATTATTGTAATTGATTTCATGAGTTTTACTTTTACATTAGATAGCTTATCTTAATCACCTTTTTAATTGAGATAGGGCAGGATAACAATGGTAAGCATCCCTATAAAGTGTGCTGTGTTATTAATTAAGCTTAGTCTTTTCATGCACTGTGGAGTTTTCTCTAAAAATATTTCAAATTTGAGCATAATTGAAATAAATAGTTTCAAATGAGTTTGATGTGCAGTAGATTGTTGCCGTTTGGGTGGAACTTGCAGTGTTCTTTGTAATTGTTCTTTCTGTTCTCACAATTCCTTTTATTTGTTATGTTCTAGCCACGCTTTCAGTGCTGCTTTTCACAAAAGAACAGGCATGAAATGCAAAACCTGCTCAAGAAATGCCATGCTTGGAGTGCATCCTTGAGTAGCTGCCTTCTGTTTGATACCACACAAAGTTGCTGATGGGATCTGACTGGCACGTCAGATGGGGCATTTCTCTGTATTCTATTATAGTCTCATGTGGGGCTGTAGTGTAGAGGTAGCAAGGACAGTCCTTGTTCTTTATTTTCTCCACACAAATGCAACTGAAATGTCATGCATAACTTACAGGTTGTTTTTTAAAGTTTTTTTAGAGAACTTTTTAAAAGTTGCTCTGTATTTCATCTTAAAAAATCATATTTAAATGGGTGCACTCATGTCTTCTTTCAAAAATGTCAGGGTGAAAGGCTCAATTTCATTCAGGACTAATTCACACAACTGTATTCAAACAAAACTACTACTTTGAGTATTGGCTAATCCATACCATATCCCGTCTGTGAAAAAAAATATTAGATCCCTTTTAGAGGTAGGAAGTCTCATAAGTCTGTTTTTTGTTACACAGATGTTCACGGGTTAGAAATGGGAGGCAGAACCAAGACATCTTACAGTGGTGGTATGTAGAGGGCCACTAGCAGATCTGACTTCTAACCTCTCCCACATGTATGTTTATTGTAAGATCTTTGTTAAATTGGGGAGTGTTATATTTTCAGGAGTGCCTTCTCATTTTAAATGCCACCCACTTGGGTTATCAAAATTGAAGGACTTAGAGCTGTGTCAGAAAAGAGACTTGGGCACTGCTGAACTGAACTTTAGATGCTGTGACAGTAAAAATCTGTCCTCCTTCAGGTAAGGAGGTGTTTCTACACACATAATGGCATGGCCTGGAATTCACCACAGCTGGCACTGTGAGACCCGTGTGTCATTAACTCTCTCTCTCTTTGGAGTTTCAGTTCCTAACCTGGTGCATTCACAGTCTTAAATCCCTTCCTTTATTTAGGTGCTTCAACTGTGTCTGTCAAAAAGTATGGAAGGTATAACTTTTTTTTTTGTTTGTTTAACCTCCCATGTGGCAGCTGCAGATTTTGTGTAGAATTTATGTGGTTTCAGACATGAGTCTAATGGTTATAACACTCACAAGGTAGTTTCATGAAAGTGGGGGAGGCCAGCACACCTGAGTTAGCAAAGGGAATGGGCTCAGAGCTTTTGTGTGTTCTCTCCCTGCAGCTCCTTTTGGACAGTAAGGCAAGAAACAATATTACTAAATGTATTGGGTAATCCCTCATGACAGTATGTCGGAAAAAAACCTCGCTGCCAGTAACTGTGGATTTAAAATTTGAAAACAGCAGCGTGCCTCACCATAAACTCAGACCTAGTTCCATAAAATTTACCTATTCACACAGCTAAAACACTGTGCAATCTTAAGCCATATTATGAATCAGCACCTTAGTATAAATTCTGTCAGGCTAAAAATGCTGGAATATCTTCATAATAAAACTTAATAGGAGAAATCAGCTTGTATACAGGGTCCTTATTTTTGCTGTATTTTGGTTCTCATTTTTAAATTATGGCAATTTGAGGCAATTTATAGATACATTTATTATTTAATTGGACATTCCCAAAGTAGAAAATATTTCCTTTTTTTTGTGTGTGGTTAAAGACTGGTAAAAATGAGCTTAGCCAGATAAACAGAGGAGGTTTTATTAGTGCTAAGAATTAATATGATAATTTTGTCCACAACCATAATCTGCTTTTAAAATCATGCATTATGTTTTCTGTTGAAAACTAACGAATATAAATTCACTGTGAGGAAGGCGTGTGCAGCTGCACATCTGTGGGAGAGGCTTGCTTACTGGCAGGTGAATCTGAGTCCATTCTATGATTATTTCCTAGGTTAAAGTAGCAGAGGAAGATGTTTTAATCTTAGATTGTCTCAGGAAATATTTTTATGTGCATGGGTTTTGATTGGTTTTGATTGGACTCGTGTAGTTATTTGGTAATAGCAGTGAATTGTCAGTATTTATGTACTGTAATGTTTCTCTCTTTACCCATTGAGATTAGTAGACATTGCTCTCAAACGTACATTTGTGAGAAAGTGTTGAAACCAGAAGTCAACTATTTACATAAAATATCTTATCAGGATGGTAGTGGTGGATTAATAACAAGGGCTGTGTTTTTGCATCTATTTTTAGTTTAGTAAACTGAAGCTCGTGTTCAATTTCTTTTTTTTTTCTTTCTTTTGGTGGTAAGATATTTGTCACCGTATTCAAATTTTGTAAAACACAGTTTTTACTGTTTTTTCTAAAGAAGTTCTGACATATAACCACCAACTTAAAGGACTTATGATGTTTAAAAACAAATGCATACAGCAATTAAATTATCCTTTGTTATATGTAGGCTGACTCCTGAGGAATTTTGTAACTTTTCTCATGAAGAAGCAGACTTTTTACTTACCATGAAAGTTGAGCATTAAAATATGAACAACTTTGTAAGCCTTGACTTAAAAGTAATTATATTTAAATGGTAGTAGTAGCAAAAGGCAACTGTCTCCAATGTTTTTAAGCTGCCTTTTAAAATTGTATAGCTTTCAAAAAGGCAGAAGAATCCACAAAATGATTAAAATACACAAGAGTAAAATTGTCATATAGATTTGGCATTAAAAAACAGAGATCACTATACTAGTTTTTAAATGTGCTTTAAAATATACTGTCTTTGAATTCAACATAATTTAAAGAAATAAAACCAAACAGGTATCCACTAAGAAACTAGAATCATATGAATCAAGGTGGAGGTGGACAACTTTTGGAAGCTGTGCAAATAATGCCTTCTAATTGTTTGCTCAGATAAAATTCTTGTTGAATTGTTTTCCTTATTTTCAAAGCACCTGTTGAAAAGAAGTATTTATCCTTCCCATTTCCATTGAATTTTCCAGTTCCAGAATTAAAAACATGCTGTCATAGGTAGCATTGAAAAAAACTTAAATTACAGTAGCAGTATTGAATACATATTCAAGATCAGCTGCTTAGCAGAGACTTCATTCATTGCAATCTCTGTGTAACTGATAAATGCTTTACAATGTAAATGTTTGCATAATGTAGCAACCAGTTGCATGTCTCCCGTGTTAACCTCTATAAGCTGTAATACCTCACCCTTTCTCTTGGCAGGCAAAAGTAATTATGATAGCAATCAACATATATAATATAGATTTTAAAATATTTAGTTTTGTTAACAGCACATACAGCACAATAATGTAGTTAATTTAAGACAAATAAAAATTGATAGAGATAATCTAAGTGCTTTAAGTTTGGTGTGATTGTCATTATTTCAAATATGTATTTCCTCATAATTATTATGGTGTTTTCTTTTGAGGATTTTATTTATGTGCTCTTCAGAAAATGATATGGTAAATATTTGATATTAAAGTATACAGGCACACATTTTATAGTTTGTTAGGGTAAGTGACAGTGTAACAGAAAGGAATGTTATGCCAATTAATTCTGCAAGGCTCATTTAGAATCAGACTGAACTGCTGATGAGAGAATAATTAATGAAAATTCTGTGTTTTCATATATGAATTGTTTTTTTTTGTTTGTTTTTTTTTTTTAGAATAAACAGGGTTTTCTATGTTTGGCATTTAAGGAGCTTTGTTGTAACAGCTGAGTGCGAACTGTCAAAAAGAAATAGGCAGAATCCTGGAAATGATGAGTCCAATTATCATAGAATCATCATAGAATCATAGAATGGTTTGGGTTGGAAGGGATCTTAAAGGTCATCTAGTTCCAGCCTCCCTGGCCATGGGCAGGGACACCTTTCAATAGACCAGGTTGCTCAGAGCTCCATCCAACCTGGCCTTGAACACTACCAGGGATGGGGCATCCACAACTTCTCTGAGCAGCAGGTTCCAGTGCCTCACCACCCTCACAGTAAAGAATTTCTCCCTAATATCTAATCTAAACCTGCCTTCTGTCAGTTTAAAATCATTCCCCCTTATCCTATCACTACATGCCATTGTCAAAAATCCCTCTCCAGCTTTCTTGCAGCCCCCTTTATGTACTGGAAAGCTTCTATAAGGTGTCCCCAGAGCCTTCTCTTCTCCATGCTGAACAACCCCAACTCTCTCAGCCTGTTATCACAGGAGAGATGCTCCATCCCTTTAAACATCTTGCCTGGACTCGCTCCAACAGGTCCATGTCTCTCCCGTGCAGGGACCCCAGAGCTGGATGCAGTGCTCCAGGTGGGTGAGTTCTCCCCAGAGTGGAACAGAGGGGCAGAATCCCCTCCCTTGCCCTGCTGCCCACGCTGCTTTTGATAAGCACAGGCCACGATTGGCTTTCTGGGCTGTGAGTGCACATGGCCAGGTCATGTCCAGCCTCTCATCCACCAGCACCCTCAAATCCTTCTTGGAAGGGCTGCTCTCAGTCAGTTCTTTACTCAGCTTTGTGCTTGGGTTTGTCCTGCCCCAGAAGCAGGACCTTGCACCTGGCCTTGTTCTCATGGGCATTCCTGTAAGATCCTTTCACAAATCAAAGCCTTTAAATATAGGGATTTGATTTGTATTGCAAAATGTTTCTTATTGGAGAATTAGAAATATTAGATATAGATAGATAAGATATTATCCTATGATTTTTAAGCAAACCAGTCTAATTGGCATGGGCTTTTTAATGTGTGTATATACATAAGTATATATAGTTATTACACATGTAATTATATTTATCTATATATTCACATTATATATAAGAAGAAGAAATCTGGATTTTTTAGCAGAGTGTTTTTCAGTAAGGTACTGTCAAAGATTTATTTCACCTGACAGTATACTTTGACCCTGCCTGAAATAGGATCTTATTGGTGACATAATTATTGTAAGATAATGAAAGTAGAACTGCAATGTGCCATCTTTCCCCAAATGTTTGAAAGCATTGTCAGCTTTTGAATTACTGTCATATTTTTTCAATTGTTTTTAGTACAAGTCAAATTCAACTTGCCTTAGTAATATAAAGAATCTCATTGTCTTCAGCAAGGCTTGTCAAATGAATAAGAAACATTGTCTTCCCTTTAAAATTGATTAAAAAAATCCCCCCAAATTATTTTAATTTGAATGAGGTGAGAATCTGGTAACTATTGAAATGTTTTCTGTGCCGAATAATAAGTAGCATGATAATTGAAACTTGGCATAGAAATGAGTAGCAAATTTTACTCTTCCTCCTCTTTTTAAATTGGGAATTTGAATGTTGCATAGCATAAAAGTAGGCAACAAAATACACTTGGTACTTGATATTCCAAGAGTACCATTCAAAAAAAGAATACTTAAGGGATACACTTAACATATAATATATATTATACTGCTTTCATGTGAATGTATTTCATATTTTGTAGATACATATTCCATAATTTGTAGAGACATATAAAATAATTTGTAGAATTTGTATGTCATCTGTATGTGTAACAGTTTGAAGGATGGTGGCAACTATATCTGCAATTGTTTGTCCTTAATCTTTAAATAGTTCTTTTTTCCTACCACAAGACTTCATAGTCCATTTCTGGGGAAAAGATCCATATTGCTTTCTGATGTTAAGAGAAGATGATCTCAAGAGGGAGTGGGAAAAAAACTAAGCCTGGTCAGAAAGAGTAGTAAGACAAGGAGCATGTGGAGGAGAAGAATGAGGAAAACACTAGTGGCTGAGCCAGAAGGAAAATTGGAAATAAAGACGTGTTTGATTAGTTTCTTTCCAAGAGAAAATCCAGATTGGGCAGAGAGGAGCCTGGGATGAAATCACAATGAATGAGATGAACGTGTCCTGAGAATAACTGGACTGAGGCTAGAAGTCAAAGGTGGAAAGGAGGCCATACTAGCTCAGCTTCAAGAGGGCTGGAAAAAAATCGTGGGTGCACCAGAAAATGTTTCCCACAGGGCCAGCAACAGAACTATGTTTCTAGAGCTCTCTCTCTCATCCATTCCCATGCCTGCTCAGGTGAAATACATGTAGTTCTTTTTAGTTGCTGCTCTTTGTAGACTGCTGCAGTAGTTTAATTTACTTTATTTGTGTAATCATAAAGAAATTGAGCTGGTGTGAAAGTTACAATCTTGCTAACAACCTGTGGAGGAGCTGATGTTCCAGATTAAGGGATTTTTGATGTTTAAAAATACCCACTGAAGTTTGCTTTAACTTTAACCTTGGCTTTACAAAATGCACCATTATTTTAGAGTTGCACGTGCAAATGGGAATTTCGTGATTTGTGCAGCTGCTTGTTGCTTGGAGAGCAGATCTCTTCCTCCATATACCAGAAGGTTCTCAGTGGTGCTTGGCTAGTATGTTGTTTTTCTGAAAGGTTAAGGTCTGATCTGCAGAAGCAAATCGCAGCTAAAATGGTGATTTCAGCACCTAAAGCATAAATGTCAAATACTCAAAAAAAAAAAAAGAGGTTCTAGGTGCTTTAGACTCTCAAGACTTAGTGGAGTGGATGTTTTTCCTCTCTCTGTGCCTCAGGGCTTCATCTAAAGAAAGTCTCTTTCTGAATTCTGTCTGTCCCCAGGTCACCACCACATGCTGTAAGAAATAGAATTGGCAAGGACTGTGAGGTGGAGGAATTGTCCTGTTAGGGGTGAATGTCTTTTTCAGATAAAGACACTGAAAAGCAGGCAATGAATTCTGGTAGGCTGCATATGGCTTTCAAGCCAAAGGCTAGAGAAGCCTGATCTATTAAAAGGTAAATTCAGAAAGTATGAAATTATTCTCTGTATTTAACTGAAGTGTAAATATTGATTATTTTATTACTAAATGAACACTTGCCTTTAGTTGTGGGAACTAAAAGGAAGGAGTGATCCTCGCTGAAGTACAGTATGTGGAAGTATTTACATATTGCTTCCTAAGGCGAATAGGCAAGATAGGTGTGCAGAGGGTGTAGCAATTCCTAACTAATTTTGTAATTTCTGAAATCAAGTATTTTATTTGGCAACCTTGATCTTTAATGGAAATACTTGTAATTCTGTATACAAATTTGTGCTATAATAATTTTGTGTACAGACTTCAGATCACAAACCCAATGATCCTTCATGTGGTGAAGTAGCACTTGCTAAGTGGCATGTTTTTGCAGAACATGTACTGAGAAACAATCGTATTTTCTGAAAGTACTCCACATCTTCATTTGTATGTCTAACCGTTACACTCTGAATCATCCAATGATTCATAATGGTGCTATGTTTTCAAATATATGTATATTTATGTTTTGATAGACATTATTAGTGTGTGGTGCTAAAATTGCATACAGTTGTGTAGCAGTTGGTGGTAGATTTCAGTAGCCCTGTGTGAGTCCAAAGAATATATTAAAATCAAGATTCTGTTGTTTGTTGTCAGTTTAACAAACTTTTAGTTTGTTTTTGTGAAGAGTCCTATAAGCACTCCTTCTTACAGTTCTTATCAGACTTTATTGTTGCACAAAGCCTTAATTTAAGTATGCTCTTGATCAAGAAATGTTCTTAGTTTGTGTCATGGTTTAACCCCAGCCAGCAACCAAGCCCCACACAACTGCTTGCTCACTCCCTTGCTCACCATCAGGATTAGGAAGAGAATCAGAAGGGTAAAAGCTGGAAAACTCATGGGATAAAGACAGTTTAGTAGGGAAAGCAAAAACCATGCACATGAGCAAAGCAAAAGAAGGAATTTCACTGTTTCCCAGGGACAGCAGGTATTCATTCATCCATCCCCAGGAGAGCAGAGCCCCATCATGTGTTACTTGGGAAGACAAAACACCATCAGTCCAAAGGTCCCCACTTCCTCCTTCTTCCCCATACTTTATATACTCAGCATGATGTCATATGGTCTAGAATATCCCTTTCATCAGTTTGGGTCACCTGTCCTGGCTGTGTCTCCTCCCAGCCTCACGGGCACCCCCAGTCTCCTCACCAGCGTGGCAGTACAAAAAGCAGAAAAGGCCTTGGCTCTGTGTGAGCCCTGCTCAGCAATAACAAAAACATCCCTCTGTTATCAACCCTGTGTTTCGCACAAGTCCAAAACACAGCCCCATACCAGCCACTGCGAAGAAAACTAACTCTACCTCAGCCAAAATCAGCACAGTTTGGAATAGGTATGTAATGAATACTAGGAACTGGTAAACAATAGCAAGGAATTTTTAGAAAGTGTTGAATGAGAACTTTAGAAATCCTTATTGTCCTTGTAGCTACTTTTACAGTTACTTTATCCAGTTTTTCAAGACAAAGACATTGACCCCATTGTGAAACTGAATGCTAAAGTATTGATTTTTTTTCTATACATTGCTTGTATATTGAACATATAGTCAACCTAATTATTATATAACCATACTTTCTACAGAATCAGAGGTGATAAACCTTAACTCTGTGTGTCTATATGTAAGAGCGTAGACAAAATATACATCAGTCTAAAATTTAGCAAATGCAGTTTGAATGACTTGTAGACAGTATCAGTCTATTTTACAATGTAAACACCAGGGTCTTAAACTCACCGCTGGGCCAAGCTAAAAAGGTAATGTCTGATTGTGATATTACTGCAAAACAAATGGTAGCATGCTACTCTGCTTGAAAACATAATGGCTTTATACTATAACCTTTAACCCTGAAATGATGCTTGAGTGGACCTTAACTCTAAAGTGAACATGCCTGAGTAAATAAAACTGTGGTTTCACATAACAGAGAGATACATTTTTTAGATCCTTTGCTGATTATATTGTGTGAAGGTCAATCTTCTGCCCCATTTCTGAAAGTCGGGTCAGAATAGAGATTTTAGGGTCACTTCTTCAAGTATCTAAGCCATTACAATGCACTAATAGGCCCTGATAGCTCATTTTATAAGTTCTTAGCATTAAGCTGGACATTGTTTGGACTCATTTCAAATCCTGCATGTACCCTGCAGGGTTAATTAACATCTTTTTAAATGGATGTCTTTTGGTTATTTTGAATTAAACTACTTTGGTTTAGTTTGTCACTGTTTACGATCTTTTACCGTGTGTAAAGATATAGAAATTTTATATTCACTTAAGATCTGTATATTGTTTTGAAATTGAAGTGATTAATTTTTTTTTCCTGATTTGAACACTTCAAGAGTACAGCATCAAACATGCAATGGTAAACAAGTTGAATACCAGTACAGAGTGGTTTGGAGTGAAAATTTTAGTTATACATTCCAACTGTATTTTGCATGCTGAAATTTCAGGTTATTGTCTCCTACTTTGTGTAAAATGCCTTTCTAGGTTACTTATGTAATTGCTATGAATCTTCTATAAAGAATGTTGATCTTAATTAATAACAATTTAATTGGAATGATGAAGCAAACATTAGCACATTTCAGTTTTCTACTGAGGTAAACAGAAACCTATCAGAAAGGATATAGTGAATTCAAATTGAAATAACTGTTTTTTGAGAACGTTTAAGGACAACAGATTTGAAAATAGTACAGAATGGATGAGATCGAGACAGGAAAACCACAAAATATCACCTCAAATGAGAAATATGTTGACCTCAAAACCAGAATGAACTCCCTCCTTCCCATATTGCGTACTTTTGTGAAAAAATTATTTTTAATAAATGAAAACTAAAACAAGTAGTATGTTTTCAAAGAAGAGGAATAGGATTAACATTTGAAATTGTACAAGTAATCTTTCCCTCAAGACCATGCTTCAAATTTAACATGTATTTGTTTCAGAGAAAATGTCTTTCATAGTGGGTCAGTCTTGACATCACCTCTCCCAACCTTCTGTCTGGACTAGTGTAAAATCTTAATTGTGCTGCTAACAGTAGCTCTCTGGTATGTAGGGGTTCAGGGTGCAGATTGAATTTGTGCCACTCATCAGCAGGTACATTAATTACTCCGTGCATCTGGAATGTTCCGTCGCAGTGTGGTTCCTTTTAGATCTCATGAGAAAGTAAGTGTTTAGAAAGGTAGTTGGTATATATTTGCTCAGTACTGTAAATTCATAGAGCTATTGTGTCATAGATTGACCACTGTGAGGACTTCTTGGTTTGTGGTTGACATGACAGAGTAGTGCTGGAGGTAAATTGTTATGTCAGGTGTGTCTGTCATATTTATGATCTTTTCTAATTTTTTCATGTAGGCTGTGTATCACTTTATTCCTTTGTTCCGCCATTTCTTATACCTACAATCACTCATCACAGTGTTTCTGCTGCACTTCTATCTGCTTTGCTATTCTGCTTTCATTCCTTTGGTCTAAAAGGAATTCAGACTTACCACACATATGAGAAAATTTCTTACTTGAGTAAGAGCCATGTTCAGAAACAGTGTAATATAGGAATTCAAAAGACATGTACCCACTGTATGTAAGGAGACTTAGTTCCAGAGTAGTGCTTTCTCTGTATAGGTAAATCCTAAGACTCAACACTGCAAGAGTGGATGGCTGCAGTAGGCTTTGTGTCAAACTTTTGAATGTTCAGAAATAGTTGCTAATTTCACAGGTTCTGATCATTGTGTGGTTTCATTCATAAGTAAAGGCGCAATAGTTAGAGAATTCACCAGTAAAAGAATTTTCTTTCTAAATGTCACACCGCAGACCTGGCTGTGTTCATTTTGGTTGACATGCCATCCATGAGCTTTAGAAAAAACAACAGCAGAAATACAACTACTTTCATGTGCATACAGCATTGTTTGAGGGAATTTTATTCAAGAGTCTCTTCATTGCTCTATTTCCTCTACTCTCTCCTAGTGTTCTTCCTGCTACAATAAATCATAGTCTAACTTCCCTTACCCCTTTTTGCAGAAGTCATGGCTGAGAGTTAGGAAATGTATCAGCTCTGTAGTTACCTTAAGAAGGAGAAAGCAGTGATGTTCAGACCAGCTTATCCATAAAGGTAAAAGTACATATTTAGAGTAAGAGGTTTTGGGTTTTGTTGTTTTGTTTGTTTTTTTTTTTCATAATGAATGTGGATGAAGACAGGTGAGGACTATATATGTGAAACTAGAGTCTGTACTTTGTCTTGTCATGGTTTTAAAGTTTGTTAGCTAAGCACATTCTAAAAGAAAATAGGAAAGCAACCTCCAGAACTTCTTAGTGCTTCTCTACTCAGTTACGTTCAGCTTTGAGATAATTCACTTCTGATCTGTTGAGAAACATGTCTAAGTTAAGGTGCTTGTAAATGGTAAGCTAGACACTTATTGGTATCGTACCACTGTATGCTATGGTGATTTATCAGGTTTTGCTGCTTAAAGGAGGTAGCCGTGTTCTATCTCTCGTGTCACTCCTAATAAATGATCATCTACACCCATTACTTTGCCTTATTTTGGCATTTGATACCAAGATGGATCAGCTGATTGATCTAATAGAAAAACTCTTTCACCTTGAAAACGAGTGTTGTGTTTGGTTTGTTTTTTTTCCCAGATTAACAAACCTATCTCACACTCTGTATATCCTCATTATCACAAGATCTGACACAAACAAGGGCACTGTTTATGTTCAGAGGACAGTTGTAGAATTAGTTAGACTGAAGTAGGTGAAGTCTGAAAGCACATCTGTAATAGATGTCTGCTCTGGAACAGAGTTTTCTGATATATTTTAAACTGGATACTACCTCAGTTAACAAGATGAAAATGAGCCAACTTCTCATCTTGTTAGAAAGAAGTTATTGATCTCCTTTAGGTTTTTGGGTCTAACAGTGTATAAAAGGGCACTAAAACATATTTTTATTTGTCATTATGAGAGGAAAATGTAGCTGTGAGTAAATAAAGGAAGCAAGTTTGTCTGGTAAGAATAAAATTGTATTTTTATATGGTCACTTTGCAGAGTAAGACTGCAGATTAATTTCTTCCAAAGCAAGAAAATTAATAGGTCAAGAGGGGAACAGCTAGCTTCCTGAAAAGACTGAGATCAGAGCATGTAGGCCTCTACAAAAGTCTTTTACTGTTCCCTGTACTCCCCATCTTAATATTCAAGGAACAAGAGCTAAGAAAATACTATGTACGCATGTTCAGTATTTTTCAAAATGAGAATCTTGGCTGTTGCACTTTTAGGGCACAATGAACGCTGATTGCCTAAAATATTATTTTAATAATTCAACCTTTTAACTTGAGGTTTAGGGCAGTGTTTTGAAACCATTACATTCCTTTTCATTTGTTGTATAACCTAAAATGGATAAACTAATTTATGCTTTTGGCAGATGTAGATTAAGGTATACTTTGTGTCTGAGATGAGGTATGGGACAGTAAGTTTAAATCTCTGATTATTTGAAATTATTATACTTATAAATCCCTGAAAGTATGTCTTTAAAATAATGAAAAAAAAAAGGAATTTTAGCCATTGCTACTCTACCAAATGCCTCATAGATACCTTCAAAAAATCACCCTCTTTACATGTAAACTCTGTCTTTTAGCATGATCGTGCAATGAACATTCAAGAAAGAGCAGTTCAGAACTGATTAAACATTTGTAGTCTTTCTTTCCTGTTTCCCCCCACAGAATCATAGTTTGGAAAATGCAGAGTTGTGGACTCTTGACATTTCTATATTTAACTGCTCTTAATTTCCCTATCATTTTCACACTCGTGTTTCTTTATTTCCATTTTCTGCTTTTCTCAGACTTTTATTGTGGTCTGTCTTTCCTGTTTCTGGACAGTGGAGGGGAAGGCTCGAGGTGCATTGCACTGGTAGTTACTTTGGTGTTAGGAAGTCTTCTCATTATACCAAAAGCTCAGTGTTTGCATCCATTCCTGAAGTGCTGTAGGTAATCATTATCCCATGTGTTTCAATTTTTACACCACCCAAATAGGGCTTGGAGGGTCTCCACTTCTCTCAGGTGTGTGAGCCTTGGCAGTGTTCTCTTTGTTGATTCTGGACAAAGGTGTGACGAAATTGCAAACTTCTGAGTCATGTACTAATGTTTGTTTGCTGGATTTCAGAAGAAGCTGTTTATTTTAGTAGGCAATTTTCATGTGTGAGGAGGTGAAATGTTGAGAAGGCAGCCCCTCATCAGTGGACAAACAATTCCTAAGAATTTAGCTAATGGCCCCCCTTCAGTGCAGAGAATAGATGGCAACAATTGTACTTCCAGACTAAACCAAAAACTACTTGTTTGGCTGCTAGGTGTTAATGCAAATTTGTTCTTCAGCTCATTCAACCCTAGGGCTCCATCCTTTGATTTAATTAAATGTAATTGGTTACATTGCTCCTCCCAGGCCCCTGAGGTGTTTTTGTTTATTGCTCACTCTTTGCAATAATGCTTCAATTCAAGGCACAAAATGCTCGATAAATAAGAGCTCTTTATCCTGTGTTGGATTTGCAGGGAGATTATTCCCCTCAAATAGTTTGGTTTTACTGTTAAAAGTGAATGACTAGCGAAATAAACTCATTGGGTGGCAAACCTAGCATATCCAGAAGCAAGGAAATAAGAAGGGTAAATTAGATGAGATTAGAACAAGAAATGAAGCTGTAATGTTAAATTAGTAAGGGATTGCAACTGGTGTTGTAAGAGCCATTGACACTTTTAAATGATGCTTCACTTAATAGGATTGCTATTGAATAGGATTGCTATTGGTGCACTAATATATTTTGAGAATTACTCTTTCAAAGTTTATTATTAAATCGCTTGAGTATTTTTAATAATGTACGGTAATGTTTTAAATAACATGCATTATGTAGCAACAATTAACCTCAGGAAAATATTCAGCATGTTTTTCTAATTGAAAATAATATCTTATGTGATCTGAATGATTACATTATTCCATTTTGGATTTTTAAAACTACAATATTTAAATGCTTTATTTAAAGGGAAGTCCTATTTACATTCTGTTATCTGCATGTGAGTGCCTATGCAATGTATCTCATTATTTAGAGATGTAAATAGACCTAATAATTTATATTGTGAAAGTCTCTCTGCTACTGTCCTAAAGATAACTTCAAAAATTTTATATTTATCTTTACATTTATCAGCATTTAAGCACTCTTGCATCTGAGTGGTCTTTTTTTTCCTCCCCACAGTGTTCAGAGAAAAAACATCTTATCATCCATAGTGCTTCTGTCTTTATTCAGGCTTTGCTTTCTCCCTTGAGAACAGATGTGTGGGACATGGTTTATTAGTGCACCTGGCTCTTTAGGCATTAGCATCACAGAATCACTCAGAGAAGCTGGTGTAAAAGAATCAAACTCTGTAATAGTTTGAGTTTCATTTCACAAGCATTTTAAGCCCATCTTAAGTGCCTGTGCTACTGAAGATAAGGCCACCCTTCCTGTCCTTCCCTCCAGACTCTCATTTTCGTTCTGCTTTGTCACAGAGCTTGGGCAGTAAAAGAATATGAACAGGAAGCAAAGAGGCAGGACTAAAAGTTTACATCAAGGGGAATGGCAGAACTGAACACTTTGATCAGTACTGCTGATGGAATCTCACATCTTCCTTTCTTTGGCTGAGTGTTTCACGCTCTCACTCATATCTTGTCTTGTGATGAGGCCACTCAAGGAGTTCTTTCTAGAGAGCTGGGGAGTGAACCTGCCCCCACAATCAGAAGGAATTGTTCCTTCTCATGGCACTGGGTGTTTCAGTGATACTTGTAAGAAAATGTCCTTTTTTTAATGATACATTAAATTTCCAATGTGCAAAGTTATTTTATTCTTGAGCACAGTATGTATTGGTATGGCAAAACCATCAGCTAGTGCTAGGAACTCCATGGAGACAAAATGGAGAGCTGATTGTTAACAGTTGCTGAATCAAACAAATTGCCCTCAGCATCCTGTAACTAGCAGGGCTACATTAGGTGAGGGTCAGGTGAATTCACAGCAATGTCATTGGGAAACAATAAACGCAGATGAGAGCAGATTTCAGGGAAAATTCTGTTGTCAAAGGCCTGGGAAAATGAATGTTAAATATTTAGCAAACTAACCAAAGGCTAACCTAAAACAAAACATGTCTGTTCTTAATTTCATAATCTGACTGTGAAATAATATTTTGTGTTGGAAAAGTTGTCTGAAGTCATGGCAAACAGCTGCTACTGTTACAGAAATTGTAAAGCTGCTACAAAATTAATGTTTTTCTGGAAACACTGGAAAAAAATAGAGATATGTTGAGTAACAGATGTATTCTAGCCATACTAAGATGATAACACACACCTTTCTGACAGACTATGACGAAGTTCTGTGAGACAAGATAATCTATTTCTCTCCTTTGTTATTCAAGCCTACTTTTGTGGGTATTTTACTTGGATTTGAAAATATTTACATGTATTTCTTTTATTTAAATATCACCAGAAGGTCATTTCAAAAGATGTTGTTTCTCATTGTCCACATAGTTTACATCCACTTAAGTAAAAAAAGTAAGTTTCATAGTCAAAAGACTCTATTTAAAGTTATCACAATGTAATAAGATGCCTCTTGTATATTATATAAGACCTGCTTTCACTAGGTGAAGTGTATTTGTATTAATAAAATAATATAGAAAAAATCATTATGTGAATAGAAGGCCCTATTCAGAAAAGGTCTTCAAATTTCTATGTGGGGTCAAAACACTTTCAAAACTATGAAATGGAACATAAGTAATGTTCCTATTCTTGAGCTGTTATAGACAGAAATAAAATTCTTAGAAATATAACTGTACTTATAACCCACAGCCAAATAATGGCATTCATTCAGCAAAGAAAAAGAATGAATTTCTATTCAAGCCATGGCTAATCTGTACAGCCCCAAGAGCCTGGTACTAGGGCATTGTAAAATGACATGAACCTACCAAAAAGAAAAATGGATAGGCTTTTTTCTCCTCAGAATTTCTGGTGAATATGTCTTCATTAAAAAGAAATGACTACTTATTATTTCAGTAAAAATCATAAATGCTATTTATTGTTTTATTATCCAGCCCATATTCAAAACAAATAGAACATTTAACATGAATTGTTGTATCTTCAGGATATTAGGATTTTTTTTTAAATTTGAGTCAGAAACATGGATGTAGATGCCCAGTGAATAGTTAAAATTGTCATCAAATTGAGGTAAGATACTCACCTATCCACATGAGTTAATGTTTTGCATTCAGTGCTTTTCACTGAGTCCAGTTATATGTAAATAAATGTAAATAAATATATGTAAATAAGTAAACCATGTGAAGACTGCGTCAAGAAGCATGATTACTGCTGCTTTTTAGACATGACATGTATGTTCTTCTCATTTTGAAAGTTGAGTTTTAACAGCTTTATTAAAAATATCTACTACTGTGGGGGTGTACTGACTTCTGACTTGTCCCCCCACCATCCTCCTTCTGAGGATGTATCTCCTTTGGCCTTCAACAAAGCGTGTGTCTCCAACAACATAGTCTTTCATGTGTCTCCTCCATTTCTCCTTCTCCAGTGGCTGCCACTCTTTCTTAAAAGTTGTCTTAGCAGAAGTGCTGTGTGTGTGCTCCTTCACTTTAATTTTTTTTTAGGGGCAGTGGGGTGCTCCCAGCGGCTTCAGAGGTAGCTCTAATTGCCTGGCATTGAACAGTTTATGGCCTTATCCCACACAGTTCTTTCCTAGAGCCCCTCGTTACCAGACCCGATGTTCAGCACTGTTGCAGTACAGTGAGCATAGTGGGCTTTCCAACTCTTCTAAGGAAATGGAGGGGAGAAGAATTTTTTAAGAATCACTGTGCATCATCTACCTATTTTAATAGTTGCATCACAGGATCGTGTTACAAAAACTGGTACAGTGAAAATAGTTTGAAAAAGATCTGTTATTGGGACAAGCACTTGTGTAATTGCCATGTTTTTCATTTTTATGTGTTTGCACATTTTACAGAACAGCTGCATGTGCATTAGACTTGTGTTGATCTCTTGATATAATCATTATGAGGCTGATGTTCAATTTTTACCTTAACAAGTTGGATTAAGTTTTTGTATCTGAAGAGGGAAATGCAAATCTGGATAAAAGAACACAGGACTGTGTCAAAGACAGTATTGTGGGCAGGATTAGTTAGAAAGTACATACAACTTTTTTCCATATTATTGTGAAAAATTTTAGTGCGCTGAGAGTGCTGTACAACACAGACATTAACTGACAAACGTGAATCACAGAAGGTTGGAAGGGACCTTGAAGATCATCTAGTTCCAGCCCTCTGCCATGGGCAAGGACACCTTTCACTAGACCAGGTTGCTCAGAGTTGCTCTGTTGTGTAGAAGCTCTGCGTAAGTTTGTAGTAGCCTGGTGACTTGTCAGTCAAAACATATGGATTAATATCACATTGTGAAATATAACATCAGAAATATAACTAGCATGAACTCACAAATGAAGAATGGAAGGGGGTGTTGGAACACAGTTGAGTTTGTGCTGGAATATTAATTGCAGATTTCCTGAGTTGCAAGTATTTTGCTGTGGGCTTTGTTTTTTAGCTATAACATTGCATTAGTGGGAATTCACATACTGTGGTGATGAGCGTAGTATAATATAAGGATTAGATAGGAGCTGAAATAGAGCCAACTGCTGGGCTCTGTTGATACAAGTTTGCCAGCAATTGCTGTTCCTATACTACTCAGTTGTAGGCCTGGATTTTCAATAGAAGTGCCAAACAATTGGAGTTTTGTACATCAGCGGGGAAGCAAGTTTGTTGAACTCTTCATATAAGTCATATATTTCCCACTCCCACCTTCCTGTGTTCTGGAGAAATTCAACTTTTATCTTGCTTTCTTCTTCTGGGTTTGAAGATTTAGTCTGTCATTGGAAGAGCTATTTTTCTAGCATCGTCTTTTGTGAATATTCCCACCATTCCCTCCTTGTGAAGGAAGAAGGGGTTGTTTTTACTCTCCGAGGTCCTGCTTTTTGGAGGTGTACTTGGAAATATTCCTATTCTAATATCTTTAACAAAGTATATTAATTTGTTATGGACGATGCTGTTGCCAACAGGAAGATGGTATTTCTTACTCTACTAACACAGTCTGTTAGAAAATACTGCCTGATACTTCAGATTGGGTTGCCACTGCATATCTGCTGTGTCCTTTGCTTGGCCTAGGAATGTTTCCAGGAATGTCCTGTATCATATGTGTGCTTCTGGACCATCTTGGTTTATTACAAAAGCTCTGTTTCCCCAGGCAAGAGTCTGTTTTATCAAATGAAAGTATTTGTCACATAAAGGCAGAGGGAGTTTCTTTTGAAGTCTTTGGAATGGGACGTATTACTTCTTGAATTGTATGACAATAGACCCTAGATTTATTGTGCCAGATGGCAAATGCCAGCCTCATTTTGACTGTTCCATCTACTGCTTATTTTGTTTTTCTCATTGTTTTTGCATGCACAGAGTGTAAACCATTGGGATTTGGAAATAGATGGGCTCTACCAGTATATGATTCAAAGAGTTAACTTGCTCTTCATATGACAAAACAAAAATGCTATATTTGGTGCTAATAAATCATATTCTTCAGTAATTTACTTAAGTAACTCACTCATTTGCAGACTGATCCATTGTTATGGGAGCTAGTTTTCTATTTCTTGAAAGTCTGGTTAATAATTGTAATATTTTTATGAAATAATGAAGTTGGTAGAGAAATGCAAAGTATTTAAAACATGAAAGAAATCAATTAAGAATATTAGCTAAATTTTATTTTCTCCTTAACCCTATAAGGAGATCAGATCAGTCCTATAAGGTCTGTCAGTTTTGTTTAATTCATTTGGTTAGGTCTCTCTGTTCATATAAAACTAAACCCAATGCAAGCAGTGTCACTGCTCCTTTCACACTTCTCCTTGGTGCTCCTTTCAGCATCTTAATTCCACAATAAAATTTTTTAAAGTATTAATTATATTCTTTAGGTCAAAAGAACTGGAAAGTTCTGTATGTAATGTTGATGTTGTTGCCATTGCTATGTTAGAAGATCAACATTGCTCTTAATAAATTCTTTGTAAATGTAAACATCATTAAGTCTTTTGAACAACTAAACATCAGCTAATGAATTTACATAAACACTGCTAATGAACACTTAGTTATTATTTTGCATCTCTGCAATTTAGTGACAGATTTTCAAGGCAATAGTCAATTTTGTAATCTTAATTTTATAAAACCACTAGTATTTTTTTGTCCCCCTCAACTGTTTAATATGTAAATTAGGTATTCTCAAGCTTAATGTTATTCATTTTTATAAAACAAATACATCATTAATCTGATTAAGTTCTTGGATGAGAGTGCTGTCCTCAGATCATTGTGGATCATTTATTGTTGGGCATACATCCAAAAAAATAGATTCAAGCATGGCACTTACAGTCTAGGTTTAGCAGAACTGTTGAAACCCTTAAATGGCATTTTTAGAAGAATGGAAAAGCAGTGCTTACTTGTAATGGCAAGCATTATGCAAAACTTAGCAACACTTCTTATCCTTAACTGCAGCTCACTGATAATAATTCAGAGCTTAGAAATGATGCTGTTCTTTGATGCATTTTAAGAGCATAATATAATAAAGTGAGCTTAGCGCATCCTAAATCCTGTCGTTATTAAAGTGTGTTGGTCACCACAGGACGTGTTGTGCTGGCAGCACCAACCCCCCTACAGCTGCAGAACCCTTTTTTCTGGACCCTGAAGTTGGCTGTAGCTTTCGTGTCTTCTTGAACACCCACAAGAAACAGTTAACAAGAGTACAAATTTTGTGCATATGTATGTGAGAATATGTGTAGCAAAACTGACAACTTTTCAGCTGTAGTGAATTCATGACTACTCGGTATTTTCTGATCACTGCTATTAGAACTACATTGTTCAATGTCGGATCAGGTTGTAATGCTCTTTAAAATTTCTAGGTGGTTGGGTTCTTCTGTTTTCCTAATGTGAAGTCTATTAAAAAGAGCGCCATTTATGTGTGCTCTAATAGCTCTGGCAGAGGCATGAAATCTGATTGCATTCAGCAGTAGTTTTGCAACTTCATGGGATTCCAAGCGCGGCTTTAAAGAGAATAAATTTAGAAAGTAATAATTGGTGATGTTGTTACACGAGAAGAAATACACTTTAAAAGTTTTTAGGTGAATTTGTTTCAACAGAATAACAGTTATAATGGTGAATAAGTGGATGAAACTCTGAAAACAGAATGGTTTGGTGGATAAAAAATGAAAAAATGTTCAGTCACTCTTCTGTTTCCACACTGAAAACAAAACTTTCCATGTTCTGCAAGGGATATACAGCAAAACTAGGTTTATATAGACTTGAAGCAAGATCATTAAGTGAAGAGCTACCATTTACATTTTTATGTGAGGGACACAGGAGACCAGGTTTCAAGTGGAGACAAGGTTCCATATTTATTTAAAATATTCAGGAGTAATGATATACAGGAAAAATTGTAATAATCTTGCAGGGTACAGGCCTAAGGATCATACCCGTTTTCTAAAATGAGACAACCATAACACGTTAATTTTGTGGCTGTGTAAAATTGCAGACATTCAAAATGCCAACAAAATTCACCCAGTTTGGGATACATACACTTGGAAATAGTATCTGTATATTAGAATAGCTACATCTTCCTTAAAAATAAAAGAATTAAATGTGCTTTCTGTAATGCTTGTACTTTTTTTAAATTAAAAATACTAAAATTTCCTTTTTAGTTCTCTGTAATGAAAGGATTGACTAATGAAGCCACTTACAAGTTTTTATAGCTAAATATATCTTCCAAATGGTTAATCTTCTAAGAATGGGTTCAGGGACATTTAACATTTCAATTTGCTCCATTTTGTCTTTGAGACTATTTTAAAACTAGGACTAGAGCTTATAATATTTTAAGCACTATTATGATATTAAATATTTCTCACTGATGTAGGTGCAGTACTGCACATAATTCAATGTCACAGTGTCACTGTAGATTAAAAGGATATTCTGACCCAGGGTGAGTGTTTTATAAAATTTTATTCTTAGACTAAAATATTTATTATTTTAGGCATATCAAATACATTTTTTCCATTGTCATCTTTGAGAAAATGTCAGTTTAGCACAGATAAATACACATATTAGATTTTAAGATAGAAATAGATGACTTTTAGATGGGTGAACCAAAAATATATGATTGGAAGGAATATGAAGTAATAAAAAGATTAATTAATAGCATGAGTAGTTCTTAGATCTCTGGTAAAGCCTATGGATTTTTACCTGCAAATCTCGGTTTTGTGACTGAAAGATTTTTTTATTCTCTACAAAAATGGAAAACAAAAGCTTTTGGTTTCTGTGGCATTACATCCCCAGTTTGGTATAGTACCATGTCCTCTTCTGTATGAACCATCTTCCACTTGAGCAGTGACTGGTTGAAGCAGGTTTCTTGTGTTCCCACACGGTCAAAGGAAGCCTCAAGGCTTGTCCCATTGGTACCGACTGAAACAGCAGCAAATGAGTTCCTTTTCCCGTGGTAGAAAGGGGTGACAGCAGCAAAGTTACACCTGCTACATTTATACCCTTCTTGGGTTGTTTTGAAGAGTTCATACCTCTGGTAAGTAAGGTCTTTTGAGAACTGTGAACCAGTTGAGGCTCTTCAGATGTTCCATTTTCTGACTGTGTTTATTTTTAGTCAGCTATCACTTACTGACTGTGCTCAAAGCATCCCTTTAAAACTTGCGCTGTGATCTGAGGATGGCTGGCTACCACCGAAAGGTTTGAGCCCACTTCCTTCCTTTTAACATTTCTCATGCTTTTTTGCCTTCTCTAATTATATAGATCTGTGGAGGTCTATTGAGCAGCTCTTGGCTTAGCACCACTTGTTTCTGCCTGTTAATGACTTTCAATGTGAGATTTTTTACAGGCTGTGTTATCTTGCCTTTTTTCCCCCTCTTACTGACTAGATTCAGAGTTATGTAGAACCCTCTGTTCAAGAAGAAAATATGAAATCTTCCCCAAAACTTCTGGTGAAAGCCTTTTGACATTCATTAGGGCTCCAAATGTCCCCCCAAACTGTTTTATCTATTAAACTCTCAATTGGAAGACTGCCCGAGTTATTAATAGATTTGCACTTATATAGAATTGCCACAACATTAGTCATTAAAACCCAAGGGACATCTTAAAGTTCACAGGTTTAAAACTACAATATGTTGATTTCTAATACTTTCTTATAAACTGAATGTGAAAAGGAAATGCTTAAAATAATAGCAAATTTTTAAGCATGTAGGTGTGGTCTTTTTCCGATTATGTTATTCAGCAGTATTGAAGAAGAACAATTTAACATTTTCCTGGAGTGAGGTCCTTAGTTTGGGAATTTAATTGTAGGTTTTCCGTTAAACTGTTACACGTGTAACAATTCTGTACATCTCTTGGTTTGTACTTTAACAGGTTTAGTCACCACACTTGAAAGGCCTTGTCTTTACACTGAGGTCAGATAAGAAGAAAAGGTTGCTCATGCACATCAGGCTATGACACTGCTGTGACAGTGAACAATGAAACTTGCTAGCTTGCTGTTCAGTTTACTTCCTAGAGCCTGTATTTGCTTTACAATAATATTTTCTCAGATGCATAAAACAATTTTGCCATAAAATAATTTTGTAATGGCTAATCTCCAGCATAGCCTCCCAGATTATGCAAATGACAGCAAAATTATTACTTTGTGAATTTTGTATACACAGTAAAATTACAGACACAAATTTTCTTCTTTAAAAGAACAAAACGATGTTTAAACCAATATAAGGCATATAGCATGGACTGCAGAATGATATTCAGTTATTTTTTGTGGGTCAGAAGGAGTTTTTTTTTCTAAAAAGCTATGTCTGTTTCTGTAAAATTATAAAAGAAATGCATGTTTGATTCTGGTATTATAGTTCTCCAATAACTGTCTTATCAGTTTTAGATGCTATGGCCTACATCTAACTTTTTATAAAAAATCTAGGTTTCTCTGCAGCTGTATGTTAGAAATCTAATTAAAGAAACCAGCTTTTAGGCCATATCTTGTCTAATAACTAAGTTTTACAGACAGAATGTGCTCATTCAGAGCCTCCATTGCATTTCAAAACTACCAGTAGTTAGTACTTGGAAAACTATGTTTGTAATTTTTTTTGGCTACATCTTAAAAACTTCTTTTTTCCTTATCGTAGCAGTGACTTCCTGCCCAGTAATAAATAAAAGCCTGTTGTAATCCTGGCCTGTGAATAGCTGGAGGTTCAGCATTCTTTCCTTTTCTGTGTCAGGTTCTCTGTCCCCTCCACTGTAGAGCATTTTGTTTAATAAGAGGTAATGAATGGTGAATTGTTGATCTTCTGCAATGCCCCACTGGATCTTTCCGTTCAGATCTCCACCTTGCTAGAACTGAAGTCCAACGCTTAACGTTTTGTTAAGTTTAAGGACTATATTTATGTAAGGCTAGACAATATCTTGAAGGTGAATGTGCTTGAAGAGTGTTTTGATGGAAATAAAAAATCTTACCTTGTTTCTGTATGTATCTTACATAGATTTTTTAATGTCTTACCTATCTATTTTTATATATATATATGTACACTGTGAATTGAACATCACACTTGTGTTAAAAAGCTGCATTATTTCAGTCCTGTCCTCAAGATTTTTAGTTATTACTGAGGAAGATGTGATTTAAGTATTACAAAAAATAATTTGCTTCTATTTTACTCTATAAGAATGACTTCACAAAATATAAACCATTTTAATATGAAAAATTTCATCATATTTGGAAAAACTTTAACTGGTTTTCACTGGGAAGATCTAGGTGAATGCTTACTATAATTTTAAATTGGTCAGAATTTCAACCCTAATGAAGCAGATGCAGTTTGGACATTTATTTTCACAAATTGTTTTCCCATTTCTCAACCTGTTATACTGCAAGAGCTTCACTGGGTCAAGTGTCAGTGCTTCCAAGCCTGCCCTTGTTCATAACAACTGAAGACAGCTCTATTTCTCTGTGACAATGAAGCACATAGTTTTCAGGATAAAACTTGCACAAGCTTGAAATGAAGCATTTGTGCTGCATGGTTCTTTAACAATGGAAGAAGCTAATATTAAGAGAAATGATTGTTCAGTGTGTACCAGTGTCAGCTTTTGCAATCACCTATCAGCAGTGACCAAGGACAAGAAATCACACGCCCATGAAAGACACAAGAAGGAAAACAGAAAAAAACCAACCCAAACCCCAAAGTAAGAAAACAGCAATGTGATGTAAACTGGAAAGTGGAAATAAAACTTAAAAATTAGATTTAAGTTCTACGACATCCAAGTGTAGAGATCTATACTACTTCATTATGCAATAAACCTCCTGTTAGTCTAGGCCACACTGGATTCAGATGGTTCATTTTCCAATTTCATCTGTTTTATGGTTTCATCCCAGTCTTGATGTCAAATACAGGAAGTATGAGGCTGCACAGGTATTGCCAGATGATCTGCTAATCTGATTTTTGTTTCAGTAGAGTTAGTTTGCAGGTGGATCAGCTCCCGATCCTAACTTGCTGAACGGTTGCTTGGGAAATGTTGAAATATGCCATGAGAAGGAAAGAACATGGCCTGTTTCAAGAGCAGGCCATGCTTAGCTTTAAATTAAGTACAAATAAAGTTTTGAATCTCCATTCTAATTGTGGAAAATTCAATAGAAAACAATTAGTTAGAACCTGAAAATTTTGAGCAGAATGCAGTTTGTATTGTTACTTGTTCTTTAGATGTGTATTTACTGCTTTAACTATAAATCTTTAGAAGTTTTACTATTTTTTTTTAAAGCAGATAAACTCAAAAAACTCAGTATTTAGGTTTTTCATGTACTTCATCTCTGCACAAAATTTTCTGAAGTATTTCTATCACTGGGATAAAAATCGTTTGGTTGCAGCAGTATACTTAATGCTTATGTAACTTACTTGGTCATAGTATTTTGACTATTTTTTTGATGGTGGATCAGCAGTTTTCTTCCTCTCAGAATGTTCTTGAATCCATAATCTGTTAGTGGCTATCATTATGAAGCCTTTTTTTTTGTGGAAGAAAGAAATAAGCTACTCCACTTTTTCAGGCTTATACATTTATGAACAGCTGAATACTTAATAAGTTGCTGTTGCAGAAGGTGTATCTTCTGAGCACCTTTTTCCTCAGTCCTTCTTCTATTTGCAGATACACAGCAATTTGTGCTAGAAGATGTTCTTTCATGAGTTGATGCAATTTACTAATACAATAGGAAAAGGTACAGACTTCTGCAAATTCAATAAATTAACTAAAGGAGACTGTGGCCAGCAGAAGGGTAGGGAGCAAAGGGAAGGATGGACCTTCTCTCTTTGGTGGTATGTTATTATATCAGGTCATTGAATCAGACCACTGTGATTATTGTCAATTCAGAATACTTAGTTTGTGGTATATTGCAGTATTCTGAATGTTTCCTGTACTGTCTTCTCCCAAAGATCAGGTATCCTACCCTTCCTATCTATTGCGACTAAGTGGCACAAAACCTATGAATAAGTCTCATGAATAACTATGAAATGTATTGCAGTTACTTCGAAGTAAATAATAGTCCTAAGTTATAGTTAGAAAACTAATTGAGAGGATTCCAACCACTGCGTTTTATGGAAAAGCGTATGAAATTTTTTTATCGAAAAAATGAAATTATACCATATTTTATTTGAAAATTCAATTTTACATCTTTAAAATGTGTTACTGTTTATTACTGAAAGTATCCACAAACATTCCTTGCCTCTACATATAGGAAGGGGCTAGGAAAGGGTCATAAAGTTTTACTTAACATTACACTGGTAGCAAGTGAAGGACTAAGTTTTCAGTTGTTCAATATACCATATTCATATCAACATTTCTCTTGCCTGCAGAGGATCAAAATTTCCTCTGAAGTGCTGAAGACCATCAGGAGTAGCTATTCTTGCTTGTCTTACACAAGTCAGAGAATTTGGCTGAAGTTTCAAACCAGTGATAACTCATGATGCTATGGTCAAACAAATTTGACTTTGTCAGAGGCTAAGTTAGCATGACTCAGGTGATGTTAGGTAACTGACTGTGATGCAGGAATTTGATTGAGAGTTTGAGCCCTTAATCTTCATGAATTACATAACATCTTGATGTATTGGCATATAGCTTTTAGAAAGATGCATAATTTTTATTTAGACTCAGATGGATAATGAACTATCTTGCCATACAAATCTTTAAATTATCTAATTAATATGAGCATCTTATTTCTAATCTGAAGTTTTCTAGCTTTCTGTTTTCCCTTTGGATTTTTTATTACTTTGTTTCTGGTTTACAGACTGTTTTAGCTTTTTGCGATTTCATAGGCCTGCTTTAACCACTAATAATTTTATATTTTTATGAGATATTTAAATAGGAATAGATGCCATTGCAAACCTTTTCTGTCATACTGTTTCTGTTTACACTTCGCATTTGAAATTTAGCTTAACGTTCCACTGTACAATATATAATCATTAATCTTTTCATTATTATTATTATTCATATAGTTTCGAAGCTAAGATTTTTACTAAGTCTCACAGTACTTTGCATTACAACAGCAGAGGTTCCTCTTGTGGCTGAACTTTAATTAAGAAGAACAAGAAAAGTTATATTCAGGTTGATTAACAAGTCCTTCTGCTAATTGTTCTCATTTTCCAGAAAACAAGCAGCTAACAGCTTTGGTTTTATTTTTCTTTTAAAAATATATTTGTAAATACAGTATTTGATTTGTCTTTTCCATTTTCTCACTGAAAGAAGTAAGGGATGTGTAAAATGAAACAAGAACTATCCTTACCTCCACCCACAAAACCCCCACTCTTATAGAAAAAGAGAAGGCAGAATGATCTCAGAATTTCATCAAAATCTGAAAAATGTACCTTCTTTTACTCTAAGAAAAGTCAGTACAATATTTTTTTTTGACAAAATATATTCCTAATTTTTTTTTCTTGATTGAAGAACATCCAAAGGGAAGACAGTGAGTAACACAGTAGATTCTTTTTTTACTATGTTCTGTTAGGTGAGCTGTTATTCTTGCCAGCAATAAGTATTGATAATACCTGATGTGAAGATTAGTCCCAGACTGTGGAATAAACCTAATGAAGGAATTTAGTTTTCTTTGTTTATCTGTTGCAAATTTGTTCGTTAATTTGTAGTCTGAAATTTGGTGGAAGTGAAGTCATAATGTACTTGGAGACCTGGAGTGAGGTAAGAGTATGCTGTAGAGAGAAGCACACAATGTACACTGTGCTTTTAACTATGTAATATTTAAATAGATTTCATAAAACTTTTCTTTAAATGCCTAAGGGAAAATTCTCTCTTACCATGCTTTGATGATAGCTATAACCTGCTGTGAATGGGGATTTTTTGGGGGTTGGGGTTTTTGATGTTTTTTTTGTTTTGTTTTTATTTCATTTTCATGGCAGTCCTAGCAAAAGGCATATACTGAATGAATTAATATTTGGGCTTAACAGCTGTTCTCTGAGCAGAACAATATTTGTAGTTTTCTTACTAGTTTTATTAGAAAACAGGTTTTACATAAGTTAATTTCCCTTTACAGAGATACTTCAGCATACTGTGTACTAATTTCTTACCCCTAAAAAGTTCTCTGCGTTTTATTGGTCATAAAACATTTTTAACTAAGAGGAAAAAAATGTGAGTAATGATGGTTTTAAAGAAAATATCAGACTCTGTGATAGCCAAGGATGTGTTCAAGTGGCATGAATACTTCAGTTCCAGATGGGTCAGCTTTAGGGGTCAAGTTGTGAAGAGAAAGCCATCACACACACTTCATCAACACCGTGGAATGAGAGACCAGTGCATTTACTGAGCAATGGATTTCCAGTGAGCGTATAAACTAATTGGTGGATGAACATGCCCCAGGAGCAATGATTTTAAGGTCATAGCAGGCTCAGTGAATTGTGCTGACTTACACTGTGTCTCAGTGATAGCTGATCTTACCAATGAGCAGTTTAGAGGCATTCAAGCCTGAACTCTTTTCCATGTGCCTTGAATAGCATGTCAGCGGTCACTGTTTCTGACATCCTTTATATTTGTCCAGTCAGCTTTAAATCTTTAGGTTGGGCTTCAGCGTACTCAGGAAAGAAAGGAGAGAAGCGATTATTTTCAGTCATTGAGTTCTGAAGATCTTAGTGTTAATTATGCCAAACACGGTTCGTTCATCAACAAACTAGAAATGTTAGAGAGAGAAGAGAGAGGGAACTGATATTTTTGGTGATCAAAAGTATTCCAGTCATAACTTTCTGTTGCTTAGCTGTTACTTATTTCTTCCCAATAGTTCTGTATTCCCTATTAAAATATTAATTGAGTAAATACTGATTTTTATTTGACATGTGAAATTCACAAGCTGAAAAATTGCTGTAACATTATTTAAGAAATTAAATAGTGGACATATCAGTCATATATCCCTTCCCTGCTAGTGGCACATTGCTTCTCATGAGAAAGATTTTCTTTTGTTTTGGATAAATGTTTACTCATTCTTTGTCTGCTATGAGTGCAAAACAGAACCATGCAGAGGTCCTTTTAAATTTGCAATCAATTAAAGAATGCTACAGTAGCTCTAATTCTCCTTTTTTGGAGGGGAGAGGAAAAGCTATTTTGTTTTATGATTGTCAAGGCTTTGCTGAGAGTGTTTTCTTTAATCCTAATAGTAATTAAATAGTTTAAAAACAACTGTGTTAATTTTTAGATAAAATTCAGCAGAGGGTCTATTCAACATTGTCTATGAGCATGGACACATGTGCAGTGATCCTTGTAAAGTTAAAAAAATTGAGTCTTAACATAGTTTTGGCCTTAACACTTAAAATCTAATAATGATAACACTCATAAAATAATTTTTAACATCAACTTTTAGGAGCATTTAAGTACAATCATTTAAGTACTGGTGTATATGTTTATACCTATATGTGTTTGTGTGAATTAGATAGCATGTGCATTCCTTGAGAATGTGAACTGAAAATAATTAAATAATTAAAATCTTTTGCTACTTATTTTTGAAGCAAACACTATCTTCTGTAGTGTGTAAGTATATGTGATTCTTCATCTAGGAAGCAACTAGTAATCAGGTATTTGTAGTAATTATTTTTAAGACAGAAAACAGCTTGATTCCATCGTTTGATGTAAATAGTATGATTTGTGTAAAGGAAATGGCTTGCTATGACCTTCCTATACAACCTTTGTTTTCCTCAGTCCTCCCTTTAGAGAGTAAGGAAGTGACCACAGACATTCCTACCCGTACCAGTTAGAACAAGCAATGGGACTGGCTGATAGTTTGTACACATGATTAAAACTTCAGAAAACAGACATGCTTGGCATTTACAAAAATATCTGCGTGCAAATTTCTTCACACTTTTATGCAACTCTATACCTTTGTAGAGCTTTGTGCTGTTGAATGGAACTCCAAATTTACAGGATTCAAGTTTTGTTCAACAAGTTACAGAACTTTTTAAGTAGATTATATGTTTAGCAAACAGAGACCTTGAATATTCTTTACAGTTCTCCTTGCTGGATTAACAGAAAACAATCAGAGTTAGAATCAAATATGGAATTAGTTTATAACCTTGCTATGTGTATTAAAGGAAGCAATATTGTAATTAAAATGCAGATAAGCATTGTGGAAATCTCACATAACTGTAATAGAATGTCCTCATCATATGATTTTGCTTCATTATACTCTATTACTTTATCCTCTTGCTGTGTCTCTGCAGCTGCTTTGTTGGGGGATATCAATATTCAATTAGAAAAATTAAGTAATCAAATCAAATTTCTTTTGTGTTTTCTACAATGACATTTGAAATAAATACTGTTTCTGAGCAGAACCAGAACACAACTGCTTCAATAACTCATAAGACAAATTGCAGATTTTGGCTATTATGACAGTTCTCTGGTGTTTTGAGAACACATTAAAATATTAGTGATTATGCAGAAGTCTTAAAATGTTAAGAACATTTTAATGTTCTTTTAATGTTAGCTGACAAAACCAGGAGAATTATGGCTAACAATCTCTTCCTTATTCTTAACTATTCAACTAAATAATACCCAAATGCCCCTATTTGACAAAATGTACTTTTCTGTATGTTGTTGTATATTATATACTATTTTAGCTTTTGGTTTTGTAGTGCTACTGTCTCTCTTGGTGTGAGACAAAACCAGCACCTGTATGGTGTATGACTTTTCTGTGTAGTGATGATGGGAAAGATTTTCAAATCATTGTGAGATCACCAAACTTCATAATATCTGTGCTCAGAAATGAGGAAAAACAGTGCTAATAGAATTAGCATAAAAACAGCCAAAGTATGAATACTGAAAATGGGAGAAGACTAAATTATGAGGAAGAAATTTATCAGCAAATAGAAGTTAAAAATCCCAGATGATAACTGAAAACCAGTGCCACCATTACAAATTGGACTCTGAGGTTGTGGTGTTCAGCAATTGGTGAGTCACTTACAAATTTATCAAGTGTAAAAAGTACAGAACTAATGGTTGGGTTTTTTTCTGTGTGCTAGCTGGCATTGGGTAGAATAACTCAATGGCAAAGTAGAACTTGAAAGATGGAGAGACCTTAGAGTTTGGTGTTAGAGAAGTTCAGATGAGTTTGCAGATGGAGGTACTGACAGAGAAATTTGGAGAAGACTTCAAAGAATATTGGCAACAAGAATATAAAGGATTCTATGGAAATCTCTAAAAAAGAACCTGGTAATGAAATGAGAAATGAAGAATACTTCACTATGGGGAAGAGCTTTTTTTGTAGAGGTTCTTATGAACTAAAAAGAGAGAGACATGACCTATAGTACAAAAGTCTATGAGAGATTGAAAAGTGAAAATTAAGAAAAAATTACTTTCAATGTAAGCAAAAGAAAGTTACTGGCATATTGATAAATGCTGTCTGTACCTGTAGTATGGAAATTACTGGAAAGAGGGGATTGATAAGGAAGCAAA
Source organism: Chiroxiphia lanceolata (assembly GCF_009829145.1). Lineage (NCBI taxonomy): Eukaryota > Metazoa > Chordata > Aves > Passeriformes > Pipridae > Chiroxiphia > Chiroxiphia lanceolata. The sequence goes on from NC_045639.1 coordinate 26,579,215, forward strand.
AGGAGTTTGAATAGGATAAGCAGAGTAACTTGAGCCAAAAAAGATGGGTGGAGTTGTAGCCAGAAATGGGGCAAATGGAGTAGTATGGTAGGGCACATAGCAAGAACAGTAATTTCCTCCTCTTTTTTCTGCTTTTTATTTATGTATTTCTTTCCCTCTTTGCTCATAGTTGCCAATAGTTAGATCAGTTTCTAGCTTCGATGTGTATTTAAAAGATGGTTCTGTTTTCTTGCTATGTTATTTCCTTTCCAAATTTGGTATTTGTTTAATTTTGGTGGTTATCATTTGAAGTATCTTATGATCAGTTTGCAAAGGTTTTTGTGTTATTTCAGAGAGTACACTGTGAGAGTGGACATGTTCACAGTGTTTTCAATAGTGAATAGAATTCCCCAGTGAACATGTGCTGCCATTTTGGAAGGAGTTACGTGCAATCACAGAAAATATTACAGCAAGTAAATAGATGACCTCTCAGAGCCTGAGAGGTATCCATCTCCAGGGGTATATTAGAAAATAGAAGGAGATATTAAAAATTGTTGTCTTCATGTAGTGAACTGATAATGTTAGAATTCTGATAAATCTTTATTTTTATTATATTAAGAACTCTTCTGTCCAAAAATGTTAATAGAATTGAAAAACAACATTTACTGAAAGATGAAGACCAACTTAAGATAGAATCATAAATGGAGTTCTTTTAAATGCCAACAAAAGAGCTGGAAATAATTCATAAGCAATTTTATTCTGTGTTCTACAAATCTCTGTGCTTTTCTGTGTTACCTTGTTCTTAGTAAATCTTCTCACCCAGTGCTATGTCCCACATTATATAATCTTTCATTTTATCTTTTCACTCTATCAAGGCACAGCATACCTAGCTAATCCATCAGAAATCCCTTTCCTTATCAGTCACTCAAGAATGGTTATACTGTACAGTATGACAGCATTAGACACCACTTACCTTCCTAAACTACAGATTACTTAGGAGAAAACTATTTTTTTTGTGTGTTTGAGGAAGCCTTGACTATATGTCAACTTCATAGTTGTTTTTCTTTTTTACTGCTTTTTCCAAAATGTAGCTACCTTTCTTTTTTAATTGTCATACTTTTCTTTATTATTTTCTGAATTTTTTTTTATATTCCTATATTCCTTTACTGTTTATTCAACATAGTGATTTAGAAATGTAGTACACATTTTCTTTAGTTTAAGATAATTTCCATCTTCATAGATGGGGAGTTTGATAATACATTCAGATGTATCAAAGATCAGAGGCCTTGTACACCTTGACAGCCTACTTGAATGGAATTTTTTTACACAGTAGATCACAGCTGCCTCTTTGGAGGTGTTATAATATATTGTGTCATGTTTTACTATGGAACTGTTAACAGATGTTTGACACTAGACACTCAAGGGTTCTCAAATAGTGATATACCACATAGTACAGAAATACTCTCATTCAGTCCTTATTTTAAGCCAGATGAGAATGTTAGTATTATGCCCTCAATATCATGGTGGACTCTAGACTGATTATAATGAGTATTTAATGGAATTTGGATAACTTTGTTGTAAAAAGACTGGTGCAGTCTGTTGTACATGTTAGTTCCTTTTACCAAGAACACTGAAAGTGTTTTTTAAAAAGTATAATAAATTCGGTGTATATTTTAGATGGTTCTAAAATCATGTGGTAGTATCAAGTAAGAACGGATGAGTGGTGATGTCCCTTCTGTTGTTGGAGATTTGTTTTTCCAGAAGATATATTTGGCAGATGTTAGGCAACCTTCAGACATCACATACTTGACTGGTGGCAAACAGGAATCTTTGTTTTTGGCTTTGTTTAGAGGCCTGGCACCAAGAAACATGGCCAGGGACAGTGCAGAAGCATATTTAAACCATGTATACAAATAAAATTTGTGTCCATTATAAATCCATGTTAATTTAAAGAGAAAAATAATATGAAAATTAGAAATTATTGCTATCTGAAGGTCACTTTAACACACTGAGTGTTGCAAAGATTATTTTACTGATAGTGGCACCATGGGGAGGACTATGGATGTACTGGTGTTTGCACTTGTGGACTCACAGCAGTTGAGTAGTCTTGATCCTTATTTCTTTTCCATAGGATATCACCTTTGGGCTGCAAGTCTCATAATTAACTAAAAATTCCATTATTAGTTAGTTTTATCCAAAGGGTTATATTGTTTTTGCACAGTGCTTTTTGTGTGAACACCGACTGGTGCATCTGCACAGCCTTTGCTTGCTTTTCATTGTCTTGGTGCTGAAAATCTCCGAAGTCTTTTCTTAGCAACTTCTTTATTTATATAGAATCATAGAATAATTTGGGTTGGTTGGCACCTTTAAAGGTCACCCAGTCCAACCTCCCTTTTTGATGCAGTCCAGGATACAATTGGATTTCTGGGCTGTGAGCACACATTGCTGGCTCATGTCCAGCTTCTCATCCACCAACACTCCCAAGTCCTTCTTGGCAGGGCTGCTCTGAATCCCTTCATTCCCCAGCTTGTGTTGGTGCCAGGGGTTTACCTTGACCCAGGTGCAGCACCTTGCACTTGGCCTCGTTGTACTTCATGAGATTCCCATTGGTGTATTCCTCAAGCTTGTCCTGGTCCCTCTGGATGGCATCCTGTCCTTCAGGTGAGTCAACTGCACCACTCAGCTTGGTGTCATCTGCAGATTTGCTGAGGGTGCATTTGATCCTACTATGTCATAGATATAACATGGCAAATGTTTGAAACTACAGACTCTGGAAAGTATTGTGCTGGAAACTGAGGAACCGTAAAGCCCAATGTTGCTACATAACTGCTGAGTTGCATCAGTGGAGTTCTTGTTTTCTTAATCTAGAAAAATAATTTGTTTTGCCACAAAACAAGGAATTTATAAAGCTTTTTACACAGTTTGGGGTTTTTTTGTTTGTTTGTTTTTCCTTTACTCTGCTGTTTTGTTAACGAAAATCAAGAAGTCTATAATCTGGCCCTAGAATTCATTATTTATATTTGCAAGTCATCAGATCTTGTTTTAGTCTCTTTTTTTTTTTCATAGCTGTGAGCCATTCTGGCATGCCTTTAGGTTTATGACATCCTGCTGTGTAAGGATGTTTCAACTGTGGTTTCTAGATACATTTTTATAGGGTTTTTTTTTATGATATGCTAAATTATATCATGAGCTATTAAGACAGGTTATGCATTTGTTAGTTTAAAAACATCTCTAATTATTTCACCCGACTAAAATATTACTCCATATATGCTTTAGGCATGATTTCTTTGCTAACAACCTATTATGTATTCATAGGAGCAACAATACCAATTCGTACCATTGGGAATATGATTTAATTTGGCAAATAGAGTATTTTTATTATTTGTACGTTGTTTAGAGTAAATATATCCATGAAAGCAAACAAAAGGATGAATACACTGCATAGTCACATTCAGTAAATCTTTTGTTTTACTTTCATTAAGGCCTGATTTAGTCGGATACAAATAGAAAATCTGTAGTAGCTTTAAAGTAAAATAAAATTGGTTTTGATTCAGTTCAAGTCAACCATCTCATTTAAAATTAGCCCAGAGGTCTTGTAAAAATGCTAGTAATCTAAACATAATAATGCACATTGCCCAATTGCTACCGTATATGATATAGGTTCAGTGCTGTAATGCTTTGACAGCCCATTACTGAATGTAATGAACAGCTATTTTTAAACACAAGAAATTCAAGTTGACAGCTTGGCAATGAAATTCAGCTAGTGGCATAATTTTTGTCGTCTTCAGTATAGAGAGTAGATTTCAGTTTTGTTTAAAGGAATTTGTATCATGGACTTTATTGGAGCAAGCATTTTTTTTGCTTCAATTTAATAAATACTTTTTCAAGTACTTGAACTAAAGCTGCATTTTGTCAAATCCTGAAACCTGCACTCCTGTCAGGGTAGAAGATACTCTGTGAGAAGTTGGTGATTAATAAAAATAGGCTAAAGTCCTAAGGAAGAAAATGTACTGGAATTGAATTTATAATCACAAACTCACTTTTTTACCTTTTGGTTTAGTAGATGAAAACTGTGGCTCTGTAAGCCCTTCAAGAGGGATTTAAGTATGAGTCAATAGGAAACTAAGAGAAGGGGCAGAGAAAGTAGCTGTCAAATTGCAAGTATTTTGTGGCAGAAATCTATAAATTCAGGCCAGGCTCCCATCTATCATTTTCCTTATCTCAGTTGACTAGTGCATTGGGAAGTGAATAAGACTCTGGTTTCTTTCTGTATGTATGAAGTGTTGTTTGCTCAGGGCTTTTTTAAACAGCCTGTGGCAGCATGTATTGGGTTTTCACGGCAAGGTTTTAGGAGTGAGGGTGCTACAGGGGCGACTTCTCTGAGAAGCTGCTGGAAGCTTCCTCCATGTTGGATAGAGCCCATGCCAATGGTGTCCGTGATGGACTCGCTGCCAGCCAAGGCTGAGCCCATCAGCAATGAGGATAGCACCTCTGTGGTAAGGAAGAGGATACTCCTTTTGCAGGGACCAGATCTTGTGGCCTGCTGTTCCTCTCTGCTGGATTTCTGGGATCCGGCAGTGCTGTGCTGTGATTCTCAGCTCCTCTTCCTTTCCTATGAGGCTTACTCAGCCCCTGCTCAACTGAATGTCAGCTCCCCATTTGGTTAGTTTCATGGTGCCACTCGCTCTTTTTCGTCCAGCTTCTTCCTATACCCATTAGCCATCTTTCCAGAGCAACATACAGATTTCTCTTCAGAAGCTGTATTTCTCTTCCATGTTCTGTAAGTTCACTGAAGTAGAGAATAAGTCTCTTCACTGCGGGATTTTTGGAAAAAAAATACAATCCCAGATTCAGTGATTTTAATCATACCTGTGGGATATAGGTAACTCAAATTCTAAACACCTAGAAATCATCCCATGTCTTGCTTCCTTTCCTAAATTATTGCAGTAAACAGATATAAATCTTTCTCTGCTACCTCATGAATCTTCTAAATGGCTTCATATTTCTGCTGACTTGGTCTCACTTTCAGCTGTTAAATCCATTTATCTATTTTCAGTAATTTCTGTTCCCAATTCTTATGCCTTGTTACACTTTTCTTTCTGCATTCCACATTACATCCAATCCCTCTGAAATAATCCCTTTCTTAAATCTATCCTCATTCTGAAACAATTTTTACTTCACGTTATAACCTTAGTTTTCTATCCTCCTATTTTCTGTCTGGGGTCTGCCGCTGTATCCTGGAGAACACACAATATATCCAAGCATTTTCATCTTTGGGTCTGCTGTTTTTCATGTTATTTGGTTTTAAGAAGCTTGTTTATACAAGTGGTGTAACTAGATCTTGTTAGGATGACTTCTGTATCTATCTCTTTCTGACATACCTGGTTGCTTTGTGTAGTACCAAGTTCTCTGGTGCATGTGGATAGCTTGTTTTAATTCCAAAGTATTCTTGACCAAACTAATGGCATTTTTATTTTTGGATTATTATGTTTATTTGTTTTTATGAATAATCATTCAGAATGTTCCCCCTCCTTTCAGAATGAGTGGGATTATCTTGTATTTTCTTATTTTGAAGAGCGGGGTTGAAGCGGTAATATCAACATACAAAATTCCCAATGATTTTCCAAGACAACATGCAACTCCTTGATTTAAGTAACTTTTGAGAGGTGCTGGTATGGTTTTCATTTGCAGTTTTGCCTGCTGATCCCACTGGGTTTTCACTCTGCTATGACAATCTGGAGAAGATCATTCATTTGTCCAACACTACCTTCCAACAGAAACCCCCACGTGATTTTATGGAAAAGAATGCTGAGGAATGCTTGGTGAGAAAGGGCCTGAGACACAGCCAGAAATCTCATTCTGCAGAGTTAGTTTATCAGTTCCCACAGGGTTTGGGAAGAAAGGGCAGACTGTTCCAGAGCTATATAATAATTAAGGTGGCACGTGGGGATGATTTAATAGGATTGTCATTAAAATTATCCTTCTGTGAAATGCCTAATAAGCTCCAGCTAGTCTGTATTCCCTTTTCTTTTTTTTTTTTTTTTTAATAGGAATTTGTTTTGAAATGTTTTGAATCTTCTGAAATTCAAGGAAGGCCAGATTTTGGTTTCTTATTTATTTGTGCATGCAGGTTATCTGACCCAAGGGAATTATGTAGTTATGATGACAAGACAAAACAAATTTGATAGTTTTTCTTCTTGGACTCTATTTTAAGCGCTAGAGCTCATACTCATTTTTCTTTTAAATATTTTCAGATCTCTGACTCCATAATATAATGAAATCCTCATGTTAGTGCTTGAAAAAAAGTGAAGGGATTATTTGCAATGCATCTCCCCGTGGTTCTCTGTGGGTGAGTTTTCCACATCATGTGGAGTACTACAGTGTGTGCTAATTGGCACCCTTGTTGATAACCTCAATTGAAAGAGCAAGGATTAAGAATCAAAAAGCAAACCTCCCTGAAAAAAATATTAAAAAAGAATAGTTAACTGGAAGGCTCTGTTGAGTTCCTACATTTGTCTGAAGTTTTCAGGGGAATGAAACATATATTCCTCCTTTTTCCATTCAAAGACGTGAATATACAGTGTTTAGACAGAAATGTACAGAACAGGCTACCTGGGAATGAAGCTACTTTTTCTCTGAGAGATTCATAAATGTAGACATATTTCTATATATGGCTGAATAGGTGGTTCATTGAACATCAGTCTTAAAATAATCCTTTATTTCATCAGAGTTCAAATGATAGTGTAGGGGAGATAGTTCTACATATCTGTTAATCCTGCTGAACCCTTTTCAATGGAGAACTATGGAGGTTTTGATCTTGAGAGTTAGAGCTTACTTAGAGTTTAGAGGCCATCTAGTAATACCTCACACTCAGTGGCTCCTAGTGTAGAAGAATTCTTGAGTATTAAACTACATAAGTAATTTCTTAAAGTTTTGTTAGTATGACATAAACAAGTTTCTTCCAAAACCAGCAAAGACTGACCAAGATTAAAGAATGGATGATGTGGTCAACAAGGCAACTCAATAGGATGTTTTCATGGTCCTGAGCAGCAGTGCCCTCATGGTCAATGACTGAGAGTGTTCTGACCACATTTTAGTTCTGCTTTCTTATCTGCCTTCTTATCTGAGACAACGAGTAATAACACCACTTACCTGTTAGAGGCTGTCTTCAGAAGAACTTAGCCAATGAATTCTGTACTTCCAAATAGGCACCACCTTGACTGAGTGGCCTAGCTTTTCCCCTCCTCCTTTCCATGCCAAGCACCAACACATTCACAGAGTCCGTCTCAGGATGTGAATGGCTGAGTAGTAATTTACTCTGAAGTTTTTGGGGTGTGAAGGGAAGATTCTAAAGCAAAGAATAAGTCAATAAAGAATCAGAAATTAAAGCTCCTAAATTAATTACACTGGTGGTATAATATCTTTTAGGATATCAAGTGTGCACAAGCTTTCTTGGAACTTATTTCCTTTTTCTTGTGAACTCTGCCTTTCTAAGTAGAGCCTGTGCTGTTACTCTTCAAAAACTAATATTCAGGTTATGTCTGTTCTTGTGAAACAGCTTCTCCATAATTCTTTTTAGATTCCACTGTAATCATAGCACAAATCTCTGTTATGATGGGCACATAACTCCCTTTCTTTCTCTCTCCAAAGAGCAAATATCACTGCTTGATAGCTCAACAAACAACTGTACCAGAGGAGGACTGCTGTCAGTCTGCCTTGTGCTGTACTTCTACCAATCTTCCCTAAAGTAACTTTAGGGAAACCCAATGCCTGATTTGGCTTTTTTATGGACCAAGTGTCGTTGTTAAGGTAAACAAAAGTAGAAGTGTCTGCATTCTGTTGAAAAAGATTATAAAAGCATCTATGGCTGATTGTAGTTATTCAGAACAGTGTCATATTCTGAACCAAATATTGTTACTACAGGGAGGTCCTTACACAATATTTTATATGTGTAGCTACAAAGGAGCCCAAAGAGCGTTTACAGACCTGGTGTAGTTTAGTTTTCTGCTTTTCATTTTGCTATTACTTCCCCTTCTTATCCGTGAGTAACAACACTCATGAAACACTTTTGAAAGCAGTTTATATGTTTTGAAATACCATGAACTTCTGAGGAACAGTTATACCTGACTCCATAAATATATTTTAATTTTACCCAAAGGAAAAGAGTGAGGGAACCCTTATAAAAGCACTGTAAGTCACCAGCAGTTTTGGTTTTCCTCATGCTTTCATCTCGGGATAAGTTAGGGAAAAATCTCTTAAGCATCCTTAGACTCATCAAGACACTAACTTAGAGCTGCTCATAACACATGAGGTTTCAAACTCAGAGCACAAAATATAATTCTCATATTCCTGTTTTGACTACCTGAGAGCAGGAATGAGTGCTAACAAACCTCCTGCTTACATGCATGTCCTGGAGGCTCACTGGAGTACAAGGAGAATTACCTTATTTGGTTGAGGATCAGCCAGCTTCATGGGCTTCCCTGCGCTGCAGGAGCACTACAAAAAGGAAGGCAGCGTCCTTTCCTCAACACGTGTCTTCTAAATGTACATACATTTTTCAAGCTTACTGCCATTTCCTCACACATATGTTTTCTTCCTTGCCACTGACTGGGTTACCATTGTATGAACTCTTTCTTTTTATCAAGAAATAACAACCTATTAACTAGATTTCAGTCAGGCTTTTGGGTAACCATTCTGTCATTCATTAATATTGGATGGGAGAGTAGAAGGGCTGCGGCATTATCCTGAGGGTTGTTCTCTTACAGTTTTTGGCACCGTAGCATATTTATTTTTTTGGCTGATCCTTTGTAAAACTGTAAAATTATGTATGTATTTAGGTGCATATTACAAGTATGTATATAAATGCTTTTATGGTAGAAGTGGAAATATGTCAGACCCTTTGGGCAGTCGAACTGACTGATCATATGTTATAAATGGTTGATGTGACTGTTGCTTGACCAAAATTTTCTTTTTGAATTCCTATGCTTTCCTGTCCATGCAGAAATAGAGCTTGAATGATGCCTTTTAAAATCCATGCTCAGAAGAGCACTATGTTTATCTTAACATCTGCAATGGCTCTTTTTGCTTTGTTATGCTCAGCTATAATTTTCTTGGAAAATGCAAAAATGGAGGCACTTATTTATCTTCATTTTGTGAAATAGTGTGAAGTGAAACTTAAGAATTTGGTCTGTAGTTGTCTTTCTAGTGTTTCGTGACTGTTGAACATTCATGTTTGTTCTTTGTGATGATTATATTTTGCGGTCAAGTAGTTTGCTGTACCCTGAAGCTTGGGATCCTTGCTTTGTTTCCAAAAATTTTCTATTAACATGATTATACAATGTGTGCCTTTAAGTTTCAGGTTTTTTTTTTTTTTTGTTACGATATGGTGATTTCACAGCATTTTTAACCTTAATGAATGGTGTTGAACTAAAGGAAGATACTTAAACGTTATGTTTTGAATGTTACCATGCTGAGGTTTCCTGGAGTTGTTTATGAGCAGAATCAAAATAGCATTTTAAAAAGATCATACTGAAAAAATAACACCTAAAAGAGTAACAGCCTACTCTCCACCCACCCCCTCCAACATTTAATCAGCAGTCCTTTTAGCTGATAGAGTCCTAAGTGATTTTTCTTTCCTGCTTTAAGCCATTCTAGATATGCTCGCTAAGTGGACCTAACAGTACTAGTATATTTTATGTTAGCAAGTCATGATAGAAAAGTGCTTGAAGTTCAGGGGGCATTTGTCTCCTTTCTCACAAATTCATTTAAGTACCAGTCTTGCCATAGCTTTAACTGGGGCAGACAACCATACAAATGACTTGAGATAAAATGAAAATAATGGACTGAGCTAGGTGCCGGGGGTGGTAGTTACACTGCATGCACATCAATAAGCATTGAGTGTTATTCTATGCTAATGTAAGCCTGATGGATCAGCTTTCGCTTTTAGCCTAGAGGACCATTAAGCACTAGAAGCTGGGTCAAACTGATATAGTAAGGCAGACGTACCCTAACAGTTGGCAACAGTAGTTAACAAGCAGTAATTTGCTATGTGTGAGACTAATGTTGTTTAAAATCTTCACGATCAGAACAAAGATCAGAGAGAGGATAATGCTTCTTTGTTTAATATTCTTTGTAAACTCGATTCGTTTTGGAAAAAACCCACTAAGATGCAAACATGAATAAAGCATTGAGCAGTTCTGTTGGAAACAGTTAATGTATTATTGTGTGTTACGGAACATCAAAGCCTTGCATATGATTTTCAAAAGATGTAAGGAAACTCTCATAGGATAATCTTGCATAGTTGAAATATGTGATGTATTATTTTATTTCAAATTAATTACAATTTATTGTTCCTAAATTGTCTTTATAGCCTGAAAGTATTAAAATAAAAGCCAAATTACTGAGTTATAGAAATATTCTGAAAGTAAATTAAAAAAAAACAACACTATTTATGTAGATCTGACTCTGAAGAGAATTTTGTCCTTGACATCACAAGAAGATTATAATAAAGTGTTATCTTTATTCTGATTTGCTTATACCTAGACACTGTTGCCTCAGATACAGATACTGTTTAAGTAGGTGGCCAGATATAGCTGAACATATATCTAAATTTAGAAGTTGTTTTCCATCTGTTCTTTAAAATATTTTTATTCACAATTTCAGATTTTACTGCATGTGTAGAAGTGCTGTGTGTAAAGCTTTTGATAACCAAAATCCCACTGGCAATGCTGATGAATATTAGCAAAAATCAATATAATGTGTTAAATAAGGTATATCACTGTTACATTTCAAAGGCATACTGAGAAACTAGGCTGTAATTGGTTTGGGCTTTGATCTTTTTGCATCAGTGGTGTGGCCTTATGCACCCTCAAGCTTAGCTTTGTTGAGGTCTATGCACAATTTATGCTACCAGGGCCACAGTTTGTGGTGCATATTGAGTTTAGTCTATCTTCTATTGCAAAGGGGTTTTTTCTCCTTCCTGGTACAGCATGGCTTGATGGGGGAAGATGAAGTGGTCCATTATAGTAACAACCACTGTAAATTTAGGAGACTGCTTTTGCTTGTCAGGAACTAGGGAGCCCACTGGCATAGCAGATACACTGTAATATTGCCTAGTCCACCAGATAACTCAAAGGGTGTCCAAAGAAATATGTGAGTTTTTAATGTATCTGAGTAAGAAGACATGGTAACGGATTATCTGGCCTTCAAGTCATCGTCATGTTATTTTTGTAGTACAGACATAATTGCTGTTTCCTATCTTAAACCTAGAAAGAAAAAATTGTTTATTTCAGTCATCTATTATAATATTCCCAAATGATTAAATTATTAAATCATTCCCAATGATTTAAGTCTTAGGGACATAAACAGTGTACAGGCAAGGTTAATTTGTTTTCCTTTCCACTTATGTAAGAATTACTTGTGTTGGGATTTTTTGAAGCTTACAAAGGAAAGAAGTTAGTTGTGTGTCTAGCCAAAAAAGTCTTTTGGACTGTTAGCCCTTGCTTTAGCTATTCTTTTTTGTTCCTAGTTTTTATGTATTATAATGAAGAGCTTTCTTTCTTCATGATGCTCTTGTGTGTGCGAATTATTTTGGGTCGTGTCATAAACTTTTTTGAAATTCAGCACATATTAAAAAGATAAAGCTAAACCAGAAATATTTCTTTTACTCCCTGCAAAATTTATGTTTGGAGGTTTTTTCTTCAGTGTCTGGCTACCCTTGATCTTTTATGTAGAGACATTGTTTGAAGTTTGTTTGGTGTAGCAGAGTCTTACTGATTGAAATGTGTTTACTTTCCTGAAAATGAAAATACGAATTTATCATTTAGCTTAAACTTATTTAGAAGAATATTTGTAAAAAATGAGAGTTATAAAACACACCTCAATTCACAAAGTAGAGAACATAAAGCGTAATTAGTTTTTTCTGTTTCAGGGAATGAAAGGAAAATATGCTATACTGTGATAAATGCCTGATAATTGCCGTTGTCTTCTTGTAGCAGGGTTGGTACTCCTGTACTATGTGTAAAAAGGTGAGAGTAACTCATTACAGAATGGGAGTAAAAGTCCAAAAATGTGATATTTTGACAAAATTTTAAGGAAAAAACTCCCAACAAACAAGCAACCCTCAAAGCTTATATTTCCTATTGTTTCTAGGGCTCTAGGAAAGGAGAAATACAGAAGAGTTGGGCAGCCTGTCTGTGATATTACAGGATCTACAGATATTTTTAGTGGAGGATTGAATCTATTGTCAGTGGAAAAATTTCAGAAAGTCTTAGAGTAAGGATGAAAAAGAAAGTAATTTGCATAAGAGATAAGTCTGTATCACAACTGTAGGTCTTTTTACATTTTCTGAAGCATAACATCAGCAAACAACAGTTCCAGAAAACTTTACCCATTTAACTAAAGACAAGATCAGACCATAGTATTTGCAGTCCAAATTAGCGTCAGAAGCAAGCACGGATCTTGAGTAGATTTCTGTGGGAGTGTAGTGAAAGGAGAAAATGTAGATTATTGGCTTTGTCCCTTTCTAACTAAAGCAGCTTGTCAAACATTGTGTTAATCTTTGAAGAAGCCTATGGCAAAAAGAAGGAAGACGATTTTGTAGTGTTTAACATCTCAGGAGAATTGCTGGCAGAAACTCCAAATGATCCACTCAGGCTGCGCTTATGCCTCTTCACTTGGGCCCTGGTGGATTGACTTTTTGGCTTGACTTTTCAGCTTACCTCAGGTACCTTGGCAGTAGTCGGCAAAGTCAGCATACTAAGTACAGGACCATCTACTCGAGAACACAAATTTAGAAAAGCCTGAACTTACTCTCCACAAGGTCACAGTGGTTTGGAGAATTATGTACATGGTCTGCTGTCTTAAGTATCACCAAGACTGTAGCCACATTGTAGAACTGATGGACTTTAAGTCTGAGAACTGCCACAAGAAACAGAGGGACTGGAAGCCCACTGTCTCCTAGTTTGCTTCGGTCCCAAACATTTCCTGGTATATTAAGAGATTCCTCTGATCAAAGATGCCAAGTCATATTCACATTTTATTCCTAAGTAAGGAATCAACTAAAAAAGAATTTAAATCAGACCCTTTGTGGCATAGGACTATGAAACATCTGCTATGAAGAGACAGGCAGCCTTTCCAAGGGGGAGATGGTACCAGGTGAGCTAAACCCACTAATGATATCAGTTCTTGTAAACTTGAGCAGGGCACAACCTGCCTAGGAAGAGGGCTGAGATGCTACAGGTGACAAAGCTTATTAAGATTATATGTACTGATGGGGAATTCCAGGCGTATACCTAACTTGTCATTCCAATATAAATTGGTGACTGAATGAATTGACTCTGGGTCAGATCTCTCATTCATTGTCATGACCTGTTGTCTTGGTGATTGGCTGGGAACAGACTCGAAGGCGACTAAGACTCTTAGGAGTGACACAGAACTTTGGAAATTGCATCCTGAATTACCCACAGAAAGGAAAAGAAAGTGAAAATGCTTTGGGTATTGCTGTGGAAAAATAATGGTTAGAGAATAGGAAGAGCTTTTATGTTGACCTGCAGTATTAACAGATTTTGAAAGTGTACAAGGAAATGCACGGTAACTCCTGCCATTTTACTCTGATGTCAATGACTTCCTAACAATTTGGTTTCCACAGGTTAAAAGACAGGTTTTTTCCACTTTTAGTTTGAGTTAACAGAAGAACTAAAATTAAAAAAAAAAAGGGGGGGGGAAATAATTTAGACCATCTGTAATATACTATATAAATAGTTAAAGTGGTTGCCACAAATTGTGATGGAGTAACAAATATTAATTGAAACTTGTGCATTGTTACATGGAAACAGTACATAAATTCAGAACTTTTTTACTTCACAAGAATTTGGAATATTTTGGTAAAAATTGGGGAAACTAGTCACTCTTTCTCTTTGGGAGAGAGTGAAAGTATAGGGTTTTAATAATTCTCTGAAGCTCAATAATTTTGAAAATTGAAATTATATATGCATCATGGTCAATGTAGTTCTCATTCAGCTATTCATATTCTATAGTCAGTTAAAGGGACCTTCAGCATCTGAGCGTAATGTTAACAATATGGATTTCCCACCCATTTAATGTTTTAATAATTTTGTGTGGTATGTTAATAGATGTAGTTTACTTTTAATGTGCTTTGTGTAATGTCTTAAGTAAATGGAGAGATTATAAGAAATAATTGACTTTGTGTATTGCATTTTTTTTATTTTTTTGTCCTTTTGAAGATACAGGGCTTCATAATCACATCAAACTATTAGTGATGACCTATTCTCGTAAAATAAGTCAAGTAATCATATCCACATTATTTAATTAGATGATTTCAGTAGGAAAATAAGAGACTACAATGACTACGGGAGATATATAACAGGAAGGGAAATACAATAGCTCACTGCTTCTTGAAGACTGAATTCATATTAAGTTCAATCAGAAAAAAAAAGGAATGTTTCAATGTATCAAGGTGGCAGGATTTTAGGACATATGCAGAACTGTTGCATAATTTTGCAGAATTGTTAAGTTTGATTTGCAGAGGTCCAGGTTTGTTCTGCCTGGACTATAAAAACAACACAGGCAAGATATTGAGAGTGAGATAGATTATTCAGACCATGCTGAAGATAATTAGTAGTTCATACCTATGAACTATGATAATTCACCTAAGGGCAGAGAAATCATACTATAGGTTATAATGTTCATGACGTACCCTGTTACTGAATTCTTCAGTGCCAGCTCCCCCATGCTTTGAGCTATGTCTGTTTAGTGATATGCAAGCTACTTTAAATACCGAGTGTTATCTATATAGTCAAACACTTTTCCGGGTCGTGAGCAGACTAGAATGGAGCAGAAAGCTGCTGCTTTTACAGTTTCCCCACTATCACTGATTAGGTACCAATGCAAATCAAGTTTAGGATCCTTTGGTTTGGGTAGTAATCACTTCAGAGTTTGCTTTATCTCTCTTTTTTCTTTGTTTCTTGCTTCTACAGCAGCAATGAGTGCAAATAACATAATTACTTGCCTACTTTCTCTACTAGCATAAGTTGCAGGCAGATAGTGAGCAGCAAGCTGGAGATGATTATATAGTAAACCCACTGATCTCTGTAAGAACCATCCCAAGGAAAATATACAGGGCAGGAATGAAGAAGATTTAGATGATCAAAACAACTAGAGGATGAAAAATGGCTGAATGCGATTGGGTGACTTAATACAGGGTTATCAGAAGTAGGAAGACTTCCTATATAGTTAGATATAACCATCTGTTTTTTAGAAGGAAAGAAATTTCCAAGTCCACATATGATTCTAAAAAGGTGTTTCAAATCAGTAGGAATACCTGGTTTTAAGGCTTGTGAGATTGTTCTTACAAAACACTTGGTTTGGATTGAGTAATATCTGGAATGGGTTTTTGGACTCCAAAATTAGAGACATCAAAATGACAGGTCCAAACCATGAGTTACTAAAGTAATGTAATATTTTAAAGCAATCTCTATTTCTGAAACACAGGTGAATAGGAGCTTCTGTAAAATTGCGGGTATTACTCACAGAATAGCCTTGATTTATTTGCTAGATTTCTCTGCTCTGCCTAAATAAGCAGCAGGTTGGGAAACAGAATTCCATTGCTTTAAAAATGAAATTTAAAACCAGCATTTTCAATTTGTTTCTTTTCTAGCCTGGAAGGGAATTAATCAAATAATGATAATTAAAACAAAACACCTGTGGAAGAGGGAAGACAACATCAGGCTGTGGTGTCCCAGCCTTTCTGTTTCTTTTTTAAAAACCGTTGATGTATTTGACCAAGTGAGTTACTTTTTTTTTTTTTGTGTGTTTCTGTGGGGTTTTTTAATGCAAGCTGGAGAGGCCAGGGAGTAGTTCCATGACATTAGCCTACTGGAAGAAAGGAGAGACAAATAGTATACCCCCTTTCAGTGGTATCGTGTATCAGCTTCATGCAGTTCTTGGCTTAACTAGCTGCTGCTCTTCTGCCCTCTTTGCTGGCCTTGTGCTGCTGTCCTCTCTCTTGTGTTGGGTAAACAGTTATGTGTCTGTGGAGTTTGTCAGTATAGTAATCTAAAGGAAAAATAGTTGAGGTTTTTTTGTGGATTACCCTTCCACTGATCTTGGTGTACAACTCAGTATCTCCAAATCCAGTGCAAGAGTAGCAGTTGAAATGTTTTTTTTGGACCAGGAATGAAGAGGGTAAAAAGAGAAGAGAGGCCTCTTTTTTGAGCAGAGAACACCATTAGATTGGATTATATCACATAGAATTGCATCTCAGAGTAGTTTAAGTCAGCAGATCCAGGTTCATGTTTGCTTTGATTCAGGTAGGGAAAAGCCTCAAAGCTGGTGAGATTTGGCAGTACAGGTAAGCTGATGTCTAATGTCTAACCGTGCCCAAAGGGAGATCCTGCACTTGTTTCTATGAACTCCCACCCTGACTGGAATGCAAGAGCATCTCCATTTTCTTGCCACCAGCATGGTCACTATTCTGGCTCCATATCAAACTATACTGGGGCAGAAGGGGAGTGGGGACTGTTAATTTTAATTTTTTTGTAGGTCTAGTGTTCTAAATCCAGTCAGAGGAAAGTCAGTCATGCCATGACTTTGGGGTTTTTTTCCTTCCAAAAGGATGGAAAAAAGTGTTAGCTTAGAAAATTAGTTGTTTGTGCTTTGTGGTACTAAAGTAGATTTTATATTAATTAAAACAAAAAAATCTGAAAGCAAGATGGAAGGATAGCTTTCTCCACACCAAAAGAAAGGCTGAATACTTCTAATACTGCTCCTAGATTTTCAAGCAGTGTTGAATGATCAAGTATATGCTCATGTCTGCCTTTTTACAATATTTCAGTTTCCTTGTAGCTCTATCGTCATTAATCCCTGGAGGGCATAAATAGAGAACAAATTGGGCTATTGTTTGTGCCCAGTTGAAGAGATACTGGTGTCTTAGGAACATCTCTCAGATATTTTCTTGTGTTTCTTTCCTGCTTTTGTATTCTCTTTTAGGTACTGAGTGTTCTGAATAATAATTATTTCTATATCAAACCTCAATACATATATCTATGCTTTGCAAAACTTTAATAATGTCCCTGTTTTAAGACCTTGCTCTTAAATTGTGTTCTTTTTAATTTGCTCTAATCAAACCAATAGCAGAGTGGTGTATGCTGTTCAATCTCTGCTTAGCTTTAGTCTCCCCATTAATGCGATTCCTCTTGGAGAGCTGTGGCTAATATTTTACTTATTTTGATAAATAAAGTTATTAATAATTAATTTGATTAGATAATTAAAATTATTATTGTGTTCTACTTGACAGAGTGAATCTTCGTTATGAGAGTCTCCTTGCTGTAATGTTACTTCACCTAGGCTTCTAACTACATTATGTCTAGTTTCAATTTGCCCTTTTGCTCTGCCATAATTCTGCCAGTCTCTCAGACTTTGAAGAATGTGTGCCTTGATGGATTCAAATAGATCTATGATCCCTAAGATTAAATGTAGAGGGGATAGAGGCTGAAGAGAGAAAGGTGACATATTTGTAAAATTTCATATTACTAGTCTTTCTACTTAAAGGATAGGAAAACTTACTTTTGTCTTCTTGATTAGTCACCAAAACTACTCTGACTCTCTACACAATTTCTTACTTTTAAAGTCAGATATATTGATTTCAGAAAGCTAAATAGCAAACATTAGTGCTTTTCCAGGGGTATGTGGATATGTTTGTGCATATGTTACTGAGTCTATTATTACTTGGGACTTGCAAATTGAATCTATTTTAATGTTTTTCATTGTCTTTTCTGTAAGGTTAGTCTGATGCAATACTGGTATGATGAAACAAACTATTGTCTAAACAGAGCTGATCTTATCCTACTTCAGAGTTTCTTGGTTTTACTTCAACTTCTGCTTTAGAAGGAAACTTGCTTGGCTGTGGGCCCACTAATACAGCACAGCAGATAACATTGTGCTAACAACAAGGGAATTTTTGCTTTTTTTTTTCTGCAAAATTGCGTTTATTGAACTGAATTAAGAGTTCAGGGGCTGCAATTTCCTATCTCAAATCACTTTGCTACTACTTAGACTCCAGGAAGAAGTTGGAGTTTGTTTTAGGAAACATGAAAATGCTTTTAAAGTAATGACTTTGAGGTAAAACATCAGCAAAAGTGGGGACACCTGCTGTTAATAAAAGTGCCTGCACGTTTATCAGACCTACATCCCCGGTAGAGGGAACCGCCGAGTGAAATCCTGACCGCTCCTGGAGAGATCCCATAGGTGGCAGCAGTCACTGCAGTTTGGGAGGTTAACAATGGAATGACTTAAAGGTACGAGAATAAAGATGTCATAGCTTAGCTAATGGGATCTTTCTACGAAAAAGTGTTGCTCTTTGAAATACGATAAGTGAGAAGGATGCCACTTACTTTTTTAGTTGGCTATTAAGTTTGACTAGTTCTTCGTCTATAAGTTGTGTTTTTGATATTGCTCCTAGACAGGGTTTTAGGGAGCCAGAATTTTATAGTGCCATGATATGAAATACAATTGGACAGCCGGACGGAAAGACCTGATGGGAATTAAAAAAAAAAAAAAAGAGCAGTCTTGTTAACGTCAGTGCTGGGATTACAAATTCTGTGGTACTGTGTAAGCTTTTGTCTCATAATCAGAAGATTTAATGGTGCAAAGTAAATAATATTGCTTTGCTTTTGAGAAGCCTGGCTGAAACCAGGTTATTTTTCTAAACTAAATGCATATTTGGTACAATCTTCATTAACACAATTACTGTATTTCAAATTCTCTGCATGAAGATGCCTTAGAACTGAGGTAGAATATTCACTGAATTGTTTTTGCTCTCTAGAGAAGGATGCCATTTGAACTTCATAAACAGAATATCTTAGTTAAATTACCCCTACTGAATTAATATGTGCTGCTTGTAAATATATTTTATGGTATATACTGTTGGGCAAGTAGCAATGCTGTTTTCATTTTTAACTTAACCCCCCTTCCTTTTATAAGTGACACATGAATTGAATTTCATCTCTTCAGAAGTACCACAGCACAAGAAATATCATACCGTGCTGCTGAAAAACTAGCTGCTTTTTTTCCTCTATATTTTTATTACAATAAGTATTTTACCCAGTAATTTTTTCAAATTGTGTTGAAAAATCACTGAAGCTCATCTCTTACTTGTTTTAAGAAAAGAGTACAACCACGTCACTCATTATATGATTTCGAATAAAGTGGTAAGAAGTGGGCTTTCTAATATGACAATGAAACAATAAATAAAAACTGTTTACTCCTGTATCAGTGTGGATTCCTCTTTTCAGGGTGAACGCATTAGTGTACCCTCCTACATGTATAAATACATTCTTCCTAGATGGAACATTTGCCTAGCTAGCGTTTTTTGCTGTTCAAACCTTCACCTGTTCTCTAGGATGTGCTTCCATGCAGGTGCTACATAATGTTGGAAACTTCTTCATATTAGTAGTTTGTGCAATATCACTGGCAGATAAAATTTCAAAGACAGATATCATTATATCCGTTTCACAGGTAAGAAAGTTAAAATAAACCTCTTTTGTTCTATTTTTAACAGTCTTATTGTACTTACAAAGTAATAAAACGCTTAAAATGTAACTGCAGATTTTGGGGCTTGCTTTGATATGTCTGATAGTCCTATGTGAAGTCTATGGAAAGGAATTTCTTTTTCAGTCTTTCGAAAAAAGTGCATTTTTGATAGGGAAGTAATGCTTCTTCCCATGTGCACTGAGACTCTCAGCTGGTGTGCTTCTGAATCACAAGTGAGATAATAAATGATTTCATATGGCCTTTGAAGTTCAACTGTTTTCAGTGAACTGTCTAAATAGAATCACTCATCAATCAGGGGCAGAATTAATATATAGCTTTGAAATAGTCCCTAAAACCTCTGAAAAATGTCGTACAGAATGAGGCAGCACTGAAGCAATTTATTACTCAAATCTTGTTTGACGTATTTGTGGCAGTAGCTTTGTTTGGCAGACTTCTGTGGGCCTGCTGTATGAATCAGGTGAGCAGGTTCAGGACCTCTCCATGGTTTTTGTCTTCTTACAAACTGTATCTGTGCATACACAGCATTCCTCTCTTATTGAAAGACAGAAGAAAAGTACAATTTTAAATGTTTGAAATAGCGAATAAAACTCTCCAAATGCTCAAAACATTCATTAATTGCTGCACAGCTTTTCTTCCATGTTGACAATAACTGGCAATATTGTCAGGTTATTTTCTTAATTTTCATTGATCATTTTCTTAATTATTTTTCTTCAGGTTGTCAGTTGTTCTTTGCTAAATATTATTCAATAATTACACAAATAGGCAAAGTTATGTTAACAACAAATTGATTCAGAATTTCCCATAAAAAATTGGATTTGTTTTTCTTTTAAATTCTTCGGTGTAATCAGTGACAGGAAACAAAATAGTTGTTGCTGTGTGCTTTGTTCTTTATGTGAATGTCAATCACTTGCTTCTCTGCACCTAGGAGAGTTTTAGTTTTGAGAACTACAGCAGATGACTTGAAATCTGTAGAGCATTGAAAACATTTCAGAGAGGTGATGAACACACAGCTTATGTCAGTGTAAGCAAGCGATTTGATAAGTGGAAGCAGATCATTAGATCAAAGCAGGTGGTGCTAAGGCTTATATGTTTGCACTGTAACAGTCTAGGTTAGGGATTCTACCTCAGACTAGTTTTAGTTTGGAGTGTTGGATGAAATGCTCTCACCATAGGTGTGATTTAAACTCATTCAAGGAACCGGTTATTGGTTTGGAATCCTCTGTCCCTATTACAGTATATTTGATGCCCATCTAACATGGAGCTTCCCACTGAGTCTCTTCTGGAAAGAATCCAAGTAAACACACCAAAACTCCTCCACAAAGGTGACACAAATGTACTGAGTGAGTACGGCTGGGAGATTCAGTTCACTTAAACCACTGCTTGTATGGAGGTGCTGCTGAGAATTCCCAGTGCCTTCAGTACTCCAGAGGACTTATAGCTTGGTCCTTTGGAAAGTGTTAGAGGAAAGGATTGTTACCTCTGCAAAGTGATCATGGAAATCAAGATACAGTTTGGGGAAGAAGTACAAGATGTTAAATTTAAATGGTAAATTTTTAAAAATTTGTACAGAGTGTTGTTGCAGGCATGTTACATAATTAGATTCAAGCACTATGCCTTTGATGTATTTTCAATGTGTAAATCTAGGGAAGGCTTCAAGCACTTTGCAAGAATGCATGAAGTACTATTCGGAATATCACTGTAGTTAATTTAGCAACTTTTTGCTGCTTTTGTTTTGGTTTCATAAGACCACTTCCTCCCTTGTCCCCCTTTTTTACTGTCAATACCTTTCATTGGTTCCAGGCATCCCTCACTGTTGTCATTGACTCCATCGTCATGTGCCAAAGGTGTTTGCATTGCAAGAGAGCTGATGTGAATTATTAGCTCACAAAGAACGCTGGTGGAAATAGAAAGGTGGACAAGGTCATCAGTAAAGGGGTGTGACTATAGTTACTCTAAACTGTGCTCCAGTAACCGTAGCTTGTTTCCAATAGTAACACAGTGCTCTAGTGTTAGTGCTTTCATTGTGGGAAAGTAAATTCTCCTTCCTGTCCTTGTACAGCTTCTTCTACATTGTCCCTCAGATGGGATGTCTCTTGAATGATCTTTTCTTTCAGTTCTTCTTATAAGAAATTAGCTAAATGGGACTAAGGAATTCTGTATTTGGAAGAATATATATTCACTATAAAATTTATATTTTTATTCCTCTCTTCCTCTGTCTTTATAGTTAATGCTATATACCTGTTGCTGCCTGTAATGCAGACACTATGTCTTCGTGGTTTTTGGTCAGTTGTCAGTAGAAGAACATCATAACCCCTGTACTGAATCAGATCAAAGGGCTGAAAGAGTCTTCTAATCTAGAGTGGTTATTGGGGATTCTTCAGGAAGGTGAAAAGGTACAGAGTGCTATTTCTCTGAGGCATTGCCCTGGCTTGTGTGAATCTGTGATTTAGGAACTTCTTTGGTTTAATATGGTGCCTATGTTACTGTCTTTAATAATTTTATTGATGTATCTTCCATAATTTGTCTAAATACCTGCTGCATTTATTTCCACATCCAGTGGCAGGATGTTCCACATTTTACCATGAATTATGTATTAGAGTAGTTTTCCATATTTGTTTTACACTCCTGCATTTAAGTGTATTCCTGAAATGCAGATTAATCACATTAAAGTCAAATCCCTATAAAGAAGTTTCACACTTGTGTGCACCTTACTCATATGATAAATTCTTACAATCACTAGTGTTTTTTTTCTCACAGTGCTGAGACAGTGTCTATGACCACAGAAAAAAAAAGATTAATTTTCCCAAGAGAATTGTGTTTCTTTAGTCTTTTAAATTGCAATTACTTGAACATGGCAGCAGCATCTCCCAGGTGCTATGTACTACGGACAGATCCTGGGATGGATGGGGATCTGCCTTGCAGAATTCCAGAAAGTGCTGTTCAGCTGTACTCTTTCCTTTTCTTCTTTCTCTTGCAATGCAGCAGGTTCTGAGAGGAATGTTTTGTAGCATTCATCGCAAACTGACAGTGGTTAAGGCTGATAATTTGGGAATGTCTGAAAAGAAGTTAAAGTGTGTTTATGCTGTTTGTGTTTTTTTTTCAGTTTGGGACCTGTACATATGACATAGATATATTTATTATTTTGTAAAAAATACTCCATTTTACATCCTAATAATACATTGTTAGATTTACTTCAAATGATTTTTCCTTTTATTAAATTTTAAGACATTTCTATTGTTTTTATTTTTTTCAAATATAAGTTGCCCAAGCAAACCTATGTTTACCGGTTGCTTTATATACATCAGTTTTACCTTTTTTTCCTTTCCAGACACAGTGGAAATGCTTTAACAACTCTGGTTCAGATCCCACTTCTTTTCTCCTACAATTTGCACTGCCCTTGTGGACTTGTCCTATCAGTAGAGTGAGTTCGGTTTAAGTAGAGAAAATATTTGAGAATTTATCTCATCATATATTACTGTTATTAAAAAATAACATTCCATTTGTTCTTTTGACCACTGTTTGTGTTAAATAGGTATTTTTACTGAGTTATGTACAAGAAGAATATTTTTCCTGAAAATAGCAATGTTAATATAATTACTAGGTATATCTCAACACAACTTCTTTTAACAGGGATAATGTTGAATATGTCTAAATTACTATCTGTGTACGAATGTGAGTTTTTTTGTTGTTGGATTCTCCTGTGATTTTTCAGTTTTCCCTAGCTCAGTCTGATCTGAACCACTCTGCTTCTTGTAAATATGTGATATTTCTTCTGTTTAGAATGAACAAATCTCTAACAATAAGAACTGGGAAGCTGGCTGCAGTATATCTTCCACATTGTAAACCAGGATTTGTTATAATTCTGTCTCCTATATCATTTTCCTGGAATTGGCTGTGTATAGTTTAAAATGTTAAGTTGCTAATTTTGTCTATTATACTCTTCCTAGTGATTTTCTTCATTGCTTGCTCTGATTAAATTAATCTCTGAATTTATCTTTTTAACTTCATTTATGTGGCTTTAAATGTCCAGATAGGTCCACTGTTTTTCTTTTATACATTCTTGCTAAACTGCCTAAAGAGTTCTGGTAGATTGAGATGTGCTTTTCTCTTAAAATCTGCCATGATACAAGTTTATCATGTTGATCACAGTTTTTTATACATATCTTTAATGGTGATTTTCTTTGCTACCTTTTAATTTTCGTGAACAAAGGTGGGTTTAGCAGTGAACACAGTCATCAGTCATGTTCACTTTAGGAAGACTGCAATGAGAGGGCTGTATCTGTATCACAAGAAGTATGAGCACATGCTGTAGTAACTAGTAGTAAGTAAAAGCTAAGGTCCCACCCATTAATGTGTTCCCAGAGAAAATGTATGGTATGACACTTTTTTTGGTAACTGAAGTTATAATAAGTTACTTTAAAGACCAGGAGAACATAAATTAATGTAGAACCTGCTCATTGATGCTGACAACAAATATTATTGTCTTAACTTCAGTAAAGCTTTGAGCAGCTAAATATTACACAGCATATTTGTTTATTAATTTATTGTATTTTATCACTCAACAAACTTTATTTTTCATATACATATCTTTTTCTTGTTGTGTCCATGATAGATAATGGAAAATTTCTGATGAGATGAAGGGTGTTGTGCAGTTCTCTTTCAGTTGGTGAATAATTATACAAATCCACATGCTATGATGAGTCCTCTTATGAAGTTGATTTCCACTAAATATTTCTTCTTTTTTTTCACTACACCACAGCAATAATTTTCTTGTTTAGAGACCTGTTTTTCATAAGTAGAACACCTGGTAACAATTCAAAAAGTCAGTAATTCCATTTTGTTATTGAAAGTAGTTGAATCAGTTTTAAATGGGCATTAGATATGAACAATGTTATCTGAGAGTTAAATGTAGCATTTTCCATATTAAAATATTAAAACTGTATTGATTTGAGCTAACCTTGGTGTGTTGTTGCCCTGAAGTAGGCACTATTTTTAAAATTTAATGAAGTTTAGATATGAAGCATCAGAAATCTGTAAGTAAGTGTAAAATTCCACAATATGGCATGGGAAATCAAGTGACTCCAGGGCTAGTAGTTGTATATAAAGTAGACATAAATAAACTTGGAAGAAAATAACAACTGCTGTGTGACTCGACAGAAGTAAAACTACTGTTCACAAAGTTAAGAATATTCACTGCTTTGTCTCCTGCAGTTGTCTCCTGAGGAAGGGCTCTAAGTCTGAAATAGATTTACTTCTAATACACAAATCTAAAAGAGACGCTTTGCCAGTATTTGCTCTCCTTTAAGGCAATGTCTCTGGATCTGACAGTGACTGGTTTCTGTAGATTACTTTTCCCTCTCTCCAAACATTTTCCAGCAGGGAAATTAACTGGAATGATAGGTCTTATAGTGAAATACTGACTTGAGCCTTGAAGTCTGGACTATATTTCTTGGCTCTCTTGTTGTGTGCCCTTGTAACTTTAAGCCACTTGAAGGCAGATCCAGTGGCCAATGAGGTTAGTAGTATGACTTCTATTTGTGTTAGACTGTTTTTTTATGAGCACTTTCCTCTTTTCATTGTGCTTAATTTTCTAATCTCTTTGACAGTTGTATTCCTTTATCTCTTACCTCTCATTTTGAATGCTTAACTCTAAACTCTCTTATAGGGACTATCCTTTGCTATATGTTTTTGTAATTTAATGTTGATACTGGAAATAAAGATGGTGCTGTAGCTTGAGATGTTACTTAGTATATTCAAAAACTGGAAGGTAAACCCTGGAACATCTCAACTTTTGGTTTGTATTAAATCTCTGAGTGCCAGGAAAACTGTTCTATTGCCTATTTTAGGATGTAAATTGGCTTGGAAAAGTGACTGTCTACTTTCCTTTCCTCCAGCCTGAGGTGAAGTGGCTTATCCACTCTTATCCCTCAAAAGCCATGTACACAAGAGTGTACTTGTGATGTCTGCCTGAACTGGAATAGTGATCTACATACTGTTAAAGGGTATTTAGAGTAAATTCTCTTTGGGGTTAATAACCCTTCAACTATTCACTCTGTAGTCTAATCTTTTTCAGAATTGCCTTGTAAAAAATGCAGAACCTAAATAGCTTGTTAAACTAGTACTTCAAGGAAATTATTGTGTACTATATTTGTGGATCAAGCATAATATTTGTAGTTTTTTCATCTCTAATTTTCTGTCCTCAGTACTATTTTAGAAGTACGGTGGTAGGTTACTCTTGCATTTTAAGCAGGAAGGAAATGCTCAGAGTTTTTGTTTGCTTTGTCTCTACCAAATGGAATACTGTGCTGTGAATATTTTTTTGCAGCTTGGGATGTTGTGATAGCTTGTACTGGTTTAGTTTTATGGTATTCACTTTTTAGCTTTTCTTAAATCATGAAGCATTATTGTTGCTTTGTTTTCTTTGTTTTGACATGTTTTGCTTATAAAGCAAAACACTTGATAAAATACTAATTTCTGGAGCTCAAAATCATGCTTTGTTTATTGATAGTTATTCAGACTCTCCTCTATACATAGAATTGTTAATTTTGAATGGGCTTTTTACGCACAATAAGTCTCCTGAGTACTTTCTAAAATTACATTAATTTATTTCACAGTATTTTTGTAGACAAAGTGATGCTGTTTCTTCTTTTAAAGCTTTGAAATTTAGGCAGAGAGAGATTAAAATCTGAAGTTCCTTTTAATACCAGCTGTCCTATTTCTACCACATTTTCTCTGATGGCCCACCAGCCTGGGCTCTCTTTGATACCAGTCAAAGCTCAGTTGTGTGACATTGTATTCAGTGTTTCTGCAAATCTAGAAATTAGGGGCTTTCAAGTTGCATACCCAAAAGTCAAGAAACAATCAATAACCATTTTATAGACATATATTTATCATACAGGAACTTAATGGGAGGTAAAAGTAGCCCAACCACTTTCTCAAAGCAGGGTCTGGCTGTGGAGATCAGACCAGATTAGTCTTGGCTTTTTCCTGTCTCATCTTCTCCGGGC
This sequence comes from Chiroxiphia lanceolata, assembly GCF_009829145.1. NCBI lineage: Eukaryota > Metazoa > Chordata > Aves > Passeriformes > Pipridae > Chiroxiphia > Chiroxiphia lanceolata. The sequence goes on from NC_045639.1 coordinate 26,605,770, forward strand.
AACTTGATTCAGTGCTTGACTGTTCTCATGGTGAAAAAGCTTTTCCTTCCCTTTCCTTTGAAGCAGTTCCAGTTTCAATTTTTGCCCATTGCCTCTTGTCTTCCTGCCATGCACTGCTGTAAAGAACCTAGCTCCAACGTCTTGATAATCACCTTGTAGGTACTGGATGGCCCCTTGCCCTTGTCTTCTCCCATCTGAGCAACCCCCATTCCCTCAGCACCGTCTCCTCACAGGGTTTGTGCTCCAGCTGCCTGACCAGCTTTGTGACCCTCCTGTTCCTCAATGCCTTTCTGGCGTTGCCCAACACTGGACAATCACCTCCCTCAATCTGTTGTCTATCTTTCTAGTCATACAGGCCAAGATGCAGTTGGCCTCCTTTGCTGTGAAGGCACGCTGTTGACTCCATATAATCCTCCTGAGATGCTTACCAAAATGTTTGTAGGTAGAAGTTAATAAATTTCATTAGACCATGTGATGCATTTGGAGGAAAAGAATAAGCTTTTAGGAATGCAAGCCTTCTCCTGAAAAAGAAGCAGCAGCAAAGTTCAAACAGATGCAGATTAGAATAAATGGATACTTGAAATGAATGTAATTATGTAAATCAGTGAGGGAATCTGAAAGGAAAACAGAAAAATGGGAGGGAGAACCTAACAAGGTGATCAGGTCATTAGAGCTTTGGGATACAGAGATAGACTGGTAATTATGCTTCTGAAAATGCTGAGGGAGTTGAAGAAGTCAAACATAAGCAAAACTGCAGTATACTATAAAATCAACATTCTTACCAAATTCCTTATTTCTGTTGTACAGGAAAGTTATGGATTTTAGATCTTAGTCTCTTCCGAAGTAATTTACAGGATTTCCTTGATAATCAAGACTGGGAGGAGAGGTTTATTTTTTTCTTAGTGAATAATATTTTCCTGTTGGTAAATGGGTTTTATCAGTTGTCAGTGTGAGTTTACTCTCATATGCTGTAATTTCTTTGACATATCTTACATGTTTCAACCAGTCGTTATTGAAATTTCACAGAATCACAGAATATGCCGAGGTGGAAGGAACCCACAAGGATCGTTGAGTCCAGCTCCTGGCCCTCCATAGGACCATCCCCATGAGTGATACCATGTGCCTCAGAGTATCATCCAAACACTTCTTGAACTCTGTCGGGCTTGGTGCTGTGACCACTTTCATGAGGGAGCCTGTTCCAGTGCCCAACCACCCTCTGGATGAAGAACCATTTTCTGATATCCAGCCTAAGCCTCCTCTGCCACAACTTCAGGCCGTTCCCTCAGGTCCTGTCACTGGTCACCACAGAGAAGAAATCAGTGCCTTCCCTCCTCTTCCCCTCCTGGGGAAATTGTAACTGCAATGAGGTCTCCCTTCAGTCTCCTCTTGTTCAGGCTGAACAGACCAAGTGACCTCAGCCGCTCCTCATAAGGCTTCCCCTCAAGACCCTTCACCATCTTCACTCCCTCCTTTGGACACTCTCTAATAGCTTAATATCTTTCTTATGTTGTGGTGCCCAAAACTGCCACAATATTCAAGGTGAGGCCACTCCAGTGCAGAGCAGAGAGGGACAATCTCCTCCCTCAACCAGCTGGTGATGCTTTGCCTGATGCCCCCCAGGACACTTGTCCCTCCTGGCTGCCAGGGCACTGCTGAGTCATGTTCAACTTGCCACTGACTAGGACCCCAGGTCCCTTTCCATGGCACTGCTTTCCAGCATCTCATTCCCCAGTCTGTCCGTACATCCAGAGTTGCCCCATCCCAGATGCAGAATCCAGCACTTCCCCTTGTTCAACTTCTTATGGCTGGTCTGCTTTGTCAAGGTCTGTCTGCAGGGCCTTCCTGCCTTCAAGGTAGTCAACAGCTTCTCCCGGTTTTGTGTCATCTGCAGACTTGCTGAGTGTCACTTCCAGTCCTGTGTCCAAGTCATTTATGGAGATGTTGAAGAGCACAGGGCTCAAGGTGGAGCCCTGCGGAACACCACTAGTGACAGGTCACCAGTCTGATGTCACCCCATTCACTATTGCCATCTGTGCTCACCCACCACATGATGTGTTGTGTGCTGGACAGTTTGTCCAGAGGGATCCTATGAGAGACAGTATCAAAAGCTTTACTGAAATCCAAAAAGATTACATCAACTGGCTTTCCTTAATCAGCTAGGTGGGTTACCTTATAGAAGGAATCGAGTTGGATAAGCAGGACTTTCCTCTCATAAAGCCATGCTGGCTGTGACCAATGACTGCACTGTCCTTCAGGTGTTTCTCAATACCTCCCGGAATAATCTTCTCCATAACTTTACCAGGCACTGAAGTGAGACTGACAGGCCTGTAGTTTCTGGGGTCCTCCTTCTTGCCCTTCTTGAAAATCAGGACAATGTTCACCAGCTTCTAGTCAACTGGAACCTCTCCAGATTCCCAAGACTGCTCAAAAATCATCAAGAGAGGTTTTGTGATGACATCAGCACCTCTTTGAGGATTCTTGGATGAATCTCATCAGGCCCTATAGATTTGTAGGGATCCAGCTGGAGCAGCAGATCCCGCACAGTTTCAGAGTCAACTGGCAGTTGATATTTCTTGCAGTCGTGGGTTGCAAGAAGTTTGTTGTAGAATATGTGACATTTGATGATTCTGTTGTAGGGAAAATTTATCGCTCTTGTGGTGTCAAGTTTTGCAGTTAATACTGGGAAAAATTGGAAGACATCATCTTCCTTCAAGTTTCCTTCCTCTAGTTTCAAGTTTTTGTTTTTAAATGCTTTTCCAAGTAGTTTTCCAGAGGTGTCACACAGGACAAGGAAGAGTCTAAGTTCACTGAGATTTTCTTTTTGTGGTAAGAAAGAAGATGACACTTGATCATTCTATCAAAGAGGGGATCTGTTCTCAAAGAAGCATCCCTTTTGGCTATAAATTCTCTTCAGGTTAGCTGGATTCAATCATCTGACCAAAATTAGTGGGCTCTTGGGGCTATGTGTCATAGACCTTTTGCTTTATTTTGAATAATTTGTTTTAAAGAGTACCATTTTTTGAAGAGGTACATGTGTTGGTTTCCAGAATTTCGATATGTAGTGATTTGAAGGTTGCCAATTATTGGTTGATTATAGGGTCTGTGAAGTTAAAATTGGTGTCGAAATTTTCTGGAATTTCTGTGGGTTCACTCAGGCTGCAGTGGAGTTAATTCCCATGTTGTTCAACAGCCAAAAATCATCTGCTGGCTCTGAAGAAAAGGATGTTTTCTCTCTATCTTCTCTTTCATTTCTGTGTTGCAATCTGATGATCTTTTGTCTGTGTTTCACCTTTTTGCTACTAATATCTTTTGCACGTGCAATACTTTTCTAACAGAACTTCTTATAGCCTTTCTCATTAATTTTTCATTCCATTTTGCCTACTGTAGTTCACATGATATGAGTTTTCCTAATCTCAAATTATTTTATTCTTAGTTTCACCAATCTGTGCCTACAATAAAGGTCATGTATAAACCTATATTTTTCACTAGCACAAGCCACATCTTGAGTTCTACTTAGCTGTTAGAAGATATAACGCACTGAGAACTTTTCAGCATCTGATATGTAATTTCTCTAAAGACATTGCAAAAGATTGGGGTTCTAGGCTTTCAAATGAGCTGTGTGTAAATGATTTATGGTGCAAATATAGGTGGTGAAAATTCATGTATTTAAAATACAGTAGGAGTACCTATGCTATTTACAATTATGAAGAATCTCTTCCTTAACATGATGGTCCAGCAAAGTTCCAGTGGATGCAGTTGTTCTATTGCTGGTGATTCAGTAAATAGTATTTTTGTTTCTGAATGCAGTAACTGTGACTGATTTAATAACTCCAACATGTGTTTCCAGAGCCTATATGACAAATGTGAGATGGAAAACAGTGGTGATTGGTTGAAAATTTAGTTACATCTGAAGATGCCTGCCTGTGAAAGTCCTGTTTTTCCACTGTGAAGGGAATTTTACAGTGATAGAATTCTCTGGGGTTAAATTTGGTAGGGAATTAAATTATGAAATTGCGAGATGCAGAAGTTCTATTGGCAGGACTGGTCACAAGCCTGGAGTCGAATGAAATACTCACTCCCTTCAGGCAAAACCCATGTGCTCAGTGCTGAAAGATCATGTCTCTTGATGATACTCTTACAAAATAAATGTTATTTACACTGGATCAAGCTGTGCTGGTTCCTGCCTTGTGCTTAGAATCTTTCCTTTATTCTAGAAGATGATTACATTTCTCTACCCCTGCTTCTACTTTCTCTGAATGAGTTGCCCCACACAAGTGAGATGGAAGTGTTTTCAGGAACTCAAGAGGGACTAACAGGAATAAATTGACTTAAACAGAATCAGTAAGCCTCTAATATGAGCCAATCAATTCTGTTTGTTAAAGCACAAGAGAAGGAAATAACTAGATTTCACGTCTGTGTCATCATTCATTGATATTCCCATATGACATGTTCTATGTGCTTTTCTGTTACACACTTTGCTACAAATATAGTGCTATACACTATAACTTTCTGCTATACACATTGCTACACTAAAACTTTTTTTTTACCTTGTGATCAGTGAGATGCTTTAGTCCTGTTGCCTTCAGATGAGGTACATTCTTGCCAAGTCTCAGGTAGTTGTCTTCCTGTTCATGCTCCTTTGCAGTTAGGCCTGTGTGGTCTCCATTTACAGTGCTGTGGTGTGACTGTTCACCAGTCATTTGGGTGCTGACTGTGCTTGGCTGTACAGGGAAGATCAATTTGTATTAATATCAAGGTTGTACTTGATTTTTTAGGATAAATATCAGTATTTTCAGAGAAGATGGGTGGAACTATATGAACAAAGGGTGAATCTTGCTAATTTTCCAAAGATCACCCACAACTGCAGCTGGCAGGATTTCCTGGAGAAGGACTGCTCTACTCCTCCACCCTACCCCATGCACCAGAGAGAAGAGTTTTCCTGTCCTTGGAGCTGTGCAGTGTTTTTACCTTGCAAAGAATGTGTAGCTACTGGTGAAGTCATGTGGTGGATGGGCTCTGGGTCTAGCTCTCTGCATAGCAGATAACATGTAGAAAATTGCATTCCACATCAAGGATTATGTGGAGTAGTCAAATCCCATTGTGACAGCTTTCCAGTGCAATTCTGTGCCAAGAAGGCACAAGTCCTAAACAAAGAATTTTAATATTTTCATGCATTACTTCAATAAAAAAAGCCCAAATTGCTTCAATTTTTTTTTTTTACGAGCCAAATGACATGGTTTAGGCCTAGCAGCATTGGATTAATAAAATCAAGGATTCTAAACTTTATAATTTCATTTCATTTTTAACACAAGTAGCATTTTTTCAAGCATTTTATACAGATCTTAAGTATGTTTTAGCTTACTACAAAATGAGGAGAAATGCGTTACATTAAAGTGCATGTCATTTCCTTGTGCATTGGGAGGTACCAGTCATTTTATAGCAATTTTGAGTTATTTTTCTGTCAGTTTGTATTCCTATTCAATGAGACATATAGAAACCCTTACTTAGAACAACTCCCTTAGGGCTCACTACTGGATGTCAGCAGTGTGAGCAAGAGGTGTTGTGCACAACAAGAATAGGTCATAAAAATGTAAACATTCAATCACTTACATGTGTTGTTCTCTGTTTCTTTGAAATCTTGGATGTGTAATTAGGTGAGGTTTTTTGATATTAGGAGCCTTAGGACACAGGTATGGACATACTTTTCTTCTTACTTGTAGATTTTGGAATTTTTTGTATTGTTTTGTATTTTTCTTTTACTGTACCCCAGCTCACCACACACTATGTGATCTGGCAGTGACCAGAGATTTCTTGGGCAAACAGATATTTATTTGCACTACATATAATCAAAATCTAGAGATTGCAGCTAGATATATATAGCTGAAAGTGCAATGTTAGCATTTTGTTGCTGATGATGTATGAACATCATAGCTTTGGCTAGAAAAGGTGCTAATTAGTTAACCAGCATATCATTTATGTGTATCATTTTGATCTTGGTCACAATGCATTGTATAAGCTGCTCAGATATGCCATTTTGTTTTATCCTTGTGTCTTAACTATACAACAAATACAATCCTTGCAGACTATCACTGCCACTGCCATTCCCTCTCTTGGGTCCTAGTTAAAAAGTTTAGAGGCATTAAATTAAACAGAATACGATGTCCATTAAAAAAGAATGTGACCTGAGACTTCTAGGTTTTGCCAGTATTCTTTCCTATCTTCATATCTAATAGAGCATGGTATTTTCATACTCTAAACCCATTCTCTTGACTAGACTGTTTGGAACAGTTAAAAATGTTTACAGAAACACAGTAACACTAAATTAGTTCTGGCAACACTATTCTAATACCCTAGAATGTAACTGTATGAACATATAATAACTAACTGTCTCAGTCCACTTATTTTTTTCCTCATATCGAGCCCTTTGGTCATTCTTATTACCTTTGCATGTTTTTCCGAATCTACTATATACTTTTTTGAAAGGGTTGCTCAGAATTGTGTGCAGCTATCAATATGTGAGCTCATTATAAGTTTATACAGTGACAAAATGGTACTATTTTCTTTTCTGTTTTGGTTTTTGTTTGTTAGTTTGTTTTGATTTTTTGTTTGGTTTTGGTTTTGGTTTGTGAGAGATTTTTGTTTTGTTTTGATTGGTTGGGGTTTTTTTTCCATTTTGTTTGGGGTTTTATTGTTTGTTGTTTTTTTTTTACCTGCTACTTGGTGTTGTACCAGTTTCACAGAAGTAGCTATTTTAACCTCCTGATCTTGCAATTGCCAGCTATGTGCCAATTGCTTGTTTGTGAATTTAGAGCTGTCCTTGCTTTATGAGTTTTTTTACATTTGTCTGCATTGTATTTTTGACTTTCATTTTAATGTCCCATTAATATCTCAGTTTCATCAGTCCCCGCTAGTCATTGGACTGGTTTTCACTTGGATGTTGTATTTATTGGAATGTGTAACCTAGCTACACTTGCATTTTCAACAACTTTTCCAGTGTCCTGGAACAGACTCTTGAAATATTATGTTTATTTCCCTTCACTCTGCAAACTGACAATATATTTGATTTTGTATTTTGTGTCTTATATCTCAATAACACTTTTTGTCTTTTAATCTACACTAGAACTGCAGCTTTTATTTCAGAGCTATCAAATATCTTTCAGAAATGCAGCTGGAGTACATCAACTGAAACTCTCTTATTTCTGGGGTTATTGCCTCCAACAGAGGCTTGTGAGGCAGGACTTCTCTTTGCAGGAGAGTGCTGGTTCTTTCCTAATGTCATCGTTAGGCACATGTGAAGGCAATGTATAAAGACACATATAAAGACAATATGAGTGAAAGGTTACACACCACAGTTCTGTTGTTTAGTTCTTGAATTCCTTTAGCACTCCTGAGTGAATGCCTTTTGATCCTTGGGACTTGTTACTCTTGGCGTTGCCTGTGTATTCTGCAGCTGCTTCGTATAGTTTTTACATATGTTTTTGTTTCCCTTTGCTAATGGCTTTCTATGCTGGTTGTCTGTTGGTGTTGCAATGTCTTGGCAAACTTCTGACATGTTAAGAAGTTTTTACTTTCCTTTTACAATTTGTCTAATTGCTTTATTACCTTCTTATTCCTGTATAGCTTGTACTCTGATGTTAGTGAGACTATTTGTCTTGTTTCTCTACCATCATGATTCCAATATGCCTTTTGTGTCAAACAGTTTTAGAAGTCACATTCTGCAAGTTTTTAGTAAAACCTCTTAGAACTGCTTTTCTTCTCAAAAAGCGAGTGCAGTTTCCCTTTTGTGGAAGAGTAATTCAGTTGCCTAAATGGACTGATCCTCCCTCGTTCTACAGCAATGCAAAACATCCCTTCTGCTTGTTTTGTTTAAGGCACCAACACACAGCACTGTTTATTCTCAAAACAAATTATTTTTTTCTATATAAACATACAAAGCTACCAAGTAGCAGGTATACCTTTTATGATAAAGTAATCAGTCGTTTAAGAGATATTCAGTAATGCAAGCAAATACAACTGGATGTTATCTATTTTGTTATATGTACGATGCTATTATCTTACCATGACACTTTTTGTGGGATCCTAATATTTTAAGAGTGAGATATTATAGCTCCAGTGTTCTAAACTGGATACAGCAATAAAGCATTATAGAAATGTTAATCCATTAATTTTCATACATTGTATGAATTTAAGGAGGTCTTGCTTTTGTATTTTTGTTATTGTGGAGATGTAGATAATAGTTACATTTGGATAAAATTCTGCACAAATTAGCTACATCTAGAGTTAGGGTTTCACCTATTTCTCTGTGTCAGTGCATGTGTATGTGTAAGAAAGAAGAGAAGAATCCCATGTTCTTTCCGGGAAAGAGGTTTGTGCTTTTCTAATAGAATAATAGGAAAATGTACAGTTTAAGAGTCCATTATGAGAAGAATATTATCTTTTTCCTTTCTCTTGATTTCTTGTGGGTTTTTCTTCGTCCCTCTCCCCTGTTATTTACAACCAACGATAAGGCAAAACCATGTTTCTGTGGTTTTGGGAAGTTACATTACGATTCTTTGTAACAGATGGAAATGAAAAAGGTACCAAGTGTGTTATTACAAAAGAAAGAGTTACTGTACAGGCTTTTATGTAATTTATACTATTTTTATTCCATAAAATTTCCAATATATTAAATTTTGTTTTACAAAATAGAAATTGTATGTTTTTTGCCTAATTGTAGAAAAAATTCAAAGAACCTGCAATGTTGAGGCTTTGTGTTAGGAGGGCATTCCATCTGTTTATGCTCCGTTCGATGACCACCCATAGCAGTTAAATATGGTCTTTGCATACCTGTACTAGAGTAGGGAGCCACCTCTGGTTTGAATTTATTTAGTACATCCTTTAGAATCATGTGGATGACCCACAAACATTGAGGGTGTTTATGTGCAGGCAAAACATTAAGCAGTTGGTCCCCTGTGAGTTGTCAAATCATCCAGGAAAGTCACTATCGATCCTCAGTTTTGAGAGCTTGAGATGGAAGTGCACAGAGAAAGGGGAGGTTCAGGTGAGCTAATGGTGAGTTAAGAATGTAATATACAGGTAGGCAGGTACTTCTACGTACAACCCATTGTCTTTGGTTAAGAAACTCTGATTATGCTTGGCAAGAGAAACCGTCAAAAATAGTTATCTGAAATAATTGGTTTTATTCCATGTCTACCTGATGGCTGTGAGGTACAGCAGTTAAAGGCGAGCCAGGAAACTGACTTGAGGAGCAAATAAGTTTGAAATCCTGCGATGGACAATCCTTGGATCTTTGCAATTGTCAGGAGTTGAATATGCAGTTCACATTGCTAGACAGAATTGGCTTGGCTTAAAAAATAAATAGCATGCAGAACATTTCAGTTAGATGGAATGCATTTTTCTGAGTAAGCAGAGATTTTGACTAATGCTAGATAGGTATTCAAGAGCTGTGTGGGATACTTCTGTGGCAATGCAGCATGAAGCCACTTTTGAGAGAGACCCTGAGGTATTTCGTAGTATGTGGTCCATTGCTATATTGAACTTTCTTGTCACAAGGATCTTGGACTGCCTAGCCCTAACTCAGATCCTCGTTGGGTGCCAATACTAACTTTCCATTGATAAAATTTATAATGATAATTTCTTACCTTCACCGGCTATGAGATATGTGAGGGCATTTCCTCTTTTCTAAAGATAAGTTACCTTGTTTGATAAGAGCCTGTGCTGAATGGCTTCTGAAAGCCCAAATGGTCTGTGCCTGGTCTCAAGAGAAGGGAGCTTCCAAAGAGAATGGGGGATAGAGTATCCTATGAAGTACAAACAGGCACTTTACTCCAGTCTTTTAGCTCTTTACTCAAAATGAGTTTTGAGTAGACACTTCTGGCTTATGTCTACAGAAAGGTGAAAAGTAATGAGAAAGATATGATGGTTCTTCAGTGCATTGCTGGATGATTTCTGGAGAATTCAGTGGTCTTGCTTTCTTATCTGAGGACAATGATTCTACATGTTGAATCAGTAGGAAAAGCAGAATGAAGTCTTCATTTCAGCACCCCTTTTCTGAAGAACACTATTCTATTAGAATACCTTAGTCAAATAAAGAAGGGAGGTGTATCTCATGGCTTACCTAGGAGTTAATGGAATTAATGAGATTAATTTGATAACAGAAAGATGATGTTTGTCTTAAAATATGAACGTAAAGTTATACTAATTTGTTTTTAAATGGAAGTTATTTATATTTTAATAATTCGTCTGCATGCTACCAGTTGATTTTAATTTCTTGTTTCCTTTTTTTTGTATTTTTCTCTCAAATTTGGTCAGGGCGTGCATTCATTTGCATCACTCTTCTAAAATTTTGTTGTATATAAGTCTTCCTTATAGTCACTATGTGATGTACTTTGAAGATTTCTATTTCTATTTCTTTGAAGATTTCAATCCTGCTGTTTTCAGAAATTCTTGAAAAACACATTATAGTTATTAAAGGTTATTTCTTGAAAAACACATTGTAGTTATTAAAGGTATTTCCAGAATGACTGTTATCACATCAGAATTCTGGTTCTCCACAAGTGCTTCAGTTAGAAAGATTATTAACACTGATGATCTTGTGTTTGAAACAATCTTAAAATAATACAGTGAAGTCCCTTGTCATAACCTGATAGACCTCAGTAGGGTTTGGATTTGTTTGGGTTTTCTTTCTTTTAACAGTAACATATAACATAATGAAATGTGAGGACACATATCCTCAGCCATCTGATCGAGTTGGTTCATTTCTGATCTATAATGCTTGGCTACCTCGAATATGCTCGGATGGAATGTGAGAATACAGAGATCATGCAAAAGGGAGTGCAGCCTTAGAACACACAGTAGTTCACATAACAACCCCAGAGGTTTTTTGGTGTAGAATACTGAATGGGAATGTAAGGAGTGATATGTAATACCTGGGGAAATGCACTGTCATTAGTGTGTTCGCTTCATTTAAGATTAACGTTTTATTATTGGTTTGAATATTTTTGTATATAACTATGCTGGTTTTTCCTACGTGTTTGTAATTTTATTGACAATATAACATGAATGATATGGAAAACTTATACAGGTATTAAATAGTTAGGATAGTTAGGATAATTAAGTCATGTAGGGTTTAAATTAACTGGCTGAAAGCTTGTAGGCATTCATGCCACATTATTAATCTGAATCAGATAAGCCAGTGCATCTGATTGTTAAGCAATTAGATATTTATCCTTCTCCAGGTTTAGTGAGTTGAACTGGGTTATTGGCCCATAGCACTAGTTAATGTTTAAATGCAGAAAAAAACCAAAAAGCTGACTTGAAAAGAAATCTTTTCCCTCAAAGTTAGCTTTTTCTTTTCTTGCAATAATTTGTACAGTTCAATTAATTGTCCTATAGGGTAGATCTGATAATGCTGACCTGCCTTGATGGCAGTTGTACAGTTCTTTGGTAATTTTCTTCTTCATGAGTAATTAGTAAAATTTTTAAATATTTATTAAAACAACATGAAATCATACAGTAAAAAAAAAATTACTGTATTGTTTATATGGTTGTGAAAATATATTCCCATGCTGAAGATGAATTTTCCTTAGTGAAAATCAGAAACATGTGTGCCAGTTTGACTCCTGGTTCCTCACTCTCACACTGTGCTCTAGTGCACACGAATGGCGTTTTTTCACCATTGTCCTGGAGCAACCAGTGGGGCCTGTTAGAGGTTACCACAGGTATACATATTCCTGAGAGTGCTGGGGTGTTCTACCTTTCCTTTTGAAGAGGTCCTCTTTTTCTGCCTAGGAGAGAGATTTTAGTAAAACCTGAGAACACTGAGCTTTTCCTGGAATTGCTAGGCATGTTCCTTCTCCCCACTCTGGCTGGACCTAGTTAGTGTGCAGGCATGAAAACTCCTAATTTTGTGAGAGGCAGTGGACCTCCCAATGCACCAGAGGCAGTAGAGCAATTTTACACAGATAGCTTGGGACAAATCCCTTCTAAGGAAGCCACGCTGTGCTTTCTTTTGCCTGCCGAATGACTTTGTATTTTCCAATTATAAGAGCAAGTCACTGACTTTTTTTCAGCCTTGGTTGCAGTTCTGTCAATTGAAGAATAAAGTGTGGGCTGATTCTTCTTGAGCTGATTTAATTGCTTTAGAGCCAAATTATTGAAGCTTTGTGGTACAGATATGATACAAGAAAAATGGTTTCTCTATCATTATTCTAAATATTTGAATATTTAGGGCTTAAATCTTGTTTTTTCATGTTTTTGCAAGTGAGGTGGAGAAAAATATTATTAAAATGTGTGTACTTATGTTTAAGTAATTAAAAAGTTTGTACAAACTGTTTTATAAAACAGTGCTTGGCTTTGGGTGACTCACACTGTGTGATGCAAACGTTTATTAGGCCACTTACACAGGTTGTTATCAACAGAAACTGTCCTGTCTTTAGACTGTCTTTGATTGACAATCAATTGCAAGTATCCCAAAACTGCTGAGGAGAGAATGAAACATTATTTTACCTCTTACTGCAAACATGGCTAGAAATTGCACCAAAGGAAAGTTGTTTTCTTTTTCTCCAAAAACTCTTCGTCTGAAATTGTGCTTCAGTTACTTCAACTGTACTCACTTAACATAAATGAAAATTGGTTTACGGGTTTAATAGCATTTTCATAGGATCTGAGTTAGGAAAGGAGCATCTTCATCCCCAGAGGTATTAATTCCTCTAGATAGAGCACTTGAGAAATAATCCAGAATTTTCTTCAAATCCAGAAGTATTTTATAACTTTCCTTGTCGAAGCATTTTATAATTTCTCTTATAAAAGAAAAGTGTTCACAACAATAATATGATTAAAAATTGTCTCATATTCTTATTATACTTTAATTTTATGAGACTATTAGGTTATAGTCTATTAAAATAGACTACTAAAGTTGATTTTTAAATACCCTATGTACTGGACATTATGTTGATAAATTATTCTGTAAAGTAATACTTGATATTGCTTATAAGATTTTTTTTTTCTGTTTTATTGAAATATGTGGATTTTATCTATGTGTTTTTATCTTCCAACTTATCTTTAGTTGTACCACTGTGTGCTGTTTCAGGATTTGGGATATATCCAACAATTATTTTTAGGGTTTAGGCAAAATACAGAAGCAGGGTAAGAATTTTTTAACCCAATATATTTGGGGCCTTCACCTTAAAATCAGGATTGCATTAGATTGTTATATCTTAAATTGTGACCAAATTTCAATTTAATTAAATTATTAAATATATGACTAATTATTGTTAGTAATAAATTCTATTTGCTCACCTATTAATATATGGCTCATTTTTGTGGGACTATAATTTGTTGATTGTGGTCATGTATTGAATTTTTTGGGGCACTGCTGGTGTTTTATTAGGTACCAGGTAGCAGATACATCCAAATTCAAAACAAACACTAACATATGGGCATACCCACAAAGATGCATGTGTAATGAATTTTCACACTTGGTAAATTTCTTTGTCTGTACTAAGTTAGGATCAAAGTTTGTATCATTAAAGAAAAAACAACCCTCCCTGCTTGTTTTCTTTAGTTTTAGGAAAAATTCAGTGTCTTGTATTCTGTATTTGTAAATAATGGGATTTTGGCATATATGACTTAAAGGAAATCCAGTAGGTCACACAATGTATAGTGAAAAAGTGTATATATATTTTTACATAAGAACAGTTAAGTAGTTGAGTCCCTCTCCTATAAGGCCCCATTTTTTTCTTTCCTGACTTCTAGATCCTTTATTTTTATCATTGTATATATTGATAGCATCAATATGTAAAAGAAGAAGTCTCAGTTTTCCCAGCTGTTCTGTTCTGTCTCTTGTGCACATTCTTTGTTTAGATTCCAGACATTCAAATAAATTTGCATGTTGAGGAGACCTTTGCAAATCCACTTTTGCTGGTAAGATTAGAGTAATTTTTGTTCTTTTTGTAGAGAGGAGTGGGGATGGGGGATTAGCAATAATGTTAAGGCTGATGATATGGCTTTAGGAATACGAAATATTCTGTATTTCATGAGAAAGTGTCCTTAGTCATGAAGATTTGTAACAGAATTCCCTCTGGTCTCTGATCACATATGCATAAGCATTTCTTGTTAATTTGTCTGGCAAGGTATGGTATATATCTCTTTGTAGTAGTATTTCTATCAAACAATTTGGTATATATTTCTTTGTAGTATTTCTATCAAGCAATTTCTCCTAAATGTCTAACTGTTTTTAGCAACTGAAAGACTTCATGGAGGCCTCTGGTTTTGTCTATATGTATATGGAGAAAATTACAATATGGAAGTAATTTGAGAAATTTCAAGTTTCAGCAGTAGTGATCTAGAAATTGAATGGGTTGCAAATACAATATTCCAGTGCACTGCGGCATATATAATGTATGTGCAGCATATGCTGAGGTCTTTTTCAAAACATTTACATTAAACCTGTCAGGTATTTATGAATAGCAAAAATTAATTTCCCCCAGTTCTGTCATCAGTTACAGAAATGGATTTCAGCACAGAAGACTGTCAGGGTTTCCTGCATACCAGAACAGCTCACTTCAATGTCATAGAATTACACCAGGTGGCCTGCTAAGAGTCAGCTTAATGTGATTCCAAATGATAGGGTAGAGAATGTGAGGGAAATTAAAATAGTATCATACTTATGATTTAAAAGGAAGTTAATTACAAGGGCTTGTTAATAAACAAAGAAAAATTCAGAATGTATTATCTGTTGCAGAGCATATCAGTAGTGAATGTGATACCATAAAAAATAAAATTTAACACTGCATAACTTTACATTGACTATGAAATATTTAATTAATTTGTTGACATGTTTTGCTTATTAATGGATTTTTGTCTTTGGAAAGAATTATTGAAATGATAGGTTTAGCCTTTATATTTTTGAATGCTGTCTGACAATGCAAACGCAGTTGTAGCCTCTTTTTTTCTTGTTTGCTTCTTTCATGCAAATACAAAACCAACTGAATGTGGCTTGTGTTTTGAAATAAAAATATTTATTCAATTAGTATAAAGTAGTTGAACACCAGAGAGTATACAGGACATATTCATTACTGCCTAGTTTTCCATTATCTGAAAATTGATTACGTAAAATTGCTATGTTAGGTGTTACTTAACAAGTTAAACCTGAATGATTTGTTACTGCCTACTTGTTACACAGTGTTCCCAGTGTGCTTGCATGGAGTGCTCCATGACTACCAGAGATGAGATTTCAGAGAATACTAAATTTGGTTGGTTCTTTTCTTGAAACACAGTTCTTATAACGGGGAAAAGAAATGGTATATTTTGCCTTTACAGACTAAAGAGTAAATATATATGACCTTATTTTTCAGCTTCTAAATTAAAAAAAAATAAACCAAACTGTAGGCAAGCTTAATCATATTTTCCTTACTGTCTAGGTACAGTGAACAAAAGACACATCTGACTTTATACAGAGGTTGAAGGGCTTTCTTTGTATTACAGAATTTCTTATTATTAATTTTACAAATAGTCAGTTGACCAAAATTCCTTCCTTTTTGAACTTTGGCCACACGATTGCTAAGTAATCCCCCAAATATCTCCATGTCTTCAGCAGGTTTTCTGTACTGTCCTACATGTCTAATACTGCAACAATCTGAGATTGTTGTTCCTTGAGAACTGGTCTGATCAAAGGTTTACCACTCCCTGGATTTCCCCCCTCTACTCTTCACCAGGAGTCCTTCCTCTGTGCTGGCAGGATCCTTCCACCAGCCAAATTAATTTAAATGGCAGAAAAATGGTTGTTGGGGTTTTTTTATTTTATTTTATTTTTATTTTATTTTTTTGGGGGGGGGGGGGAGTACGGATTTGCTCTCCTGCAATGAATTGAGTTGGTTTACAGTGGCATGAACATGATGAGTTCCAGAGCATAAGGTAATGGCAGCTGGGAGCAGGGAAGGAAAAATGCTGAAGGATGGGTTTGGAGGGGAAAGGACCTTCCTTCATAAGTAGCAGTGAACTACTACTACTGCTCAGTCTATATTACAGAACTGCACAGAGAGAGAACTATTTCACATTACAACTAAAACATTGTTGTTCCTGCCCCTCGTACTATCAGCATGTGTCCTCTCTCCCTTCCTCCCTCCATCCCTCCCTGCTGTAAACCCAAAGTAAGTAAGAATATGTGTCTGTATGGGCAGAAACGTCTGTTGGAAAGGAGAGAGAACCAGCACTGCTGTTTGTGTGGTGATATCACCTTAGATTAGTTGAAGCCACTGATGAAATAAAACACTGGACATTTTCTGTAATAGTTACAGTCACTAGACTAAAATGAGTTCCTCAAGAACTTTCTTGATGGGAGTACATTCTAATTAGGGGATATGTATCTCTTAGTGAAAACATTTTCTTTAGAGTCTTCTTAAAATATTGAAATTATGTTTCTGTGAGAAATCTATTCTAGATATTTCCTGATTTTTTTCTTGATACAGTAGTCAGAATTGCAGGACACAACAGGTAAAAACTCGACTCTCTTAGCATCAAAATGTCTGTATGTACCATAGAAGCTACTGCTGTGCTTAACAGTTTATTTAATTTATTTAAGATTTTTGACATTAAATTTTGTAGATTTAATGAAGTAATTAATTTTAAAATGGATTTACATGGGCATCTTATTTGGATTTTAAGCAATTCCAAATAGAATATTTTGTTTGTCTTGTATGGTTTATGTATTTCTGTGCCTTCTTTTGGAATTATTTATGCATTAATGACTGTATTTTAGGTTCCCAAGCAGTTCCTTTATAATTATAAATCATCAGTGTTTACCTTTTTTATTTCATTAAATTGTAGTTCGTTGAAACCATTCATTTTCAAGTCTATTATTTGTAATTATTGTCTTTTATTGAGTTCTTGTGTCCTGTGTAAGCATCAAATGCTATATTTAGATTTGTGATTTGATTTCTGATTTTGAAAGAGAATATACAATGCAGGGAATGCAGCATACAGGGATATATTCTTCCCTAGGTAGCTAGGAACACTTTTTAGAGACATCCTAATTACCATTCAAATATCCAAACTGAAACTTAAATGGAGGTTTTTCTGTATAGAGATTCTCTTAATGGTATCCTGCGTATTGAAAAATCATCTATTTTAACCTTACAATAACAACAGAAATTTTAACATGTTGGAAAAGATCCACATATAGCTGAATTGAAGTAGTTTCAAGTTATTGAAAACACATTTGATTATTTGTTCATTAATTTAAAAAATACTGCTTTTGATCAAGGTGGTCAAAGTAACATTAACAAATGATAACATTTGATAATACTTGATTAGGATTTGGTATAGTACTTCATCGAAATAACTGTTCAATTTTAGAATAATCTTTATTGCTTTGAATATTATATGGGATCATAAAATGATTTGTATTTGATTGTAAGGGACCTTAAAAGTCATCTGATTCCAACCCTCCTGCCATGGGCAGGGACACCATTCAGTGTCTGGGATTCCCGGGGTACGACGGTTTCCTTAGTAAGGTTCCTGGCTACATGGAATATATAATTGTTTGTCCTGTTAAAAGTAATTCTATCACATTTTAAACTGATCTAGTCATTACTAGTGTTTCAATTAAGAGAAAGTGCTCTAAAAGAAAAAAGAAGGAAAAAATGTCAGTAATCAATTTAAAGAAGAAGCAAGAAACTTCAAGGCTTTTCTCTCCTCAACACACATGTAACATTCCACAGTCACTTTTCATGCCTTGATGCCAGGTTTTTTTCTAACTGAGGGAAAATTTTAAAATGTCAGCCTGTGTGAACTCAGAGTCTTATGAAAATGAAATCCTGAAATATATTTTCATTAAATAAAATGCTGCTGGTGGTGACAAAGTGTGAAATAATGGAATTTAAATTTAATTTTGGCATTATTTGGCATTCAAGATGTGTTTCTAACAATCATAGACGCAGAATGTTACCTTATGTTATTCAGATCATCTAAATACCATAGACCTCTTAGTTTTATTGGTTTTTATCTGTGGATTATAGTATTCATTAGCATGGTCTGAACAGCACCAACATTAATTTAATCAGATCCTTAAGACCAGCAGTATGGCCTCCTGTGTGAGTGAGCTAGATATGTGGCTTTGGCCAAGTGCACATTCAAATTCTGACTTTTAGGCCTAAAATGGTCTTTTGTGGGCCTGCATCTTCGGTTTTCCTTGTCATGGACATCCCATCTTTTAAAACTTATTTTCAATGGTCAACATTTTTGTGTGATGCTTCTCTTCTGAGATACACATCGTCCTAGGCTCAGCCTCATTCTGCCATGACCGTTTCCATCATCACAAGTACTTGATCTGTTTCACGTTTTATGGAATCGATAAATCTCATCCCTAAAGAGTCCAGCAGCCCTTTGATTCCTGACCTGACATTTGCTAATGCTATTCCTGATGACCTGCCAGTACGGATCTTCAGAACTGCAGTCTGTGTTTGACAACACTCATAATATGAATCAATATTTAGCATTCAGTAAGTGAGCTGGGGAGTCATTTTATTGCTGCAAAAGGCTACATTGCCCCTGGGCAGCTGTCAGAAATGGGTAGTTATTAATAGCCCTCTCTTTTCGCTTAGCATAGTCAGTAGGGGTCAGCCATGAAATGATTTAATCAGTTTATGATATCTGTGACAAAGAGCACTTAAAATGTAATCACGAAATTTAAGTAGATGTGTCCCTGGGCTGTTGTGCTGTTTTCCTCACTTAATTTTCTCTGAAGTTGATGTGGTACACTAGAAGGCTGAACAAGTAAAAGATCCATGTGTAAAGTCCTTTTTGCTCTTCTGTCTTACTCCCCATGTGTCTGAGTGCAGTGTTTTTATGGGAGGTATGGTAATATTAAAGAACGAAAATGGTATTCCAAAATTTCATTGTCTCAAGACCCCTTTCACTTGACCATGGTGACTACATTGCTATGAGAACACCGTGCGTGGATGAGGCGTTTCCACGTATTTGAAAAGGAGGAGGAGGAACTGTCCCAGACTTTCTCATCTAATCTTTTAGAAACATTGAAAATATGCATGTGGTAAATAGAATCTGTCTTTGAGCAATTCAGTTTTCTGTGACTGCTTTACCAGAAGAGTTTGCCACAGGTCATATGGCATCATTGTAACACTTGTATTTCCATGGTAGTAGCTTATCTGGTCTGGAAAACTGTCTTCACTGTGTGGAGTGCAAACAAGCTTGCTTCACTGTGGAGGAATTTCCCTTTTGTGTTTCACTTTTTTCTGGAAGTGTTGTGAATTGGTAGACAATTTCACGGTGGTTATCTCTCAGTTTCCCCATGTCCATCTTGCAATATCCTGAGGCATTTCAAAGCGTGAGATTCTGCATCACCATCCAGTCCATTTCTGAAGACTGCTTCTCCAGTGGTACTTCTCAGTCAGTCTTTGCAGTGCTTTACCAACAAAGCTATTTTTTTTCTTCTATAGTAGTTATTTTCTTATATGTAATATTGAGGCTGAGTCTTTGACTTTCAGAATGGTTGTATGAAGTTTGTTTATAATACAGCTCCAAGGTGTGCACTGATTCTGACAGTAACTTAAGATAAAGAAAGCTGTTTTATGAGCAGTTTTTTCCTGTGATATGTTAAAGCACATTTACAAGCTTCTTTCTAATATATTCAGATAGATTTTCTGCATTCCTCTTGCGGAGAATATCTGCTTCTCTATGATAGAATATTACCTTTGCATGGTGTGTTTCAAAGTGTTACATTCAGCATTGCACGCAGATTTGCTACTGGCAGTAATAAGCATCAGGATCAGGGGCCCGGTGGAGGGATAGGAGATTGCAGTTTGGTTAAAAAACAGTTTCAAAATCAATACGTTTACGGAAAATTTGAGTGTTAATGAATCTGACCAGCTATCTGACCAAGGCATCTTATGATGGAGAAAAGCCTTGTCAGGCGATTTGAATTAACTCGCTAGTCACTATGGCATTAAGGTTTTTTACATATCTATTAGTGTGAAGTTGCTTCTATTAATAATTTTTAGCCAAGAGTACCAATTTATTATTTTTTTCCCTAGTTGAGTAAAGTACTCTCTGCTTGTTACATTTTCAAGAGCTGATCACTGAAACAGCCCCTTTCAAATGAATACACTACATTTACTAAAGCATTCTTTACAGAACACTGTAAATTTGCTAAATGTTATTTACAGAGTGATTATTACATTACTCAGTTACTATTACACATCACACTCCTGTCTCATCTTCTGGAGATGCAAATGCCATAGTTGCTGCACAGAGGTATCTCTCTTAAGCTAAAACTGTTGTAGCTCAGACTTTTAATTCTGGAGTTATTTCTTTGAACCCTCTAGGAACAGGAAAGCTAGGAGCAGTCTCCTTATATCAAGTGCTGAGATGTTCCCTATTCAGACAACTTTTTTAATTTGATAATTGTTTTCTCATTTAATAGGAGCAAAAACTGTATCAATATTAATACTGGAATCCTACTTTCTCTTTTGTAAATTAGAGGCAGATTTCAGCAGATGATGCCTGTTCATAAGCTGTAAGTTACAAACTAAATTTTAGTAGTCATTCTGATAATGTATAAACTCTTCTAATGGTTTTTGAGGTCAATAGTTAACTGTATAATACTGTGGATCAAAAATACTTATGCATGACAGATATTTCTAAATATGAATGCTTGACTGAGATGAAGGTCAGTGGTACTTGGAGAATTTTAAGAAGTTTGCTTTTGCTGCTCTGGGCAAAATGTCTGATTTCGGAGCATGCAAACTAATTTTCTTCTTCAGTTTAGAGTTGCTATGCCTTGGCTTTTCTTTTGGTTTATTATACTTTTTCCTTTTAGTTTTGACTTACTTTGCTTATAAGTGGGTTTAAAAAGATGCAATTAAGAAGTGCACTTTTACACGTGCCCTTGTACATACACAGTGTCTATTTCATTGTGTTTTGAATTTTTGCCCTGGTCATGCAAAATTTACTGCTAATTCTATTTCACAGGAAACATTTTTAGTATTATATTAATGTATTAGTGTCTGGAGCATGTAATTTCTTTTTTTTTGGCTTGTCATAACTTTTTTTTCTTAAACATTTCCTGCTAAAAGTAGGAGTTCAGTAGCCGATAAATTTAGACTAAGCACTTGCTTATTTCCAGAGTGATTCCAGTAGTCACTAGGTGATCACCATATCAAAATAAAAAATTACTTCCTTTTTCCAGTAAGAGTTCCTGCTAATAGCATCCAACATTCTTTGTTTTTCCTTTTTTTTTTTAACTGCATCATAGCAAAATAACATGTTTGTAGTTTTAAAATCTGTTTTCAAACACAAACATAAGTGGACATGAGGGTATGGTTTCATGAGATATTTAAAGTTTAGCTTCATGCAGCCGTAGAAATTGTTCTGCCCAGCAAATGTTGCAAGAGTTTCGTGGTAAAATAACAAGCCCTAAAAGTTGCCCTCTGACTTCAAACCTTTCAATAATTCCATAAAACTTTGCATTGTTTCACAATTATAATATTATTTATGACTCTCCTTTAAAACAAAATAGTTTCAATTTTATAATAGTATGTTTTTAGTAGTAGGACTTTACTTGTCTGAGTAACAGTTAAAACAGGAAACTTTTCCCTTAAGAGTATCATTAGTTATTATCACAATGTTGCCATAGATATTTTTTAGTTCCAAGTTTATTTTGAGCAGATGGGAGGAAGATATCATGTCAACCCTCAAATATTTATGTATTTTTTTTAAACTGGTTATGTTTGAGAATGATTTACACTAGATTGAGAATGAACAGAATTGCAAACAAAATGATTGATCTTGGAAAATTTATCTGGCATTTACGATAATATTTTCCCATTGATTTCAGGAGGGTTCGAATAAGAGCCAAGTGAAAGCAGAGTAAGAAATTCTTAAATTGCATGATGATATCCACTGATATTGCTACTACTGCAGTTGGTAGCCATTTTAGGTCTTGTATTTTTTTATATTTTTCTCACTGTTTTTGTGAGGTGATATCTACCTCTTCATAGACCTTCCTAAGGCCTTTTGATGGGTTCATTCTTTATAACATAACGTATCTTATAGTTACTTTTGAAACTCTTGTAGCTTTATGAGCTTATTCTATAGTTTCACCTTGTTTTCAAAAAAGTTTACACGCTTTTGGTAAGAATGAAAGTTTTAAAAATGTTATCAGAAAATCAGTTAGTTACATGAAATTTGCATGGAGGATACACAGAAATTGCAAGTAAGTTGTAAACCCTGGAAAATGTCTCTGTGATCCCTTCCCACAATTATGAATTAATACTAGAGGAACAATGTGCACTGCAAGTTTCTTGTGTTTTATCCTAATTATTCACTTGAACTTTTTCAATTGCAAAGTAATTGAAGTATACTATGACTCTGTGTTAATTTAGGATAGTGTGGCATTTGCTACTCACGCAGCTAAACAAAAAGTTAAACTTAACAAGAAACGTTGGCAGGATGTGTCTTCTTTGTGGCAATTTTCATGGAAGGAGAACATTGTCAAACCTTACACTATACGAAGGGAATTCAGAATGTGTTAGACAGGTGGGATAAACTCACACAAAAGAGAAGTTGTAAAGACAGTCTGTACAAGTAAGTAAGTACTGTTTGATCCTGAGAGTTCTGAGAAGTTAAAACAGAGATGATGCCGTGTTACTAATAGCAAGAGACCACGAGAATGGCAGTGTTGTCCATCCTGGCTGGGAAAGAGAGATTGATTTGGATTGGAGAGGAAGACCCAGGTCTTTGTCTAGGCCATATGGGATTGCAACCATAGCAAGATACTGAAATGTTCGGCGTGAGCTTGTTCTACCTATAACTGGCTGCTCAAGAAAGACAAATCCATAAATCTGCTTGGAAAAAAGGGAGGCAAGTAGACCAATAGCTGTGTGGTATAGCTGCATAGGGATGATAATGAAGTTTGTGTCAGTGAATGTTGTTGTCCACATTCTAAGCACACAGTAGTAAAATGAGGAACTGAGGTTGGATGTCTGTTCAGTTCCTCCAAAGGTTAGGAGGACACTGAGGAAGATGCTTGTAGCAATAGAACTGTAAACTAGCATAGTGAGAAAAGGGGTGGTACAGAACTAGCTCACAAACACTGATAGGGAAAAAGCTTTTTAAGAAATTGTGGTGTATGGTGTTGAGTGTGATTGGCAAGTTAAAACAGTTGTGAAAAGCGTTTAAGCTTTGGCAGGAAGGTTGCTGGAAACTGGTGTGAATCACTTCAGTGTGGTCAAGATGTAAGACTGTGGTTTGGAAAGTGTCAGAGGAGGGAGATTCTAGGCAATAATTTTGCATAACATGTTCACTGATCTTAGACAAAAAATAGAGAGGCAAGATGGAACAGTTACGGAAAAGGCAAGTGGGGTCAAATGAAAGTGCTCTAACACAAACAAGGTGGTGAAAATTATAAAAATTAAAATTAAACATACATCTTCTGCAAAGTACTGCTCCCCCTTCATCCTTACTTCATTCGTACATTTTCATCACATTATGATGTGGAACACCTTTCTTCAAAAAAATAATCAGAAGTATTCTCGTCTTGTTAATTTAGCATAATGTAACATCTATTCCCAGAGCAGGTAAAACCCAGGTACCATTTATGAAATCATTGTAATGAAAGTGTGTCTTTGTGTGTGATAGTTTTCATGGAAAGAAAACATTAGATATATGTGGAAATTGTGAACTTTGTGGCATCCTGAAGTCCCTGAGAATTCTGGCATCTTCAGCAAGTGGCAGACATGATATTCAAGTGCCTGTAATTGACCAATGCAGCAGTTGACATCTGACACGCAGTTGACTGAATGACCTGGAAGGTTAGATGGGAAGGTAGTACACGAAATCCTTATTTAAAGCTTCCTCTAGTAACTGGAATGACTGTGACATGAGGCTAAATCACGGATAACTGACTTCTTTAAAAATACATCCAGAAATCTAACCCTCTAGAAAGGTCTGTATTGTGTACAGTATTACCCATTAACTTCGAGATGTGCCTTGCTTTTGTTCAGAGTATTGCATGATTAGATTTTTTTTTTTCAAGTTACAAATACATGATTGGAATTGTATTTCACAGTTACATCTTGCTACATGGATGAATGACAAGATGGGTTGAACTTTTGTCTTTGTCTTTTTTTGTCTTTTTTTTTCCCCCTATTTTTCCTTCAGGATTGAGATGATGCATTGCTATACAGAATGCCTCCCTGAATGCCACCCTGCAGTTATAGCATGAAATAGAACTGCTAATAGAAGTGTGAGAAATTAGAGGTAGAAAAAACATATTGCTTCATCATCTCCATGCACCTGAGAGTACATCAGGGTTCTAAATTGTTCAGGAAGAAAGTTATTCTGAAAGGATTAGATATGATGTAATGAATTGTATAAAAATGAGTGAATGCGACTTTTATATCTTAAGATTGTAGGGAGCCTGCATCTAACTTTAATACTGATACAGGAAAAGATAACTTACACCCCAGCTTTGTGAATAACCCATGTATTTCATTAGCAGGTTCACCCATATTTCTTACATAGATTATACTAACAGTGTTTGAATTTTTGAGAACTCTAACATTACTACAGTATATCTCTTCCCTTTTTACTAGGAAATATTTCTAAGCTGACTTTCAGACTATTGACTGTAAACTTGTAGAATTGCACCCTGTATAGCAAAACCTTAAATAACCTCAAGCACTTTGATCCTTTTGAACTTTACAATTAAACCAATAATTTTGCTTAAGATTTGCTCCTTTGAAACCGTGTCTTCTTGTAGTCATTAAATGACGAATTTTGTGAAGAATACTTCTATTTCTCCCCAGGCTTGTGAATTCACCATGGTAGAATTAGTATCTATCTTCATAAACTGCAGCTGTTCCCTAGTATTTTATGCTTCAGATTTTACTCCAGTCCACACAAGACAACAACATCTGTATAAGGATCTGTTGTCAGGTATGACCCATACTTCATGAAAAATTAAAGTTCTTTCATTTTGGTTGATTTTCTTAAATTGATGAAATTTCATTAACATTTTGGGAGTCAGCAGTAATCTACATTTCTTTTGATGTTACTTTTAATTTACAGTAGAATTGGAATCAGAATAGGAATAATTTTAATGCTTACTTTTTAAGAGAAAGACAGAAAAAAGGTTTGTACAGCTCTAGCTACTTTAATCTTTTTTAGTGATGTTTTTCAGTTAGTTAAGTTCAAGCTTCATTTTCATGTAAATTCAAACCTCCAAATTTCATTATCATTATTAAAGGCTGTTTATTCAGTTTCTGAAAAAAAAAAGTCTCATTGCTGTCACTATAATATGAATGATCAAAGAAGAGTAATTGTAGCATTTCTTTTAGGAATCCTGCCCTCAGTAAGCCCATAGGATTTGTTTACCCTCTCTTACCAACCAACATTTGTACCCATATGTTGAGATGGCAGCATGCCTCCCTCACTGTGTACTATGCCAGTTTCAATAGGATATAGATGCCAAACAATATTTAAATAAGGAACTAACATAATGCTGGAAATACCATCTGTTCTGTAAAATTTCCCTTATTCTGTGACAGGACCGCCACACTGAACTTTCATGTGTTAATCACATTTTTGATACACAATAATGAAATTTGAATACCTGAACAGCTGAAATGTCTGAGCATCCATGATACCTACTGTATTATCAGAAATTGTGGAAGCTTTACATTGTATGTTTGGAAGCCATTTTTGAAAACATTGGACGTCAAAATGCATTAGTGAATATAGAATTATGAGAAAACTCTTGGATGACAGTGGCAGTGTAATATATTAATCAGCCTTCAAAAATAAGTATTTACTATTTTCATACCCCTTCTCATGGACAGATCTACAGAGACCATTATATGGTAAGCTTCTATAATGATTCCTTCAGTGACATGTCAGCTCAAGGAGTGAGATCTGTTCTCTCTGGATTCCTTACTATGGATTGCATTAATCTTAAATTTGTCAGGTGGCTAAGGTTCAAGTCCAGTGCAAGCTACTGATTAGGAATCTTCCTAACCAAGCAACCAATTGATTTGAAATCTACATTTCTCACTCCTCTGTTAAAGTCTCAAACCATTTCTGTTTATTTGCTCGTATTCAGGAACAATCTTTTTTTAATGCCGTGATTCCATTTGATGATACCCGAAAAATTACATGTTTCCCAACAAGCAAGTGTCATTGTGTATATATGTATAAAGATGAGCATGAATACAGCAATATGGCATTTTATAGAAAATACTGACTTCTGTGAATGGTGGCAGCTGTCCATATTAAAACAGGTCGAATGTGATTGATCCCAAAACTGAAATAGTTGCTCTGACAAATGCATATTTCTTCTAAAGAGCATTGTGTCAAAGAACATTTCTTCCAACTTTCTTGGGTGTGAGAGACATGATCATCTTCATTTCAGAAAGGGCAGAAGGATACTTGGTCTAACATAATTTTGCATGAAGTTCAGTGATTTTTTTTTTTTATAACTGTGAATCCTATTGAAAAAGTAGGTTTCTGAGGGACCTGTTTTATTATTCTTGTTGAGTTTAGTGAATGTTTTAATCCAATGTACCTTTCTCAGAGTTGTTTTTGGAAATATTAAAATATTGTGTATAAAATTACTAGAACTAATTAGTGGTAATAACTATTTTAAATTGCATTAAATGAGTCAAACAATGATAAAATCAGATTAAATACAAATTGAGCGTATTTTAATATATCTTTTCAGTTCCACTCGACTGAAATCTAAGGTCTGTTTTCAGT
The DNA here is from genome assembly GCF_009829145.1 of Chiroxiphia lanceolata. NCBI lineage: Eukaryota > Metazoa > Chordata > Aves > Passeriformes > Pipridae > Chiroxiphia > Chiroxiphia lanceolata. Next base: position 26,632,539 of record NC_045639.1, read on the forward strand.
TTGAAAAAGTCCATTATTCACACTGTTTTTTCCCTGCTTCCATATGGTTTGCTAAATTCCTTTACTAGATTTTCATCCAAGAAAACAGGTCTGCATTTATAGTCATTTGGAGTTTTCAGTTATCCAGACTCTGCAATACTTGTTGCTCTACGGAGGTGGATTAGGAAAGTGTTTTGGGTTTTGTTGTGGGGTTTTGGTTGGTTGGTTGGTTTTCATTTAGGTCTAGGCTGTACAACAGATGAAGTAGAAAGGTGTCTTGAGACCTTATAGATGTCACTAAAAGCATTTTTGTGTTCCACTGTTCCAAATTCTTGCCTTCTATATCTTCCTGCTTACTTTGTTCTATCATTATGGCCAACTTTAATTTTGCCTTTTTCTTTGTCCTGCTCCTGAGCAGCCTTTTTCAAGGACCAACACAGATAAGTAATCTTTTTTCTGCACAGCTTGATGAAGGAGTTGTTACCTTTGCACTGTCTCTGTAAATATCATGTGGTGGTTGTAATTAGCTGTAGCTATCCAAGAGAAAGGTGTATGAACAGTAATGTTCAACAAGATGACTGTCTCACTCAATCCTGCTTCTCTGTGTGCCTGAAAAGCACTAAATGTGTTTCTCACTGTATCATTTTCCATGAACTGTGTGTTTTTCTATATTGAAGGTTGTGTATTTGTTTTTAATATGAATTTATATATGTATATTTAAAACATTTTAAAATTAAAGGAAACGTGACTTTTACCTACAAAGCAGAATATCTAAGTGCCACATAATAATTTTCTAGTGGGAGCAGATATGGTCCTTCTTGAGGGAAGTAAATGTGTGAATTAAGTTAAAATATTTCCTTTGTTTCACAATTGCATAAAGTAGTATGGATTAGATTAATTGGGTATTGTGGTGGAATCACAGAATCAGAGCATGGTTGAGGTTGGAAGGGACCTCTGGATGTCATCTGATCCAATCTCTTTCTGCAGGGCTGCTTTCCAACCTCTCCTCCTCCAGTTTGTAGGTACAACCAGGATTACCCTGTCCCAGATAGAGAATCCGGCGCTTGCTTTTGTCAAATTTCGTATGGTTGGTGACTTCCAAGCTTTCTAGTCTAGCCAGATCTCTCTGGATAAGGCTCTGTAAGGCCTCTCTATTCTGAAAGGAGTCCACAGCTCTTCCTAATTTAGTATCATTGGCAAACTTAATATACATTTGATTCCTGTGTCCAGTTCATTTATAAAAACATTAAAGAGCGCTGGCCCTAAAATTGGGCCTGGGAATTCCCACTGGTGACTGTCCACCAACCTGATGTAACCCCATTTATTCTTACTCTCTGAGCCAGACCTCACAGCCAGTTGTTCACCCATCAGGGCCACTTAGAGCCAGTTGCTAAAGGAGCATGTCCAGATGGCTTGTGAATATCTTCAAGGATGAAGACTCCACAGCCTCCTTGCCAACCTGTTCCAGTGCTTGGCCTCTCTCACAGTAAAAAATAGGGTTTCCTGATGTTCAGTTTACACCCATTGCCTCTTGATCTGTTACTGGGCACCACTGAAAAGAGCCTGGTTCCATCTGCTTTGCACCCTCCTTTCAGATATTTGTATACATTGAAGAGATTCCACCCTCTCAAGCCTTGTCTTCCCCAGGCTAATCAGTACCACCTCTCTCAGTTTTTCCTCATAGGAGAGATGCTCCAGTCCCTTAATGGTCTTAGCAACTTTTTACTGGACTTTCTCCACTATGTCCTTATCTTTCTCATATGGGGAAGTCCAGAACAGTACTCCAGGTGGACACAGTACTCCACGTGTGACCTCACACACAAGGGCTGAGAAGATAAGGATCACTTCCCTTGACCCACTGCCAACATTCCTCCTAATACAGCCCAGGATACCAGAAGTCAGCTTTGCTGCAAGGGCACATTGCTGGCTCATCAGTTGCTGAGAAATCTTTTCCAAGTACATCTTTGAAGTAAAACTCATTTTGTGGAGCAGTTGAATGTGAAATGTTCCATTCTAAAGGTCAGTGGAAGCTTTATCTGATGTATTGGTTCAGGCTCACAGGGCAATCATCAGGTCTTCCCATCTCCCATCTAAACAGTGGAGGTCCAGAAAAATTAGGGTAAGATGTGTCCTCTTGTTGGTAGATAAGTTTCTTTTTAGAGCTATAAGAGGTCTTGAGTATGTGCCTAGTTGGCTTGACTGCTCGATAAGAATAAATTTAAGATTTAGAATTACCATAATTGGTTTTTTTTCCCATAATTTGTGTTAGAAATTTGGCTGCTCTGTTTTCATGTAAAGATAACAGTTACAGTTTCAGTTGTTGTCTACACAATATGCAAATACTAGTCAGCTTTCATCCTGCAAACTCACATGAGTTGCTAGCTGGGAACTACTATTAAAAGAAAGGAAGCAAAAAAAGTTAACACCCAGTTAACTTTAAATAAAAAGATAAATTAAAGAAATATCCTGGTTCATAGCTATACCAGCCTACCAAGTAATTGATAATTTTTGTCTTTGCTCACTGAGTTGCTGTGTGTAATGGAAAGTTTTCTTTTATTATAGGTCGCTGTTTATCTGGGGATTTTACTTTGTTCAGGATTATTCCTTTCTAAAGTATTAATTCTGTTGGATTGTGCTGTAAAATCAAGACCATGGAGATACTCTATGGTTATTTTTTTTAACTGGATTACTCCCATATCAAGTATTTGGTATTTGTATTTAGAAACAAGTATCAGCCTTATAAGTATTGTTTGCTTCCCCAGTATAATGAAGCCCACTTAAATAAATACCTGATATAAAAATAATCCTGTTAAAACTGAACAAATGAAGTCTACACCAGTCTCTCAGAGTTCTAGAAGACCCTGACTGATAAATACTTGATTAATGAATAATCCTGTTAAATGAAAAAAATTTGTGTGCCAAACAGAGAAGTAAATTACAATCATGGTAAGACTTGTTATAGGAAAGTTACAGATGAATAAATCTGGGCTGATAATTTATGACAAAGCATGATGACATTCTCTTTTCTTTGATAACAATAAGCCTTTTATAAGTATAGTTTCAATTATTTTTTTAAAAATACATTAAAAGGATTTATATCCATGTCATATAATAATGGAAATATTAATGAAGAAAAAAGTGGACATACCTGTATATGGCAGTAAAGCATTATTATGTTAAAAGAGAATATTTTCTTATTTCCATTTCATTGCATCTGACTTTGAAAAAATTAATTACCTTTTTGGGTTTATATCATCCTAAAAAAATTATCCTATTGTTACCCAATATGGGTCACGTGGAGTTAGATCATTTAGACTGAAATTCTTTAAACAGACATGGATATTTTAATGAACATTAGAATTCAAGGACATATTATGGTGTCTTCTGTCCTTTTGGGATTTAAGCTGGGAGTTTTTCCTAACAAAAGCAAAAGTAAAATACTTATTTTTCTAAAAATCTTTTTCATATGAATGAGTCCATCAAAAAGCTAACAAATTGTTAGTTGTAAAAGCTCATTAAAACAGATCAAATCAAAGTAAACTAATAAATGAAGAGCCCGTGCCAGTAAGAACATATGATTGTAAATAGCTTCTGCTGTAGTACTCCTGCTGGTGTCTGGCTGACATAACATTCCTCACAGTTGTGCACAAAAAGGCACCAAATGAACTCAGCCAAAATGAGTAAAACAATGCAGTGGTCGGGTTGTGTTTGGAATTGAGAGGTGAGAAGGGATGAGAAGGTTTTGGATGCCTTCAGACTGTCTTTGAATTTCTCCTTTGGGGAAACAATTAGACTAACAGCCTCTAGAAATCTAGAGCTAGCAAGGACCCAAGTGACTCCAGATTTAAGAACAGAAGAAAAGGTTAAAGCTTTAGTTGCATCTTCCTTTTGTTACTTGACTGCATTGGAATGACCATATTGTCCCTTCTTGAGGACCAGTTTTACCATTTAAAATCATTAGTCTATTTTACATATGTAAAGGTCTTAAGAGATAAAATCTGAATGAGTAGAAGGGTGGATTTGCATGATGATGTAGAACTACCTGCCATTTGATTTACTTTTAAAGGTATCTTCATTAACTAGGCTTTTGAAAGTAGAAGAAAGTGCAAAGAAAGGTGGTTTTATCTGCAAAGAAGTGATCAAAATATGCCCTGTGTTCAGATGGAAATGCAGTTTATTGTTAGGCCTATTCAAATCATAGTTTTAACACTTAATTACTTTTTTTTTCTCCCACAGATATTTTCCTTTCTTATGTTTATTTAAAGATGTTTCTATTTTACTCTTATATTTTTTCTTAACAAACAGAGAAAAAATTTCTTGCTACAATACATAGAGCATAATTTCAGCCTTTTCTTCATTACCATGTTAATACAAAAAGACTAAGCATGAACTGCTTCTAAGGTAAGTTAGCTTTTTCAAGGTGATAATTTGTTTCTTGGAAACAAAATAGTATAGATTTTATGTCTGAAGGTCATAAGTTAATAGAAATTATGCAAAAGGCAGAATTTCTGCCATCTGTACATTAGGGTGGAAAGGGACATTTCTACAACTCTGGCTAAAACCGTGTGTCTCATTGGCTAGAGGAAAAGTTCTTTCATTACTGTTTGATTTATGGACTTCCTAAATTTCCCTTGGTTCTTATAGTTTTCATCTCAGCTTTTCTTCTATTTGACTATTTGGTGTTGTCCAGTTCGTGCATGACAGTGAACCAGGATGGCTTGGTCAATTATAAGTCTTGTACCGTTTGTTGGATGAAAGGGGAAAATACAAATCTGGAAATTAATTTTGGTTATGCATAGGAATATTTTTTTATTAATTTCCACTTCATTTCCAGAATTATTTGGACTAGATTTGTCGTTATCATGAATTTTCCACTGTCCACTTTGATACTTGCTGTTTAAACCTGATACCAGATCAGTGTGGTATGTTGGGTATTTTTTATGTTGTGAATATTGACAGGAGTGAATGTATTCACAAGCCTAATAACTAGAAAGAGAATTTTTAAGACAGCCTGAAGAAATATTGATATTTATCACCTTGGGTGTCTTCTGAAAAACTTGGCATAAGTAATTTAATTTAGTAATCTTCAGTAATCTTGATGGAATTCTCTTTTCATTCACTATTGATGAGGGAAGATTTAGAAGGTAATATTAATTTATCTTGTTAATGGGAAGTGGCATTGTCAAAAGCTTGTCCCATTGTGTATAAACTCAGACTGTTACTACAATTAGAAAGTTCATATAAAAATGTTCTAATGATCATGGTCATTTAGCAAGAGAACCAGCGGCTATTAATACATTAACTAGGCCTGCTGAAACTATTTTGGTTTAATTCTTACCTGCACAACTGTTTCTGACTTTGTCTACTCACTCATATTGTATACTTAGTCATTGAGACTACTGCCTTTTGACTTTCTAACTTTATTCTGCAAGGTCTGTATTTTTTGTTTTAGCAATGGAGAAATTTACTGACTTGATTCACATTGTGAGCAGTAACCAAAAAAATCACAGATCACAGAAAACAGTCCTGAAAGGGATCTGAAGAGATCGTGTTAGAATGAACCAAAGGAGATCTAAATCTGTGTAAACTATTCCTGGCAGGTATTTTTCTGGACTGTTCTTAAAGTTCTACACTGATGGAGATTCTCCAGCTAACATATTCCAGTCTTCCCCCATCTTCATCACTATAAATGCTTTTCTGATTTCTCTTGAACTCTCCTTTGCACCAGTTTAAGATCACATGGTATCCTGTTCCTAGTGAAGAAATGTGCACGGGTCTGTTAGACTTTCCTATGATTTTTTTAAATGTATTTGTATATCATAATCTACACCCTGACCTGACTTCTGTGGAAAAGGCATTACCAAAACAGTCAGTCATTCCCCATAGACCATGTGAAAGCCTCAGCCCTTGGAAATCTAGGTCAGCATTTAGGGGGAAACATCCATGGCTGAGAACTCACTTTGGCTGTTTTATAGACTCCTTAGCTGTCTGAAAGAATTCCCTTTGGTTCGCTTCTGGAGACCTCACCAACCAGTTCAAGTGCTTCCTACATAAATGAGGCTTCTGACTAGGGATCATCTAGTACAGTTTGTAGCATTTATGTGCTGTAAGTCAGTGTAACCTCTGAAACAAATCACATCACAGGCCTAAAATTGCAACTGGATGAACTGTGCAACTGCATTTGCTCCATGGATGAAGCACTCACTTCTCCCTTACTGCTTCCATTGTTTTCTGTTCCTGTGTCCTAAATACCTGATCAGTCTGACTATGTAAATTATGTTTTTTGAAGTGGAGTTTTAAAAATTAAGTGGTTTTGAAACAGCATGATCTGGGTAGTTCATGATACTTAGAATTGCTGTAACTTCAATTTTCAGAAAATTTGAAGAAAGACATTTCCACATAAAAATTAGGGCTTAATCTTAAACAAATTTAGTATGTTGGTATGGAAGTTTAAGGATTTTAGAATTTTTAATTGCTTCACAAGTAAGCAGTGGAAATTCTGGAAAACAGCACCTGCATTTTAAAGTATTCTGCACATATCATGGAATTTGTTTCAAATACTGTAGACTAGTGTAAAGAAAGAAAATTAAACAATGCAGCAGCATTTATCAAAAAATCAGTTTTCACCTAAATTATAAGAATAATTATAAAAAGAAATATATCATTCATTCAGACAGTTGTCTTTTTAAAAGGAAAAAATGTAATAAAAGATCCCTTTTCTTGTCAGCTTTCACCCTTAACTCTCGTTTTCTCATCCCTGAATGAATTTATGATAGTCCACCCAGTGGCTCTACTTGAAGAATTGTTGTAGTGTTAATTGTCATGATTAGAGAGCAGACCTTGTATCCTAAACTCAAGATCTGCACATCTCTTTCTACCATGGTGCTGCTGTACAGCCATTGGGCAAATTACAGTGCTCAGGAAAGGCTTTACCTGCATTTCCTGCTGCAAGTAAGGTGCTAGGATGGCAGCAGCTACCATAAAAAGATTGAACAGCTTCTTCAGAAAGTCAGCTAAATATGGTATTTGGGTATGCTTCTGTGACAGAAGATCAAGGGATGCGGAGAAATGTACTCATCCGTGTTTACATGAGTGGTAGGCTAAACAAACTTCCTTTTTTCATTCTGCAAATCAAACTGAGAGAGTGATGGATAAAACCAGATCTGAGCTTGAGGTAGGAAATTAATCAACTAATAAGAAGAATCAAATATGAGGACTGTTAACTCTTCGGTGCCAGAATTTGCCAACACTTGTTTGTCAACAGCTGTGTTATGTCAGATAATTTAGGAGTCTTATGGCAATTTTTACACATTTTTTTCCTAACAGAAATAAAATTAAATTTGGTATGATGCCTGAAGTGTTTCAGAAATTGAAATGACAGTGAAGGCTGTAGTGTTAAAACTAAATCTCATTTCTTTGGTATGATATTTCTGTGCTGTCATTCCTGCCTTTTTTTTTTTTTTTTTTTAACAATATCAGCTACTATTTATACACTTAGAATTTCTGACCAAATTGCTGTGGAAGGTTGTGGTGCCCACATGTACAAAATAGTATAATAATGTTCTATTCTTTTTGGAACAAATTTGTTACACAGATTGTCAGATGAGTCATTTTGTTCATGTCAGATATCTGAAAATAATGGAAAGATGCCAAAGTAAAAGCCCAGTAATCCATGCACTGGTGTAATGGAGCAAATGAAATGCAAAGCTCTTGTACAGGTCCAATTTCAGCACCAAATGCTTACCTGTCAGTCAGCAAAATTGTCCCTGAATAAAAATGAGCCCGTCTGAGAGGGAAAGGATTTTAATATACATCAAATTCTTTGAATCTCCTGTGAGGTAGAAGTTGTTCTGAGGAGGAAATGCTGAGAGGGAAATCTTAGTTCAAGCTAGTGCAAATCACACATGTACTGCTGACTGTGAAAGGTCTGGGTTTACCCTTATTGTTTGGTATCTGTAGCTCCTTGGATAGACAGGTGATTTCCCTTAGGCTACGGCAAATCTGGCCAATCACTGATTTAAAAGTGTTAGACAGGTAACTGGCAGACTGTTGGAGGCATCTGCATTTTGTCTGTGAAAGACCTGATTAAAACTTTAATTCATGAAATGTCAACATCAGAGATATCTTTGCAGATATCATGGTTTTGATTTGCTGTGACTGAAATGTTTTTGAAATGCTATGCAGCTGAGTGTGCTTCCACCTTTAAAGTGACCATTGGGAGAGCATGTCTTGCTACTGAGATGTCTTCCTGTGCTCCAAAACATGAAATATTAAATTTAGTATTTATCTTATGTAGCTTCAGAGTTAAGGCTGCCACAGCTCTACATGCTCTTGTTTTATGAAGTTCCAATTTTCTTCACATTTCAGTAGGGTGTCCCAGTAGTGTTTTTCTATGCTGAGAGTGTGAGAGGCTAACTCGAGTCAATATAGCCATTGACAGTCGTCAGGACTAGTTCTCTTAAAAGTTAATGTATTGAGAGTGAACCGGCACTTCAGGAATGAATGAAAAATGAAATGTGCAGTATGAAAAGTAATAACAAATATATAGAACAAAACTGTGTATCCTTTTGGGTTATGACTAGTTGAAGTGCACATTAAAAGCTCTGAACGTGAAACAAAGGACACAATACTGAATTCATTTTAATCCTCTGGTTTAAGTGGGTGTTCCTTCACTTCTGGGTCTAGAAATAATCATACTTATATCAATCTATAGTGTGTGACTTTTGTAAGCTGTGAAAATAGTATTTTTCACTAAATTGTCACTTATTATTTTTCATTTGTGGCCACTAACATAGAAAAATGTTGCAGCTACAATGTCAGAAGAATAGGGACAATTTGATGTTTTCTTTTGATGCTGTTTGTTGATACCTAGACCACTGCAGCTTGATTGCCTAACATTAAACCTATAATAACAGTGCAATCATAGCAGTATCATCATGAATGTCGTTACAATAGAAACAACATTTACACGGCTTCAGAATGGTAATTATCAAACTTTTTGTCATGAAGCGCTTATTTGCTAGCATTGATCTGCCCCGGTCAGTTGTTAGCTCTTCTCATCTGAGGTGTATTGATTGTATAATCAGTAGATAGAGGCTGCGGGCAGATGAAATTCAGTATTGTTGGGCAAATTATTGTCTGCTTGCCTGTTGACCTGGACCCTGCTGGTTGTACCTTAGACAGTGGTGGGATTATTACTCATTTCAGTGACCCTACTCTGACAGAGAACTCCATATTATTATAAAAGATAAATGGCATCCTTCTTTACTGTGGATATGGTTGAATGCAGGTGTCAGTGTGTAGTGAAACCGAAAATCTTGTGCAGCAGTGTTCCCTGACTTTCCGTCAGGTTATTTTCCTTTTTAAATATATGTAAAGGTACTGTAGAGTTGCAATACATTTTATGTCATATATGACATACATTTATAGGTATGTGATGCGTAGGCATGGTTTTTTACTTTGGTCATTCAAGAATTTTCCTTGCCAGGCTGTAAGATATTGATAAAATTCAAACACAACTTTTGGTTATTGCCATCTGATAACAAGGAGGACCAGACTAAACACTACATCTAAAGATATACTTTTAAAACTCAGGTAAAAAGCTCACTCCTGTGTTGAGTAATTTTGCAAACTCCTCTCTCATTTGTCTTCTTTATCTATAGCATCACTATGGAAAAACTAAGTAGTAGTGTGAGTAAAAGTGTGTGAAAGAGACACAAGTCAGTAGAACTTTATATCGGTTTAGTAAATCTCCTATATAGTGTTCATATTAGAACTTTTATAACAATAAAGGATATTAGTGTAGGTGGCATTTAAGAAGGAGATTTGCATTATGGTTATTACCAGAGGGAAAGCCCTCCTGACTCAATGACAAGAGGTGATGTAGAAACCATGAATACTTTTACATCCCTCAGGAAAGCCAGCTGTGGTTGGCTAATGTACTGTGCTCTCTGGTGGTGACTGTACCATTGTATTGTAAAGGTCAGTCATTACCTGTGCATTGTATTTAAACCACCTGCTCACAGCAAGTAATTGTATTTGGATGACCAGCAGTTTTATATTAATTGCCCTGAGTCCTGCTGAAGCCATGATAAGAATACTGAGCACTTACACAGCAATTTACAACTTCAAAGTGCTGTAAAAACATGAGCTAATTATTGTTATGCTGGAAAATCTATAGATGGTTCTATATAGCTTTGAATATACATTTTATGACCTTAATTTAATTGCCAGAAACAATGGATCTACCTTTAAAGAAATGAAAGAATGCAGATGGCTTGGTGGAAGTGCACAATGACTGTACTATTGTAACCTCTGGAATAATTACCCTTGAAAGGGAGCCTTTGCAAAGCACCATTACATTTAACCCAGTTGAAATAATGTTTTTGAAATTAAAATCAAAGCAAAGAGAACCAATGTGAAACATTTCTTGCTCTCTAGATGTGTATCAAGTACAAGTGTATCATGCACAGACAAGTTAAATCATATACCAGATGAGCAAATAAAGCAAAATGTAGAAGGAAGAATAGTAAGCACCTTTGTCAAGGATGGTTTGTTTAGTAAAGAGAAAATATGTATTTCAAAAACTATGTTAAAATAGTGAAAACTATGATATGGAGTGAAGGAAACAAATATGATTGTCATCCACACATAGAGATTTATATATATATGTGTCTTTGTGTGTCTGTGTGTGTGTATAGGGTGGCATTTTCAATAAACATGTAATTCTTCCAAGAAAACAAGGGCATGCATTATTTGCAAGTGCAATAATAGTCATCATTGGCTTGTTAGGAAAAAGGAAGTTTATTTTTCAAGATCTGGCTATTATAAACCATTATACAAGAAAAGGGCAATTCTTAGCTGGTAACTTAGTGGACTAATTAGAGGGAAGGGTAGCAGTCTTATGAATCTATTAATTTTCTTATGTTCATAACTGCTGCAGCATGTTGTAACTCTTCTGCCAGAGGTTCATTTTTCTGTGATTGGTATTTTGATACAGTACAGCTCTGTCACATTGGCTCAGATTTATGTGAAAACAAGAAGCTTTGAGATTCTTTAGAATCATGAGGTACTAAAGGTAAAATGTAAGATGGATAAATTATTAAAATGGTTGAAGAACTCATGAGGAACAGATGATTACTCAGTAGCATCAGGTTCTCAAGGAGTACTGAAGGCTTCCTGCCAGACTTGGTGTTTACCTGGCTAGCAAAGTTTCAAGAGGTGTCTGAAAGAGGATGGTGACAAATTAATTCACATAGTGATAGCTTGTAAGGCCTCATTATCTATTATAGGTATTTGCCAGTAAAATTGATTTGTGGTTTTGGTTGTTTATATACTGCTTGCAGTCCTATATAGATGCTAAAATTTACCTTAATAAGGTGATCCAGAAAGGGAGATTTCCAGGCATTCCATGTGTAGAGGCAGTGGTGGTGGCAGTGGTGTGTTCAATAGTGTCCAGTCCTTTCAAAGATTGTCTGCTGGATTTAACCACCATTTCCAACCCTGGAAGGCAGATAGCCAAACCCCTGATTTTTGGGTTCTTACTGTATTTGGTCTTCAAATTGAGATCTGGTCTGTTTGGTTCTGTGAAGGCTGCTTTTGAACATGGCAAACCATTTCTACTTTTCACAAGAATCTTCAGAGTCCAAAGTAACATGAGTTAGCTGTGTTCAGTGCAAAAGCATAACAGTTTTCTCTCATTTTTGTCAGGTAGTAGAAATCGTCTCACAAGATATTTTCCAAGAATGTGGAACACAGAAAAGTTACAGTATTTTTGTGAGATATTTTAAGGTCCTCTATAATCTCATACTGATTAACTCATCTGAATTACGTTCATTTTGATATGTTGATATCTCAGCTATTTCTAGACTTACAGATTAAAATCTGTATGAAAAGGTCTTATTTGCAAACCTGGCAGTAAAACTGTATTAAGACTGAGTGAGGCTCTTAGATACAATTCTATGTGGGAAAAAAAAATATCTTAATGTAGTGATTCTTATTGCAAATGTATTTTTAATCTGTCCTGCATTTTTGTGAAGATAAACACTTTGAAAAGGCTGATTTGATGTTTCCACTCTGGAAAAAAACCCCTGGAAATAGTATAAAAAGATATAACTGAAATGTTTGCTTGTGGCCAACTATAAAAATGTGAAGAAGCTACTCTTTCAGTATCACAAATATTACATCAAGCAAGTCAGAACATCAGCCTGATCTACTCTATTATTTTTCTTCTCTGTGTGGGAATAAATGTCAAATTTCTTAAGCAACTGCAACAAAATATTATCACAGGTTGGTTGATATACTGAGTTATCTCCTAGGAAAATTCTCTTAGCAAAGAGAATAAGAGCAAAGATGACCACATCTTCATTGCTAGGAAAGTATTAGGAAACTCAATCTTCTCTAAAGATGTGTGGTAGAATGAAATTAGTTCTAGAGTTGGGGTATCTCTATTTGAATACCAAAAGTTACAAATTGGAAGACATTCTAATCTCCTTTTCTCAATTATATAATCTAATTTCTATAGCATCCATATACTTGACAAAAAATCGATGATGACATAAAAAATTATCAAGTTCTCTTTAGCTCAGAATTTCATCAGTTGACTTTTTGATGGTCTGCAGATACTTCTTCAAAGTAAGTTGTTACCATTGCAGCCCTTAGTGAAAAAGTACTGTAACAGTTGAGTGAATCAGTTTATCTCATTTCTTTTTCCTCCACGTTTGAAGTTTACTTTCATATTGCATTAACAGGCATCATGATTTCATCCTGTGGCTGCATGGTTGTTTCATTTAATGCAAGGAGGCAGAGCAGGTAGCAAAGGGCAGAATAGGATGCAACTTTTACAGGAGCTCACAGTTGCTCTGAACAAAGTCTAGCATGAAGCTATGATCTCCTAGTTCTTTGTGTAAATCCAGTATATCTGGGATTAAAATAATTAAAAAACATCAATGGGATCATGTGCTATATTTATATTATTCATTTTCTTACCTTTCTTATGCTGTAAAAATTTAATCTTGACTAATTATAATAAAGCCCTGATTTTCTTTTACTACCTCTTTTTTTACTAGTTTCTACTGGTTCTGGATTCTACTAATTCTTTCTGGGTCATTTATACAAAATCATTTCATTTATAATGTCCCCATGACATTATAAATAGAATAAATATAGCATAGAATCATAGAATCAGCTGGGTTGGAAAGGACCTCAGAGATCATCAAGCCCAACCCTTGATCCACTACCACCATGGTTACCAGAACATGGCACTAAGTGCCACATCCAGTCTCATCTTAAAAACCTCCAGGGACGGAGAATCCACCACTTCCCTGGGCAGCCCATTCCAATGCCTGATTACCCTCTCTTTAAAGAATTTCTTCCTAATATCCAACATAAACCTCCCCTGGCAGAGCTTAAGACCGTGCCCTCTTGTTGAGAAAACCAGAGGGGGAAAAAAAAGACGGTGGTTAAAGTACAATCAGAAAAGTCTTTAGTTGGAATTTTGCATTTGGTTGGCAACAGAGGGGTGTATCAATTAAAAACTTACTGCAGTGAGTTGCTCGTATTGGTCTATTAGATCACTTTTTGAGGGATGTAAAGTAGAACATTCTCTCATATTTTGATGGAGTATATAGTCAAATATTTTGATTTCAAAAGTCTATTTAAAGGTTTTAAGTTTGACAAGATGTAAGTCACATAACTAATCTCTTGATAGTACTGAAATGGGGAAAAAAGCCCTCAAATCCTCTCAGAGTACTTGTGGAATTTTTGTAACCATTAATTGTATGCCTTTTGACATATTCCCAAGTTCTGCTGTATTTTTAACTCAGACATATTGTCTTACAAAGATATCTTTAGCTGTGGCTATTGCATCTCATTGCAATACTGAATCAAGACTTTTTTAGCCCTTTGACATGGCAAACATTTAAATCTGCTCTGTATAGTCAGTTGAACAGATTGAGTTAGACAAACATTATATGATTAACTAATAAAATCATACCAAATGGAGGGGGTTGGTTGGTTGGGTTTTATTTTGGTAGGGGTTTTTTTGTGGTTTTTGGTTGTTTGGGGTTTTTTTGTTTTTGTTGGTATGGGGCTTTTTTTTCCCACATAGTAATTATTCTACCTTTATTGCATTCTGGTCACCTTATCCCAAGAAAGGGCATTTCATAAATAAAAAGAACATCTAAAAGGCATCATGATAAGACAACATGGCTTTCTCAGGATCTTGCTGAGCCGCATGTTGTTGGAGATTGGGAGTATGTTTTAGGAAATACCTATTTTATATTCTTCTCTTGTGCTTTATTTTCTTTTGCCAATATTGGAAACCAGCTGGTGGTCTGGATGGACCTTTGGTGTATCTCAGAGTGAGCACTAGGCCAGAGAGAACCAGAAAGTGACACGATGAAAGTTTGCAAGATAGTTAATCGTTAAATATACTGCAGTGGCTACTTTGCTATTTTATCCCAGTGTTTTCTGTCAAATCAATTTTCTCCTGGTAAAATGTAAAGGTGAAACACAAACCGTGTGCATCTTAAGAGCTTCCTTCTCTTTCAGTCTAATAATGTTGTAAGAATTTGTCATGACTTACAGAGACTTACATGTAGTATATAAGATATCTGTAGTTATAAGAAGACATAAACAGATTCTTGCTATACATGTGTAACAAAACATGTAAGTATATAGGCAGTGTTATTTATACACAGGCTTGGTGTATGAGCATAAGCATTCAGAGAGAGAAGAAGCAAGAGGGTAATAATATATTTATGCTGGGATATAAACTGTCTACTTAAATACCTGACTGTAGTGAGTGACACACTTTTCTTGTGGTTTTTTTTTAATAGATTTGGTGGTTTGGGAAGGTTTGTGTTTGTTTGTTTTCTCTTTTGGTTTGGTTTTTTGTTTCATTTTGTGTTTTTGTGTGTTTGGTTGAGTTTTGGTTTTGTTTTTCATGTGTTTGTTTGTTTTCCTGTGAACATCCATTCTTCACTTTCCCTGGGATCATATGAATGGTTTTGCTGGATGGACCAACTTGGTTTTGATGTGCTTTAACAGTCCCATATTCATCACTCCATTTACTTCTACTGTGAGACAGATTACAGTTTTATCTGATTTGAGAAAGTGCATTAGTATTGGGGAAGATAATTGGCATCTGTGAGATATAAAAACTTCATAAAGCATTTTTAAATTATAGCTGAAATGTGAGCTGCAAAGTCTTGAGTATTGCTTGCTCTCTTTCATTTTCTTACATAAGAAGGACCCAAAGATTGAATCTTGTGTAACAGAGGAGTGTAAGTAGTTTTGTAACTGTTTTCCTACTTTGCAAAAGGAGACCTTTTTTACCGAGGTTTTTATTGGCATGGCAGCAAAATAAATTACAATGGTGGCAGCAGTCCATCTGACCTGTAAACACAGTGTGACCAGTGACACTGTTCTAAAGCCTTTTAAATGTAGCTGATGCCTTTCTTTACGATACCCTATAAGCAAGGATTTTGCTATTAATGTGAGTTGATTATTTTTATGGATTCCAACTTAAAGGTTTTCTAAGAATGTCACTATCAAGTTGAAACATTTCAGCTTTACTCATCTTTTCACCTACCAGTGCATCACACTGACTGAAAGCTGACGGATCATGCTCCCTATTGCCCATAACTGCTTAATCCTTCCTATAATTCCAGAAAACACCATTGTGAAATCTCTTTATTGTATATTGTGGCAATGAGCTGCACACCAGAAAGGATCAAGGCTCTAGCAGTGGCTGACAGGACCCGGTCAAGTCTCCATGTTAGACTAAATTGATAGGCTTGTTTGGATCTACAAACTGTTTTACATAAGATCTTGGTAGGAATGGAGAGAGTCCTAGACAACCTGTCTATTCATAGAGTAGATAAAAGCTGCTTAAATGAAGCTAGGGAAAAAAGGTGCTGGGCTTGTTTGATTTTTAGTGAATTTATTTCAGTGCACAGAAAAGGAGATTGAAGTACAATGAGGTAAGGAGAGGTCAGAGGCATAAGAAGAACGTGCAATGTTCGCTATGTCTATAAAACTCAATATTTGACAAAATGAGGAAATTTTTTCAACGTAAGAATTCACTTCATTGTTGGAATAATCTGCTTTTTAGAGTTGAGGTTACAAATAAGGAAGAGCTTCAGAGAGTGCAATGAGGAAAGTGACTGGTGGAAGCTTCATGACTGATTTTCAACTGAAAGAGCACACACGTTTTTCTAAATGGTGTTCAGCAATGCATGTAGTATCTTAGAAAAATGGACAGGAGAATGTTATAACAGTAATAAGGTGGACAATTTGGTTGATTAAAAGACTAATCTAAAAGGTGAATTGCACTGATGAAAATGAACTAATGTAGAATAATGCTTTACAAGAGCCTTTAATAAATAATCTTGCTTTTTTTTATGTGTGATTATGCAAATCCTCCTCATGAAAATTCTACATTTTGCAGAAATAGAGGGAAATTGTGTACTTGCAGAAATCTGATATAACCAAATAAATGTTGGGGAAAATGGTAAAAGAAGTTCTATTGAGGTTGCACTGTTAATCTGCTATGTAATGACTTCCCATGTAACCTGTAAATATGTAAATATTGGAGAGCGCAATGCTGCTGGTAGTTTTGCTGTTATTGTAGATCTTGCCTTCCCTTTTGTCAGAATTACTAGCATTTTTTCTCTCTGTGTCTAAATGTGATAGCTAACATTCATCATCATGCTGTCACCAGGTCAGCAAGATCTGATGCCATTTGAGACTTATTTACTGTAAGTCTATCATAGAAGAGCTGATTATAGCAAATAATCTCATTCATTCAGTTCAGATTAAATGGGGAGATAAAAGTAATTTGTTTCCTAAGTCATTGATCTAAAAATGCAAACTTGGGTAAACAGAGCTTATTTAGTGAAGTCAGTTGTGACTTGAGACTAAGGGAGAGAGTTATGGAATTTTTCTAGGATGAATTTGCAAAACCTGTTTGGAATTTGTAGCACTAATCAAGATGAAAGAGGAGGAATTTTATGCATTTTTCAGCTGTACAATGCTACTGAATATGAGGACAAAAAAACCAATGGAGGTAACTAATGATAAATTTCAGGTCCAAATCTTTACCAAAGTGAAATTCAAATATTTTTGTTATTCAAGACCAGATGTGCTCCATCACTGAACTCTTAAAAGAAGTGACTCATGGACTTGGAGGCCTGATCAGTATTTTGAACAAATCCGTAAAGTTACTAGGTAGTTCTATATGATGGGAGAGGAACAAATATTATATTTATATTTGAGAAGATGTATTTGAGAAGGAACTGAAGAATTACAGACCATTAGCCAGTTTGCCATGATGTAAAATGAAGCGCTTCTGAATTTGTACCTGATGATAGGAAGCAAAGTGATCAGTTTTCATAATGAGGGGGAATATTATCAGAATCCACTAGAGATCAGTACTAAGAACTACACTGTCATGAGTGGGAACACATGGTACTGAATGACTAGTTGATAAAATTATGGATTACATTAAATATCCATAAATACAAAGGAACATTTGTGTTCCTTTGGAAATACAGGAAAATACAGTCCAGAGCATGCATATGTATTGTTAGGCTCTGGAATAGTTAAAACTAATGTGAAGAAAACATCAGCAGAGTGCTTGGTGATTTGGGAAAGAGCAAATGATGCTAGGAATCGGGTGACTGTTTTGCGTGGTAAGCCTGTCTCTGAAGTATTTCATACAGTCTCCTTCTTGTTCTCTTATCTCAAAAGGGGCATAAGAAAATGAGGATAACACAATAGTTCCAGTTTAGTGTGGAGTAGTTAGAGTAAGGATCCCACAGTTCAGAAAGAGCTGAGATGGTAGGGTGTGATGTAGGAATGTACATCATGAATAACGGGGAGAAGAGGAAGCATTTTTGATTTCAGTAAATCAAGAATAGGGAGATATCCCGAATAAAACCAGCAGGCAACACAGAATGAAGCCTTGGAATTTATTGACAGAAGATATTTTTGAAGCCTGAAAGTGTATATTGATTCAAAATGTGATGGGCAAATCCATAGAAGTCCATCAGGAATCACTGTGTAAAGATGTGAATACAAGCTGTGGATCAGGAAGACCCAGTTCATTGCAATTTTGACCTGATGCATGGGTGCATATCAGCGTTCTGGTACTCGTTCTGGTTTTATGCTATTCCACTGATGTCTGATATTGGCTGGTGTTACAGACTAGATAGTCCAGTGGAGTCTTTGGTCTGACCAAGTCCAGATGTTCTTTTGTATATTTTATACATTATATAATGTTTATAACAGGTGTCTGGAAAAATGTGGAAGTCTTCATTCTGTCTATAAAACCTGTATATCATAACAATTTCATGGTTTGTTTGGCGTGTTTTTTTTTTCTTTCTAGAAACATGTTCCTTTGATATCAGATTTAAATTTTATTATCTCTCAATTTCATTGCATATCCTTTTGTTCTTGTATTACTAGAAATGATGAATAGAAACTTATGATAAATGTTATCTATATAATTCATTGTTCCTCTCATCTCTCAAACACACACTCTTTTTGCTCTCTCTTCATGAGAGATTTTTGTGATTTTGATATTTCTTATTGTCACATCTTAACCTCTTCTAATTATTTTAATTAAATGTTTACAAATACAAACCTCAGAAAAGGAAACCTTGAAAATATTACTAGGATAGTTAACCTTGATCAAAGACAAAAGAAGCTAGAAGAACAAATATGCAATATTAAAATCAATACTGTGAAGGACCTTTGAAATTATACTGCCTTAAGAATACATGGCTCAAAGGGAATTATTCATGCTACTGTAATCAAAGTAGATCATAAAAATCCCAGCCAGTGTGAATTATTATGTCCATATTACATACAAGAAAATGAAAACTCATTTCTAGACGGAAGTATTCTCAGGAAGGAAGGCATCTGCAGAGGTGGAGTACGGGAGCTTGTGCAAATAAGAACCCTGACCTGCACATACCAAACTGGGTATATGGAGAGTGTTAAAAAATTAGAACAGTTTTGTGACTGGGCATTTTCTTAAAGCAGGGGATGAGGAATCACTTGGGTTTTTTTAATAATTTCGCTGCAATCAAAACAGAGGTAACATCAGGACAATAACCATATTAAGTTATGTCAAAAGAGTCCAGACCCTGAAGTGTTTGCTTCAACATGTCTACATCTTGACTGCAACCAAATATATCCATTTTGAAAATATGGTGTTAATTTTTAATAGTGTTTTCCAGTGAAACAAATAAGGCTGAATTCTGCTTCCAGTTGCTGCTAAAAGGTTGTAAAGAATTACCTCCTGTGCAGATACTCCACCTCTGCACTGACATAACTGATTGCATGAGCTGACCTCATAAACTGTAGGGTTTTTTGTAATACAAAGCATCTAGTAATCTACAAAATAATTTCTAGTATTTGCTCATGTAAGCTACATGGAAGCTTTATTTAAACGGATCTAAATGTGCCGCTATGTAGAACCATCTTTCCAGTGAGGTGGGGGAGTTCTGGTGTCTGTCTTTGACTCTGTCCTACACTGAGATAGCCTCAGACAGCTGTGGACACCTTATGTCACTTCACAGGATCAGGCTTTGCATGATGCAGTTTAGGGCCTTGTTCCTCAGTTTTTCTCCTCAGTTGAATAACATGTGGCAGGACCATTTAAGGAATAATTGCAGAACTGTCTGTGTTCTGCTGAGAGAAATTTTCCACTGCTGGAATTTGGATTTTGAGAAGCCCTTTAAATGTAAAACAATAAGATAGAAACAGGATGAACATTTAATCTCAAAACAATTTTTAAGTGGTATACTTCACTACCTAGGGATTTTTTTCCTCTGGCATTTTTCATGTGACTGCCAAAGAGAAGTTTTCGAAGTTTTATATTGGCTGAGTTGTTTTGGAATGAGTTAGAGAAAAGCCTTTGGGTTTTTTCTTTTTGCCTGCGAAGTGGTTTTGGTTTATTGTTCCCTAGTCATTTCATGAAAGAGTTGTACTACTTCTCTGCTGTACAGGGAGACTTCTTTTGCTGTTTGTGGAAAGGCCAGGTGCTCAGATAAGGACCTGGGTGTTTGAACACTTCCATGTTGCATACCAACCAAAATTCAGGATTGAGGGCCTTATACCAAAGGAAGGAAGGGCTTGAGTTCCTGGAAGGAAGGCTCAGTTAATTGTTTGAGTGAGACACTGGAAGAGATTGTGCTAAGTAGCAAAATCTCTTCATATACTCGCACGTAAAAAGCGTGGGAGTCTGAGATGGAGACAGGTGCTTTCCCACGACCGCAACTGCTGGGCTGATATCTGCTCAGAACATCAAGCAGAACTTTGGGTGCCTGCATGTGGCATTCCTCTGCTCTCAGCAAATGTCTGAAATCCAGTGACTAGCCCAGCACTTATTACAGGTGTGGGTTTTGATGTTGCAGAGACAGTTGTCCAGGTTGTGAAACAAACACACAAAAAATAGCTTTCATTTTTTCTTTTATTTCTTCTTTTATTGAGAATTTAAGTGTTTGCAAAATTTAATGTTTAAAAGCTGCGAAATCAAGCAATTCTGTTTGCTTGTTACCTATCATCTCAGCATTTCATGTTTATGTATTGAAGTACTATATTTATTTATCTACACATATATTATGTTTTTTACCACAGGACTCCTTTCTCTTTCAGTGTACATAGTAACAGAGATCAGTGAATGAGCAGCTATTCATGTTTTCTGTTATTCTTATTGGCCAATATGTGACCTACATGTGGTGTTCGCATTCAATCATTACATTGAATTCAAAACTATTAATTTCTCCATAGGCTTTCTTTCCATTGTAGCTATCATTAGCATCTGAATGCCTCACAAACCGTAATTAATTAATTTTCACAAAGCCCCTGTGAGGTGAGATGACATTATTAAAAGAGGAATGAGCCACAGAGAAAAGTGCCAGCCTATATTTTGAATGCCCAAGTTGACATGTGTAAGGTGTGTTTTTTTAAGCTACTTAGCGTTCCACAACACTTTATTTGCTCTTTGCCTAGCTTCCTCTTACTTGGCTACAAGTGCCAAACGACTTCACAAATCAGGCCACAGATAGGTATTTATGAATAACAGTTATTCATTATGAAGGAGAAAATGAAGTAATATTTACCAACTATCAAGTCATGCAGATGTTGATACCATCCAGTGTTCAAAAAAGACATCTAGCTGCCTTAAGCTTCCATTTTCTTATTATAGTTTCCTTCATCAATAACTACACACCATTGAACTACTTCAGAAAGAGATCCCATGGACACAGATCCTTGAGGAATCCCTGGGGCATAAATAAATTCCCTGGTGTTGTGATACATTAGAAGCCTAAAACAACGTTTTTCCAACATGGAAAACACTGATTAATTAACAGCATGAAAATGGTATGTGTTTACCTGATAAATATCAACGGTTTCTCAAAGACAGAAGCCAAGCTGGCCACTTCTGGCTGCTAGAAATATGTGAAATGGAAAGTCTCAGTGCAGCAGGAATCGTTATACAGATCTTTTGTTTCTTTCCCGTATCAGTCTTCTGATGCCTCTTACTCCTTTTCTCACAGATATTTATAGGGTCATTCAGAAGAAGAGTGATTTTAGTGTAGGCTGCTGGCAATTTTGGATAGTGGGAAAAAGGTGAATATATTCTCTGATGTCTCCCGCTGAAAGCCCAGCAGAACAAGTGCAGTTGACTGCACCCACTGAATTGATGAGTAACTGACAGGGGTTATTGAACTGAACTTTTTGTGCAGTTCTTGTTAGAGTATAATATGTGTATTTTTTAGAATATTCTGTAGATAGTGGATGCGTTTTGTAATGTATAATAAAAGCATTTGTCTTCATTATCTCCTGTAAAACTTGTAACACCAAGACGTGACTCTCAAAGAGATTCCTTTTCTACGAGACTTCATTACTGTGGTGATCAAACCACTTTTTTTGTTGCCCGTTGCCTTTATCTATGCCTTAGGTTTTGGGTTTTTGGTGTTTTAGGTTGTGTTTGCTGGGATTTTACTACTCAAAATTTATTCTCTGTAGTGGACATTTTTTGGAGGCACCACTGGATGACCGTCCACTACCCACACCCCAGGCTTTATCCTTATTAGAGTGCACTCAGTGTTTCTGGACAGGCAAGTGCTTCTGACGGCTCTGAGCCTGTAGCCTTGTTGCAAAAAGGTGTCCTGGCTGACGGCAAAGCACTGCATATGATACCTCCCTGTTGGGCCCCTTCAAGAGCAAGAGGGAGAGAAGCCTTGCAAACCTGCAGAAGCAAGGTCATTACTGGGTGTCTCTGAGGTTTGCAGTAGGGGATTTATATATGGTAATAGTTTAGTGTCTAATTGTCTCAGTAAATTCAGACTGCTTTTCAGATCCTGAAAAGTAGTAGCTTTATTGCATGTTGGTCTAGCCATAACATCCATCGACTAGTATTTTGCTTTACTGGGAATTAGTAACTAATGACAATGTAAACCCTAACAAATCTACTGTTGTCTTGCTTTCTTTTAAAAAACAATTCAGAGAATTTAGGGACCTATATTTATTTAATTTTGATTGAAGATATAGATCTGTATGTCCTAGCTGCTTTGAAATGTCATGTCACTCTCTAGCTGCTGTTTTACTTAAATGGATGCCTGAAGGACACTACGTTAAACAAAGTATGACAATCAAGAAATATACTGCTTACCTCATTCATGTGTCTTGAATTTGCTGCTCTAAAGGTCTCTGTGATTTTCTAGGAGATTGATAACCCATTCCAAACAGGCAGTGGTGGTTCAGTCAGTTAAATTTACTTGCAATTTCTCTTTCATGAATTTATTAATAAGTACTACACCTTTGATTACCTTTGTTTACCTATATACTTCCCCTGTTTTCTGTAAAACATCAGGTAAGGTATCTCAGCTGGTACTTATCACTTAGAAGAAATTTAACAAAAAAAAACCCCTAACAGCCTAGTTTTTCAGTTTGGGGGCTTTGTAAAGCACTTGTTGATCATAGCCTCTGATAAAGTGTATCTAGAGTTCAGGAAAATTTCTCAAACAGAGGGGAAGATGTTTATAATTAAAATTTTAAATTGCATTTCCTGGCAACATGAATATATGTGTTCTGGCATAAGCAAATAGGCAGAAACAAATTAGATTACTGGACTGTCACTAAAGAAGAGCTGTTTGCTATTAGCAAGCAGAAAATTTAAAACAAGGTAGAGCATACAGAGAAGTCTAAAGTGAAAGGTACAAGTGGGTGGTGAAAGGCCTTTTGGATGAGGTCTTTCTGATTCTAAGAAAAGCAATGACTCATTTAATAAAAGCACTGTACTATAGCTAATATATTTCTTTTAATCTTATTTTAGCTGTCTGGCATGTAATATTTATATATAGTTGTAGCAGTTAAACTCATTTTAATGGATGAATTTTTATGTAAAAGTAAAAAAAGATGTTCTGTGCTGCAAGCAGCAGGTGTGTTTTTAATCTTTAATAGGTCACCTTCCTCAGTGCAAGCAGGCAAGCTGTTATTGATCAAAGAGGTTTTGTTGGGTAGCTCTCAGATTATTGAGTGACAAACTTTATTGGATTTGACTTAACAGAAGTCAGAAGATAGCTGAAGCATAAGAGCTTGCACTACCATCAGAGTCATTTTACGACAGCCAGGGAGCAAAGCTCAGAGATGGATACTGAGCTCTTTGCTGGCCCTTGGAGATTAACTGAACAGCCTTCCTACCAATTCCCAAGCCTGTCAGCAGAACCAATTAGATTTTCAACCAGTAGACAAGAAGGGTGGCACTTGGGGACCTTTTTGCTTTAGGTCAAAGGCTTTTCAGACTGCGATGAGATGACATTGATGATGACACGTTGAGCATTGGTTGGTTTTAAGACAAGTTAAATTAGCAGTCTTGAAATGATTCCAACTGTCTCCTGACTTCTCACTGTTGCCATATTCAGTGGATCCTGTCAGGAGCAGGTTGATGACTTAATAGTCTTTCTTGAGTGGATTTGAGCACTTTGGCTGTGTGTTTATGTGTAGTTGTCATGCTTAAAATATTCATACAAAGGTTTGAAATATTTATTTCAAGGAGCCTTCTGCAGAGTTCAGCAGTACAGCTCTCAGTGATTCTGCCTACCTTTCCTCTCTCTCTCTTTTTGCTGCTCTAAGCAGTTGTTGCTAAAAAATGTCTTTAACTATGTTTGATCTGTATGAAGTGACTTTGTTTCTTGTGGCTATTGATAACACAGAACACTTAGGAAGTTTAAGAGTTTATTCAGCATTTGATTTCCAAAGCCCTGGATGGCAAGTTCCAATCCCACCTGTACAAACACTACAATGGTTTTGAGACCATTTCAGATTAGTAAAGGTGTATTCAGCTTGTACGGTCTTGTAAACATTTTGTAATCTTTGATTCTAATCCAAATGGATTGTGATAGATGTGGAAAAAGGGGAAGGAAAGAAAGGGATAGGAATTAAGATGAAGTCTGCCATAATTAAATTGCCCTAGGCTATTGAAGCAAGTGAGCAGGATATCATGACGAGGCTGTTCTTTTAAAACTATGCGATATTTTAAAGACTCTTTCCTGTAGTGGATTGACTGCTACTCTGTTGTAAAAGGAGCTAAAGAAATAAAAGTGAGGTAAGCTAGCTGACTAACTTTGTACCTTAGTGTATACAAAATCCCAATTGTTACTAGAAATAAATTGAAGCTGTCAACATGTAGGTGTTAAAATTAGCATGCCTGTATCTTTTAATATATGTTAATAATGAATACTCAGCATTTAAAGGTAATAGCTAGAGTATTTCCTTCTGAATACCTAAGGTTAAACTCCTACATCTAAATCCATGTTTATTCACGAGATTAGGTACTTAACCTGTACTTAGATCTTGATGTCAGGCATTCAGTTTTAAAATGTTGGTGCTATTTCTTTGTATTTTATATTCTCAACTACTATTTTCTCTCAGTAAGAATTCTTCATTTTTTTAAGGATGGTGATTTAAAAAAAAAAGAAATGAGCAATCACCTGGAGCTTTTAGACATTATTCTAAGAACCACAAGCAGTATAACACACAGGAGATTGACTGCCATTTAGAGTATATCAACTAATGCTCCAAGCAACAATATTATTTTTCCATAGGAAGTATTTCTTTTTGCCATAGAAGCAAAAAGTGATCATACCCAAATCAGGAAAAAAGACAACAAAGGATTTGAGACATCTATCTACCATGCTAAAATTAGGTTTCTAATGTTGCATGTTTCTGAACCATAACATTTACATTTGGTATCATCCATTCTTTTTCCTAACTGATATTTGAAATATTTTATGCCATGCTCTGTAAGAATTAATCCCAAATCTGATGTGACCACAGTCAGAAGCAGGCAGCCCGTCATGAGTACAGTTTTGAAGATCAGTAACTTGCAGAATGGTCATAGTATGTGCCTTAGTTTTCCTGTTTTATAGGTGTAAATGAGTTGTAAATCTTTAAAATGAAAAGTAACATTGAGATAATTTGTCTAATATGCTTTCATTTGTGTAAGGTTTAGTGGATAAATAATTGATATTACTGAGAAAAATACATTTAGTGGAGATTTTAGTCACTAGAGAAACAGCAACGAATAACCTTTTGAATTGTTTTGGTCACTTCCATAGAATACTTTAAAGGTTTATTTCTAGAGGGTGGGTATAACATGCATTCCCTCTCAGGCCATTTTAATAGAAACCTGTTATTTTTAATAGAAGTTTTGAATTTGAGGAGAGGAGATGCTGCATTTTGCATGAATTCAAGTATTTCTATGAGGCCAGAATATTAATTATAAATAAGAAAATTGTACATATATAACATTTTACAAGCACTCTTGTCTCCAAACAATGAAGGGAAATGTGGGACTGGAGGATTGAATTGACTGAGTCAATGCCACCTATTAGTGACAGTGACATTAGTAAGAGCAGTGGGTTATTCTCTCTCTTAATCTGAAGCTCTGCTTTCTGGACCATGCTGCCTTCCAGTGTGCTAACATTTTCATGGAACTGTTGTGGCCAGGTGGTTCAACTCTCTGTTCAAACCTCTAAGATTGAGAATTTCCTGAGTTTCATTTGAAGAAAGTCAAAGCATCTCCAAAAAAGTTAATGAAATTTTCAGTGAAGTATAAGCCACCGAAAGAACTACCAGTTTCTGTCTCATTATTGACAAATTCATAGTTGGGCGTTTTTGTGTTTCAGCTGCCAGCCAATATATCGTGTTAAAACTTTGACTTTTCAACTAGAGACCTCTGTTATCTGCTTTTTTTTTCACTGTGTAGGTGCTTGTACATTCTCAATGGGCTCCCGCCTTACCTTCTGTTTTATAAGCAAAATTATTAGATCCCCTTTTACGTTTTCCTTTAAAAAGGTCTTTATTAACTTTCATAATTGATGCCTGAAACTTCTTGAAGTGCAGACATCAGCACTGACACCAGTATTTACTAGCAGCCATATTAGCTAGGAAGGAAATGCCTTTTTGAAGGCAATATTCTCTGCCCAGAAATAGGAGTGCATTAACCCTTTGAAGAACTGAGTCTCCCATCACAGAAGTGTATACAGAATTCGTTTTTTCCTGAGTGTGTGAGTTTACATTTGGTGATATGAACCACAAATTGCTTGCATGCATCCAAATTATCAAGAAATCCAGACCACACTGTACCATTGAACTGTCTTCTGCGTGATTATCCCCTACATCAGCTTTTATACTATCTCCAAATTATATCTGTAATGATTTTATGTGTCCAGATGAAGATGTTAAATGACATAAGGTCAAAAATATGCCACTCCGAGATCTCAGGAAAAATATATGTTCTCAATAGTAACTTCCATTTTGAGGCTTTATTTATTTGTGCCATGCTGAATTTCTGTCAATATTATTTTAGAATTGAATATTTGTTGCTTTACAGAAACTTCATCAGCATAATCTTTATCAGACATAATCTTATTTTGACTGGCATTAATTATATTGTCCTCCTTTAACCTCTTATTAATAAAAATCTTGTAATGGCCATCCCATTACTGTATCTAGGACCAGCATCATGTTGTCAGAGCTACCTGGCTTATTTCATTTGCCATTTGTTGAATACTGATATAGTACTGTTTTCATCCAGTCTTCTGGAACTTCTCTGCAGTTCTGAGATATGTTAAAAGTCAACATTAATTGTTCAAGGAACTGCTAGGCTATTGTAAACCCCTTAGCTACGAGTTAGCCATATATATACTGATTGAAAAATACCTGACTGTAGTAGCTGTTGTCGAATGTCTTCCTGAGATACTGTTGAAAATGTACTATATCCTAATCACTTGATCAGAGCAGGTTATCCTGTTTTATTTCCTAAATACAGAAAGTAATTATTTATTGAACTTTTCAGCTTCTTCTGCCTGATTTGTGATGGATACAATTTATAGATCCTCTATTGTTCCTAGTATGTCTTGAAACTCATTTAAATTATCCTTAAATCTTCCAACAATTGACTTCTTTTTTCATCTGTTTGCTCTTCACATAAACCTGATACATTTCTTAGCATCGTTATCTTCTTTAAATATTAGATTTTTTTAAACTATTTTTTAAATTAGTGTAGATTTTTCTTAGATTTGGAAACGTGTTTTTCTGGGCATTAGAAACAAGACTTCTGAACAGCTTTCATTTCCTGTGAGAATTTCTATGTTTAAATTCTTTTCTCAGTCTGATTTAGCTTAGAATTATTTTCACATTCTGAAATTGGTCTTTTCAAAATATAAAATCTGTATTTGAGTTATTTGAGTTTGGGTTGTGTACCATCATTTTTGTCACAAATGTGTCGACTCATGATAGCTTGACTTTTAAATTCTCTGATTTTTAGTTCCACAATCAGTCTTCTATCTTCAGGATGAAGTTTCATGAGTCACTTACATGTGTTGACTTTCTTAATGATTTTTCAATTTAGATATTTTAATGTAGTTTTAGAAATTCCATGAACTTTTAGAACTACCAGTTTCATGTTGTTACCATATATCACGTGATGTCAGTCCCTACTGAGAAGATGGAATATTTTTCTCCCCTTCACCTTAGTGATAGGAGCTTATGGGGGTTAGTCATTCTGTTCTCCAGCATGACTTGGTTGTCTTTTGCACACAACAGTGAGGAACCTGCTAGAACTTTTCTCCATGCTACTTACTCTCCATGACTGCTTAGTCACGATCATTCACTTCCAACTTGGCAGCAATGCAGGTAATGTTGGGATTTATTTCAAAGAAAAATCCATGCCTCTTATCCATGGAATGTCACTAATCTAGAAAAACCACACACAATAGCAGTGTAGTAATGTATTGGAAATTACAGTTTTATCACTGTGGATTTATTTGTAAGTAGGTAACAGGAGTGGGAACACATCCAAGCACCTTAAAGATAGTGGGCTAGCATACCTGAAACACTGATGGACCTAGATTTTGCCTCAAGACTATAAACCCTCTGGTCCACCATACATGTCTGGTCAGTTCTGGGGGTCTGTTGTTAAACAGAGAACTTCAAGGAAAAGAAATAATGACGTTATCAGGAAAACATTAGAAGTCCTCATCAGCTGTACATTAAGGCTAATAAATCATTTGTGATGAATCCTGAGATTGTGTATCCTGTGCCTGGACTTTCCTGTCTGTTTTGTTTTCATTCATTTTATCAGTTGAATGGAGATTGTAGCAAGGAGATTGTAGCAAGGTGGGGGTCAGCCTCTTGAAAGGAGATTGTAGCAAGGTGGGGGTCAGCCTCTTGTCCCAGAGAACTATTGACAGGACAAGAGGACATATCCTCAAGCTGCACCAGGCAAGGTTTAGGCTGGACATTAGGAAGAACTTCTTCGCTGAAAGGGTTGTCAAGCATTGCAGTGGGCTGCCCAGGGAAGTGGTGGAGTCACCATCCCTGGAAGCATTCAAGAAATGACTCAACGTGGCACTTAGTGCTATGGTTTTGTTGATATAGTGGTGTTTGGTCAAAGGTTGGACTTGGTGCTCTTGGAGGTCTTATCCAACTTTAATGATTCTGTGAATTGATACTAAAAAAATACATTTCTTAAAGCAGAGGATATAATAGTATACTCTTGGATATTACCTTTCTAAATCTTAAGCTATGTACATGAAGAGATGAAGTAAAGACGAGTAGTGTCCTTCTTTCTTTCACTTTAATTACAAATATGACCTTTCAACAACTTCTAATCTGCTTTAGCATATGTGACTAGTAACCAAAGCATTAGACAGCCTCTGTGTTCTACTGGTTTTATCACTGTAGTACAGTAGCAATCAAGAAGAGAGAACTGACACATTTATGGCCTGTGGCTAAGCAATTAGGAGAATCAGTACTGGATTACATCATCTTAAAGCAGATTTGTTGTGAGTGAACTAAGTTAACTTTCACACCCTGGGTATCACAACAGTTTTAATCTTTTAGTAACATCTTGTGTAAAAATTAATCATAAGCTTGGCTGGATTATTTTTGACATCCAGGGAAACATTGTGAATAGCTGTTCTTCTGCAGTTTTTTGATACGTGAAAGATATGCCATAAATCTTCCTATTTTGCTTCACTGTTTGCAGAGTGTAATCACAGTGGCTTCAGTAAATGACGTGTAAGTAAAATTCTCTGTACATTATTAAAATGTGCTACTTAAAAACAGATCATGAACAAAACAATGAATTTGGCATCACTTTTCCAAGAGAAAAAAAAGACCACTCTTGTCCCTCTAGCTCTGAACCGGAACATTCAGTTTCAGGAGTTATGTAATGTAGAAAGTTAAGTCCCTCGTTATGTAGAAATTTTGTTTTATTTTGAAAGTTAAAGGCATTGACTTGTGTCTTCTCTACTTTTTTTTATTTGTGCTGCATAGCTGTATAAAATGCAGCATTGGCAGAGAAAATTTTGTTTACAGGGAAGTTTTTACTGCAGTAAAGGTGATGGATGTCATTGGAGTGCCCTTTCTGTCACCTCATGTGCTTGTATCAGAGACATTACTAATTTGGCAGGCAAAACTCTTCCACATCTATCCTCCTCTGGGGCTGGATGATTGCCCTGAATTCCTGTCTGTGTGAGTTGGCATTAGCATGTACTAACTATTGAGCTTACGTCAGTGTTATCTAAGCCTGGCAATACACCCTTAAATCTGTGAGCATTGAAAAATCACTTTTAAAGCACTATTTCATATGCACTTTTAGTATGCATTTATAGAAGATTTCTTGTTTTCAGTCATGTTTATATAGCATTTCTCAAAATTTGCTAAGGTAAATTGAAAGGTTTGTATGTACTTTTTTAATGTATGTTTGGAAAATAATGTATATACACATATATATGGTATATATATATATATATATACTACATTCATATATTTTATTAAATTATATTATATTGCATGTAATTTTCATTAAGATGCTGTTTTCTGCTCACTGATAAAATATGAGCTGTATGCCAGAACAACAAGTTAAGGTAGGACCCAATGAAGCATGATTAAGACTAGGAGCTCATAGTGATACGGCTTTTTATTTGGTATATTGAAAAGTTCTTCACCTAAATGTTTTTTTTTTTATCAGCAACTAGCTTTCTCTGAAGTGTTCCATTAATACCTGAAAACTATCCACAAATAGATAAATCTGAGAAATTATCTAGAAACACTTTATTCTGTTTTCATGTTAACAGTAACTGTAAAGCAGTTGTCAATACTTGTCAAAAATGCTAAAAATACCACCCAAATTGCCCCAAAAGGACAAATTTTAAAGACAAGAAATTACTGTTGTTCCCACTTTTCCCCCAAAAAAGAGGTATGCACGCTCTTGCACTTGTTTACTAGAAGAAGAGCAAACTACTTGT
Organism: Chiroxiphia lanceolata; assembly: GCF_009829145.1. Taxonomy (NCBI): domain Eukaryota; kingdom Metazoa; phylum Chordata; class Aves; order Passeriformes; family Pipridae; genus Chiroxiphia; species Chiroxiphia lanceolata. The sequence goes on from NC_045639.1 coordinate 26,663,351, forward strand.
TGGATTTATGATGAGCTTCTCTGAGACAGTTTACCAGAAGGTAACATAGCTAAGCAAATCTTTGTGCAGACTAAAGATTTTTTCCTGTGGAATTGTTAATGTCACACAAAGACTTCAGCTTGGCTGGCATAAGCTTAGGTAACTTGCAGACTGGATTTATGTTTCTCATTCCTGTAGGCTTAGTCCAAAGGATTGTTTAATATACCAGTAAAATGATACTGGAAAAAAAAGGCAAGGAATTAGACTCTTATGCCTTCTTAAAACTGGTAAATTGCAAAGATGACATTTTATGACAACAATTCACAGCCTGTTTACATTGTTTAAAAGAAGATTAAAAATGATGATATAAAATGGTATTAGAGGAGCTAATAGTTCCATATTTGTAAGGAAGCAAGTATGGTAATACATGGCGTCAAACTGAGAGTAGTTTTAGATTAGGTATTAGGAAGAAATTCTTTACTGTGAGGGTGGTGAGGCACTGCAACAGGTTGTCTAGAGAAGTTTTGGATGCCCCATCCCTGGAAGTGTTCAAGGCCAGATTGGATGGGGCTCTAGCATCCTGGTCTAGTGAAAGGTAGGGGCGTTGGAACTAGATGATCCTTAAGGCCCCTTCCAGCTCAACCCATACTATAATTATATGATAATTATCAACAGGTGTTTTTGAGTCATAGGAACTGCCATTTCTTCTCTAGACAGCTGAAAGTAAGTGTTTGAAAATAACTGTGGAGTGGCGTAAGATTAACTTTGTTTACATGAAGTTGTCAAACATATGGGAAGACTTTTTTCTGTTGGGGGCTTGGCATGAACTTGGAAGAGTTATAACAGAGGAAGTGGGCAGGTGTTGTTTTCCCTGAAAGCAATTGTGAAAGAATAAGTACTAGAAGGTTATTTATCTGGCTAAGAATAGGTAAGATAACAAGGCAGTTTCAGGGTTTGAAGATCGTAACTTAAATATATCGGCATGTGGTGATACTTGCAATGAATTGAATCCTGCTGCCTGCGGGTAAGGAACATGAGTGCACATCCAAGGTCTGTAGTAGGAGAGGCAAAACACAGAAGAAAAACGGGGAAGCAAACTGCACAACAGGCAGCTGAAGGAAGACCTGAAAACTAGGAATCGATATAGTTCTGAAGAGTCAAGTTCAAACACATGGAGCCTACATTACTTTGTATAGGGAGGATTATGCACTGCAAGGTGAAACCATTGCACAGCAGCTCCTCACTTCAATTTGTAACATTCCTCCTCGTCAGTCTGCCTTTGCACGAGGCTGGCCAGTGTATTTGTTCTAAACTATGGTGTTTTGTGAGATTTCTGCCACGAGTAATTTTTCTTCTATCCCCTTACTTTTATACCAAGGCAGCTTTAACAAAACCTGTTTCCTTCAGTATTGCTGGAGAAGGTTCTACTTTTACTGCAGCAGTTCACAGTTAACGTGTAGACTATCATACCCTGTAAATGCTTCACAGAGAATAAAACACCAGCCTTTATTTCATGTATTTATTTTGCCCTTTTTAATATCTTAAGTGAAGCTATTATATGGTCAGGATTCACTGAAATGGAGTGATAAGTTCCTGAACAGGGCTATAAGTTTTCTTTGATGTGCATGGGTAGCAGTTGATCTTTTTAAGCAATTGAGTCACCTTTTAGAAAGTTTGATGTACTAATAAAACATTGTATAATAGTGAAATATGTTGTATGGTCACTGATGGCCTAAGTAGCCTCCAAATTATTAGCCAGAAAAGCAAGCAAGCTATATTTCTGACATCTGGTGGAGTTATGCTGGAATGGGCAGAAAAGGCATTTCTTTTTACTGCCATACAAAAACCTTATCACTGTTTGCAATTTTTCTATCGTATCATATGGCATGAATATCGATTGTATCAGTACCATACAGAGATGTTAGCTTATCTGCTCATACTTCTCTAAAAGGTGTTACCATGAAAGTGTCATAAAGCTGTTCAAAACCACGAATATTTCTGGACCATACCAATCTTATGAATGGTGAAAAATTGCTAAACAGAAAATATAGTATATTTTCCAGTGAACAAACTGCAGCAAAACCAACTTAAATCTTTTGGGGCAATATAACTTTGTTTTCCGTTGTGGTTTAAATTAGGAACAATTTAATTGCCACAGGCTTACCACTTTAGGAACAATTTCTGAGGTAGTTAAATTCAATAGCATTGTCTCTTCTTAAAAGTGACAGCCTCTGGAGCTATTTTCTATGCTTGGCCATACCTTCACAAGGACTCTCTGATATCAGGAGGCGAAAGTCATTCCAATTTGGAGAAGACTGATGTATCAGCCCGGAGACAGAAAATGTGTCTTCACAGAGAATTACATTCAAGTAAGTTTCCGGGATCAGGAATTTTGAAGACAAGGGTTGTAAGGAATGTCCAGAGGATGGCTAGCCAAAGCTAGATCACTAAATTCTTTTAAACATCTAGAGACAGAAGTAATACTTCTTTTACTCAATAGACAAAATGCTTCCACAGCAGTCATGGGATGGAGGTCCACATCAACACTAGGGATATATTGATCAGATACCTCATGTCTGTTCCTGGAATGAGTAATTATTCTGTTAGGTAAAACACATACTTTTCCAAACCTTTTTAGTAGTTCTGCTGTGTCTGAAAACTAAGCCACTGTAAAAAATCCTCATCCTTCTGTCAGCCAAAAGTTAATAACCAACAACATTAAACAACTTGAATGCAAGACAAAATTTCAGGTATTCATAACTCACCTCACATCACCCGATACTTTCTGTTATTCTCTTAAATGCCTTGCTTAGACTTTGTGTGTCTCCCTCGAAATGTCAGTACTTTTGTTATGTGGAATGATATATCCATTTACTCTTGCAGAGATCCTGTTGTGGTTGTAGTCTAACTAATACCTCCCCAAAGAAATCAGCTCTTATCTGCCTTCTCTCTGGAACTTGGTGAAGATATCATAGTCTGTAGGAAATAAGGTTAGAAGTGAACTCCAAAGGTCATCTAATCTATCCCCATTACCTCAATATCACCTCCAGGGAACATGGCAATGGCATCTACTGCTTTTTTATATTGTAATTCTTCCCTGCTTCATGACTTACTGCTGACAGAAACAGCATTTTTTGAAAAATGCAGGTGTTATTATTGATAGAACAACTTCTCTCTTTTTGTGGAGGGAAGAATCAAAAATGTTTCTTGTTCTCTGTCTGTGCCACAGAGAAGGATTTCTGGATCATGTGCTAATATGACCAGTCTAGTCTATTCCCAGTAGTATTTCTGAAGGAGAGAAATCTAAACAGCCCTAAATGTAGAAATCCAGATTTTTTTGTCAAAATATTCTGCATCAGAAATTGCAAGAATGACACAGATGGAATTCTCTTTGAAAAAAATGCTAGTTTGGGGGCATTTTCTGGTTTGGAAAAAAGGCAAAGATTTGTTTGATTTTATGTCAAAAAGTCTCCTTTGAAAATTTTTGAAATTTCAAAATTTGGTCTTCAAAACCAACCGTTACTTAGAAATTCAACTTTATAAACAAAAATAAAGACTAGAATCCTGATTCCATCTTTTAGAATATTTAAATAAAGTATTTTCTTTAGCTGAATTCCTTTAGTTGTTGTTGGGTTTCCTTCTTTACATTTTCAATGTGTGACAATTTTAGACGAGGATCTAGATTGGAATGTTCCATAATGCCATAATGTGAAAAATATCCAAAGGCTGACAGAGACTTTAAAGTGTAAAGATCATTGCTACACTTGAAGAAAATGTTGTTTCTTTGTGGTTGTGTCCAGACAATAATGTGAAAAAATCACTTGTCATGTCTGCTATAATACAGGTCTAGATTTCTATATGCTTTGATTATCTTACACCAGATGAGTGCAACCTGATATACCTTAGATTTGATTTTGAGTTTTATTAGGTAGCCATTCATAAAGAAATACCTACATTTATGTGTATCAAGATATAATCAGGTAAGAATTGAGGTACTTCTGAAAATTTAGTTCTTAAAAAGAAGATGCAAAACAGGCTTTGGTGTGCAGAAGCAAATATTTCATTCCCAGATAGAAATTTGAATGTTCTTTTCTTCTGTCTTTACCTTCCTAGTTTCAGACTGGAAAAGATTGTTAAGATCACTGACAATGTATCTCAAGAAGAGATAAACATCCACACAGCTTCGAAAATCCGATCCTATAGAACCAGAGTGTATCACTCTCTCATCTCCCTCTCTGATGTATTGCAATACCGCCCTTGAGTGAATCTGAAGTGAGGATATTGTAATTCTTCAGACATTCCTGAAAAATTAATTTGATCCACAATCCATAATGTGCTTTTGTTTGAAAATTGGCAAAAGACATTAATTTTAGTAATTGTATGAGAAGGTGTCATTGACCTTCCTTTCCAGATCAATCTGAAACCAGTATATCACAACTCAAAAGACTTCTTATAATAGCTAAATGTTTTTGTTGCACACTGAAATCACAGAGTATGAAAATTGCATGTTTTATTTTGCTGGTGTTTTGAATTAGAACTTGATGGCCTTTCTTTTGAAGTATTTAAAATATTATCTTGCTATAATTCTATATTCAGTAAGATTCAATGAGAAGGTTGTGTAGTGTCACTTGATACAATTGCCTTTTAATTTCTTATTTCTTTCTTGGCAAGTAAATACAATTTCTAAATGTAATTGGTGTAATTATATGCATTGAGCAACTTTATGTTGAACTTTGTGTTATATCACATTTTCCACTTATATAGTTGATTTTAATTGTATATTACAGTCTTTAAAAGTGAGTGCTTGATTCCTTCTTCCGTAGAAAAGGTTGACTGTTGTTGAACTCAGCTGTATCTCCTAATATAGTAAAAAACATTCTTTTCTACAGTGCTATTCTTTTATCTACTTTGTATTAAAAAGAATATGAGTTTATTTAGCATTCGCATATCTGAAAAGGTAACCTAATCAAAATTATGCATATATTTCCACTAAATGCACATAATTATTGTAAGCATACAAGAGCTTAACTTTAAAAAAGCCTATCCTAAGGCTGAGGAAAAAAACCCCAAAACATCGACACTTTTGATGTTTCTCTAATAACTGAGGTGCAATCAGGCCTTGTAAACAGTACCTCGTTCCTGAGGAGAGTAAAGAGGTGTATTTACATGTGATCTCTTTAGATCCAAGGCAGATGGAGACAAGTCAGCCTTCATCAGCTTTTGTCATAGTTGTGCAGTAGGGCTCTCTTCCTTCATTTTTCTTTTGGTGATTTTATGACAAATACTAAGGTAAAACATTATAATGGACAGTATCCTTTTGGGATTATATTTTTTTCCAAATAAATGTAATCTTTTTTTCTTCTGATCTCTCCCACATTTGTTCTTCTTCTTTTTTTTTTTTTTTTGGTGCCATTATCTCCTTCCATACATACCCCTGTTATGGAAATGTTGGTATTTACCATAAGCTGTTCATTAGCATGTTTCTTACAGCTTTCTCTTCTAGTTGAGATGATGTACAATCAATTTTTTAATTTTTCAACAAAATGTATGCGGACCATTTGTATTCCACTGACTGTGACTTTATTGCTTTGTGAAATATTTAACAAAACAGAAAGTTGGAAGGTAAAAAAAACTTTTTCAAGTGTATTAACCTTAAACCTCTCTCTTTTACAATAGTATTCTCGGGGGTTTGTATTTGCTCATGTTATCCCCAGCTTCATGTTTGCAGTTTCTGTTAAAATTGTTTCATAGGACATCTACATGTCTTTCTAAAACATACCCTATATTCTAGAGTGAGGGCACATTTTTACATCATTAAAAGGATATGTGGGTGAAATTGTGCATCACTGTTGCCTTTTTGATGTCTTTTCAGTTCAGAGATACTATTTAGATTCAGTTGTCCTCCAAGACCTCTGTATTTGATGGTTGTGCCAAGTCAGAGGAAAGAAAAAAACCCCACAAAACCCCATTGCCTAGAGTTAGTAAGACTATATTTATGCACAAAGAGCAAGGCAGATACTGAAATGCACAGTCAATATCCTGCCGTAGTATATTGGTAGAGAAGCTTCTGTAGGTAATTCTTTCCAAGAGTAAAGTGGGTATGCAGTGCTGCTGGTGACAGTTAGGTGAGCTATTGGAAGTAACCTACTGTGTGTAATATAGAAAAATGACAACACTTCATAGGTACTTTCATGCTGTAGCCCAGTGATGGTTTTGGTCAGGATCAAATGTATTCATTAGGTTCCATTAAAACAACTGTAAATCTGAAATTTTAGCGATTTTGGTGTACTTTTTTTTCATGAACTCTGAATTGTAATACTCTGAATAAGGAATGTTTAAAAATTATCTTAGCAACATTGTTGAAAAATCACACACATAAGCAGTTTTAAAAGGATGAAGGCTGTTCCTCTATTTTAGGTCAGTCAAATCAATATAAATGTCTTCAGGTTCTCTAACAATTAGCAGCAGCTGAAGGTTTCTCTTTGCCTTTTCTTCTGACAGTTTATCTACAGCAACAGGAATGAGATGTTAAAACAGCAGCAGGAGGAGATGAGATACCAGTGATAATTCAATCTAATATAATTTATATAAGACATTTTATATTGACCTCACTCAGGATGTTGATTGCAGATATATTAGTATATTTTAAAGCAAATGATAACACCGTGTTAAGAAGATAACTTTCATCTGTAGTTTTTTTGATTCTACAGTCACTATTTACTTTAGAAAGTACTACGTAGAGAACAAATGAAACAAACCACTCTAAAATTTCCACATATAGTTTGGGGCACAGAAATAGTAGTTCCAAATTTCCAATGCATAAATGGTGAGCAGTTTGACTTAAAGGAAGTGTAAAGATTTGTCACTTAGGAATTTCAGTGGATTATGAAAATATGTTACTTCTTTACTTGAGTATTTGCTGAAGATCCTAACAAAATACCTGTTCCTTACACACCATACTAAAATCCTATGTATAAAAGATTTTTAAAGGCTCCCAGATTTTCTTTTGCTGTTGTTCTCCAGAACTGAAATTTTCTTATTCAGCAAGAACTGATGAATAATGTTCTCCTATGGAGTATTCTATAGACAATGTCCTTCTTCCAAAATTGCTGCTACCTCCTATTGCTCTCAATGGGATTGAAGCCACAGTTGCCCTCAGCAAAGATACACTTCTGCAAAATGACTAATGCTTCCCATTGTTTTCAATATGTGTGGAACTACTCTTAGATAGAATAATTGTTCCTGAAGCACAAGAAAAACAAAAAACTTAAGCCAGCAACAGTGACTATATTAAAGATGCAGGATTAGGATGTTAATTTGTCTTTTAAAATTAGTTTTATTTAATCTAAAATTGCAAATTCTGTCATGTGAGAATTATATGAAGTTGCAAGATGGGTAAAACTAAAATGTTGTTGGAGATATAGCTGAGTGCAGTGATATATTTATTTCTGTCAATTTCTTGGGGTTTTATCATTTTTATTTTTTAAATTTGTTTTCAATACACAGATGTGTACTGTTTTTACCTTTCATCATCATTTTACCTTAACTTTTCCATTGTCTTTCATTTAATATAGTACTTCTAGAGGGAGTCGTTACCAAAAAAATTAAACAGAGAGCAAATATTCAGGACATTAAATTAAATGTCATTCTTAATTGTTCAGAAATGTAAGGAACAAATTATTTAGTATATTTTATTGTGTTTAAAGTAGTGTATTAGTAGTTCAGGGATGCTTCAGTTACTGCTATGAGACTTAGGAGTGTTTTGGGACTTAAAGTGGTCTTTCCCATTTTAGTAGTTTTTTTCTTTTTCAACCTGTTTCAAGATTTACTGTGTATCTGACAAACTGTAAGAACAAAAAGCAGAGTAATCATTCTTTAAAATCATTAAGAAGTAGTTAATATCAATGCTTATAAAGGGAGAAAGTGGAATACCCTTCTTTGTATTACTGCTTTCAGATATCAGAAAATAGAGTGTTTGCTGCTGTTTGATCTCTTGACGTCAGACTGCTACTTGCTGGAGGCAACAGTGCCAGTAGAGCATTTTGACCTTGTTTTCTTCTATTTCGTCCTTTTTCATGCCATTTGTTAACATAAACAGGAAATACACATATTTTTAAATGACAATTACAAAACTAAGGCCATATATTTTTTCTAAAGAGCAAAACAGAAAAGATCTTTTTTTTCCTTTTACTAGGGTATTTTGTTATTGAAACTTGTATTGATGACTTCAAAGCATAAACAGTAATCTCAATAAAGGACTATGACACATGATCACAAAAGAAGAAATGTAAGAGTTGTAAAAACAAGAAATAAAGGAGGAATGCTTGCATTCCCCGTCATTTTCCTGAGTGCAACTTAATGAACTTCAGCAAATTCTTCCCTGGTTTTTAGTGATGAAAGATCAGATTTATCTCCTGTCTGTTTAATTTCTTTGTTCACATTGGTGGTATTTATGATTCTAATAACATAGAACCATTAAGATCTTGAAGCCATAAAATAGCTTACTGTCTGTATTTTGTGACCTCTTTTTGTATAATTGCAGTAAAGCAACAGCCATAAAAGGTCAGAATTAATTCACCAAGGGTATTTAAATTCTTCACTTATAGGTTGGAAGGGAAAAGGATGTCCCAGGCCAAGAAATGGCCTTCTTTCCTATGCTGAGATAATCTAGCAATCAGCCCAAGGAAAGAATGGAGGGCCAAAAGATAGAATACTAGCTATAACACAAGCTCTTTCAAAAAAAGATGGTAATATTTACTGACCATAGCATAACTAAATTTAGCATTTGTTTGTGAAACAAATTAAAAAAAAAAAAAAAAGAAGGAGAAAATGAAAAATTCGTTGGATGCTAAAATTCAGTGAAGAATATAACTGCTTAGGTAAAAAAATGTAAGATAGTTCTTTTTTTATACCTTAAAAAATAAATGTTGATTTCATAAAACATTTGTACCACTCAGCAAAATGGAACTGGGAAGCAAGAGTAGGCAATGCTATTAAATGGCAAGGAAGCTATTTGAACCATAAAGCTAACCCTGCTAAAACTAGTAGCTAGAAACATAAATTGTAGCAGCCTGACAGTAAAAGGGGAACTGAAAAATCAGAGTAAGTTTCTAAGCTGAAACTTAGATACATTCAGGGCGTGGGTTATGGGACATTTTGAAAAGACTGAATGGATCTAATGGATTACCAGTAATAATGGGGAGTAATTAAGACAGAAAATAATGTTGCTGGGATACTGAACTAAGATGGAGGTATTAAGAAAGCACTAAGTCATTAAGTCTATGTGGACGTCTTCAGGAATTTTTAGGCAGGTTATATATGAAAGAATTAAGCTCCTAACAAAAAGAAATCTCATCTTCGAAGTAGTCATAGCAGAGTGGTGGATAGAAAATATTGTACTTTAATTTAATCATTTTTTCAGACTTCTTGAAATGATTAGGAGGATTTCTGAGAGAAAATTTTACCTTTGTCCTTGCTCAGCTGGGCAAACCAGTAAGCAAAACAGAACACTTAGCAGCTGGAAGATCACATTATGATAGCATCAAAACTTGCATGGACTCTTGCAAGTAAAAGTATATTCTACTAGTCTCTTAGATGTATTTGAACATGACAGTAGAGGACCAGAAGAAAGAGTGTTTGAGTGCTCTTCGTGAAAAAACTTCTTTAAAATGGACTGTTTTGAAAAACTATATAGAAGTCCTGCATGTGGGTTTCACCTGGAGAAGTGTGTGTTCCTGTTTATTTGTCAGAGTAGTGTTAAGGAGAAGTAATGTTTCCAAACTTTGCATATGTGACTATCAGATGTATTGATATATGGGTTCTGAATGTCCAGCTATCTCTCTATTGAATGCATGATATATTTATGCAACACCTTGTTACAGAAAAGAGCGGTTATTTCTGGGCTGGAAAGTGAAGCATGAAAAAACCCCCTGGAATCCTTGACTAAATGCACAGTTTTTAACATAGGACAGCTGCCATACGCAGGTAAACTGCAGAACATTTAGAAAGTAATTTCAGGCTAAGAGAGCATACATGGATGGTTTTCATGCACATCTAAAGAAAGGATAGTATCTTAGGATGGTCATGTCCCAAAATAGCATTGTGTTCACAAGGTCCAAATTTGAAGTAGTTAAAAGGATAAGCTGAAACCAAATAGTTTGCGTTTATTGGTTTGAATTGTAATAGTTTGTTAAAACTTAGATGATGAGGTTAGAGATCTAGTGACCTTTGGGCTTCCATTACAGTCAGTGGAAAAGGTAGCCATTTCCAGAGTATAGCTCAGAAAACCTTTCTTAGATTTCTGCTCTGATAAGGCCTTTCTTTCTCCATGGATTATCTAGAAGCCAAGGCTAACAACGTCTCCTGTTACTGCTGCTGAAGTAATGTGGCTAAACTTAGGGTGCAAAACCATTCTTCAGTACTTCAGCATATAGTAAAAGATATTGTCATGAAGAGCAGTAAGTGAAAAAGATAAAGAGAAGGCAAGGCAGAATTCACCACAAAGCAATGAAATTACTATTTGAAGACAATGTGGAAAGTCCATATTTATTCTGGGAATAGAATGTGGATTTGCACTTTGAGTTGCATGAGAACAATTGAGTATGACAATACTCACACAGAGGTGAAAATGACAAAGATAAGGTCAAAGTGACTTGCTTATGGTCACATGGCCAGTGTGTAGCAGATTCAAGAATTACACTAAGGGTTTTTTTCATTCCCAGGTCATATTTGCTGTCCTACATTGACTTCAGTGCAGGTTTCTTTAAGTCTTAGGTTTTACTCTTACTCTATTAAACTGACAGTTTTCTGGTGGATCTAGAGTTGTTGTGAAATGCTAAATAGGAGTCATGGAATATAGCTGTATGCTTTTTTGTAAAACAACAGGATTTGTCATACTCTATCAGAAAGAACATGTCAAATTCAGTAGTGACCATTCCTCGTGTTGCTGAAAAGCAGAAATCCCTTCTATGTTCCACCCATTCTTGCAGTACTTCCTGTGAAGACATTCTTTCTGTGACCCTGCAGAAGTCAGTGCATTGTCTGACACATGATACAGAATGATCTTATTTAACATGTGTAATTATGAACACTACTAATGGATCAGAAGACCCCTTTGTCCTAACTAGTTTAAATGGTATAAATTTTTACAGCAAATTTATATTAGAATTTTCTGGTGTATACAGTTTCAGAACTGAGCTACAGTGTTGGATGTAATGAAGTAAATTCAAATGTGGTTTCACTGGAAATAGAGCTCTCACATACACAGAGGTGAGGATCTTTTTACTATTTAATGATATTATATCTTGCTGCATTGTTTTTCTTCTAGGTCTTTTCAGATATTTCTATGTAGTACTTACTTTCTTCTTCAGTTGCATTCCTTTCTAAAGTTTCTAATTGTTATGCCAGTTTGAGCTTTTTTAGACAACTGATAGTATTGGAATAATGCATACCAGTCTGTGTTCCATCACTTTGGGATATTGAATACCAAATATAAGAGAAGTGCAGGGAGATAGAAAAAGAAAGTAAGAAAGAAAGATTATTTTATGTTGCCTGCCAAAACCCTTTCTGATAATTTTAGCTATTATTTTTAGTTTTATTTTGCTTGTTGTATCATTTTTATTGCATTTGGTGTAGATGAATGGAGTAAAGCAAAATGATTTATCTAGTCCTTGCAGTGATGTAGATCATAATGAAAGGCAGGTGACTCATCTAATTTGCACAGTGACACAAGATTAAGAACAGGTTGCTTCATTATAACAACACTTCTTTATTTTTTTAACTTTGCATTAGCATAAGGAAGTCTTATATATGCCATAATAAAGTAGTCTTTCCTTTCATATATGTGTATGCGTATATGCACATAGTATGAAACCCTGAATCGTACTGATTTCTATTTTCATATAAGTATTATTAATGATTCTGCCTTTCTATTTAGGAAATACAATCTCAGAATGAATTTTAGCCAACTAATAGACTTTAGACTATATTGTATTGTCATAATGTGTACCTAAATTTAATACTGACTTCATTCTTTTTATTCAAACTTTTTTACAGTATTTATTTAACCAGAGACATACATAATAGTTAAAAATTAAAGTACGCGGTCAAGGTGCATGGCCAGATCAATGACAATTTGTTGGAATATTTGGGAAACTTTTCAATGGTGTACATTCCATTAGTACTTGATGCAATCACATGTCAAGGCATATACAGTTTCATGGATGTTGTATTAGAATTGTTTGTTATATAAACGTAGAAGAAGTTATGTATCTAAGTAATCCATTGTTCTGTCACTGATTCATATTTTTTGTCATTTGTAGTATGCTGTCCATTATGTAATTGATATTTAGCAATACAAAATATAATGGTTTGGGTTTTTTTTTAGAAAATAACTTTTTAAAATCTACTTTCTTGAGGACTTTGGAAGGAACCACTCATTTGTTTGTCTTCCATTAACCAACTTTTTTGTATCAAGACACACTTTTTGTGCTTCCCAGGAGTAGTACCCTATTGCAGTAATTGTATGTTCCAACAAGCGATAGTAAGACCTCTGAAAATATTTTCAGATTATTTGAGTTACCCAGAATATGTAGTTTGAAAATATTCTCCTCAAGAGGGGACTGTTCTGCAAAAAATCACACTCAAGAAGCTGTGTTTTGAAAATGCCACTACATGAATTATACTTTAAACTGCTGCTAATACAAAGTGCAGAAATCCATAATCCTTAATTAATGTACCTTGTCAAGAGCAGCTCTTGCGTGCCAGAACCTCTCAGGTTTGTTTTACACTTCTCCCATGCTACATATAAGCAGATGCTTTTACACTATAAGAATTTTCCCAATGATGTGATGAATTATATTATGTTAATTTTGCACAGTTAGAGCTATCATACTGTTACCAGACTACACCAATTTGTTGAATTTTTATTTTGCAAAGTCCACACCTGTTAGTAATTGTAGGAAAATATCAAGAAAATACACTAAGAAAAATCTTTTGAATTTGCTCCTTATGGTTGATTGCAATGAACTAAGTCACATTTCTAATTTCTGTTTTATATCATTTTTCAAAAGTACAGTGTAATCTGTTACTACTGTCACTTCCATCTTTTCAAATAGTGTCAGTAAAAGTGAGGCAAAAGTTATATATTAAGAAGTTAAAAGTCTGCTTAATGTTGTATACTACCTGTGTGAAGAATAGGAAATAACAATGTTATAATGCATTATGTTCAGGTTGAATAATGATACTTCATGATTTTAGTGTGATAAAATAAATATTCTGGGTCTAGCTTCTTTTGAATTTTGGGGATATTCAGGTTTGTATATAGATTTAAGTTTAGATTAAGATTAGAGCCAGACTTTTCCTGTGAAGGCAATCATTAATTTGATCATCAAACTAGAATAGAAAAAGCTGCTCTTCTATCATTACTTGCACTGAGATTTTTCTTTCGTAGTAACAATGGCATATGTAAAGTGAAGCCTAAAGAAATTATATGCACAGTAACTTACTAAAACTCAGTTTTGCTCATGCATCTTTTAGAAGCTATTTTATATCTTAGAATCTAATTAACTGCACTCTGAAGTTCTTTGAAGGAAGATAATTTGAGTACCAGGGAGATCATTCACTTTGCAATGGAAAAGGCCAAGAGGGATCCTTTTTACTTGAATGCTTATGCTTGACAAATTTCCTTTATTTTTGTGTGAACTGTGAGGTTCTGTTTTAATAAATGAAGTATTTTAGTCACTTAAAAAAAAGCCTTACAGTTTCTTCTGTAAAATTCAGTACATAGGTGAGGAAGTCAGCCATTGTGTTGTAAAATATGATTTGCAAGCAATGAGGCGGTGTTGTCTAAATTACAGTCCAATCTTTGTAAATTCTTAGGCAAATCTAGATGAATTTAATAGTGAATGCTTCCTGGAATCTTTAATATTGTTCTACTGTAGTCCCTGAGTGACTGCTGAAATGATAATGGCCTTTGAGAAGATCTTAGCACAATGTTTTCTCTTAATGACTATGTTCATACACAGTGAGCTAGTCAGGCCTTTCATGGCAACCATCCACTTTAATAGATTGTTTTTACTATGCTAATATTTTTGTGCAAGAGTCCAAATTATGTTTCATACTTACAAACATTTTGCTTATAATTTTAAAAATACTTGCAGACCTCTTTAATCTTACATTAGTACATGATAACTCTTGAGAACTGGATATTCAAATCCAACTTTTATTTAGTTTCTCTTGAGTTCTCTGGTAGTTGTTATTGAACTTAGAGAAGTTGTCAGATATCCAAGGGATCAGCTTGTAGAAAAGCTAGCCTTCTCTGCACAGTAGATACAACATTCCAATTCACAGATGTGCCAGAAGTAAAAGATCTGTATGTTATTTAGTGTGCTAAAGAAAGGAGCTTTGCTAAATTTTCCCATGGCTGATTATCTTCATATGAACGAGGAGTTCTTTCAAACCCAGCATTCTGAAAGAGTCAAGAACTATGCAAAACACTGAGGGAATTTTCTCTTTGGCACCAAGGAACAGGCTCTAGGACTAGCCGTACACCCTAACTTACAGATTGCAGGGACTTTAGAAATAGGCTTTTGTCAGGTAGCCAGAGAGCAGCACTAGTACCTCCATGGGTTTCAACTCTCTAGCACTCCTAATCCATCAGCTTTGCAGATACAATCAAGAATTGCAATATATTCTCTTTTTTATGTCATTGTATTCTTCATTTCTCTTCTTTTCTCCATTTTAACCCAACCAGGACCACCTTCATGACTGATCGGTTGATATTCAAGGCATTCAAGCACCCTTATCTATTCCACTTCCTTTCTCCTCTGAAACCTTTACCTCTGCTCTCCCTTTCTGCTTCTCTCTCCCACTTCAGTTCAAGGGATATTGTTGCTCAGAATAGTGCCAAACCATTTAGATGCACAATGGGACTTTGCTGGGCTGTACTCCTCATTATCTGCACAGGGTCCAATGCCTTCTGCTAGGAGGTGAGGTATCAAAAGTCAAAGCAGATCTCTGCCAGTCAGTGTGTGCAGCAGGAGAGCAGAGTCTGTATCTCTGACTTCACTTACGGATCTCTGCACCCTGGGCACATGCAGTTTCCCATCCGTATTTTTTCCAAATGTTAAACCATCCGGGAAAGTATCCAGAAACTCTGCTGCGTTTAGTGCAGCAGACCTAGAATTGCTCATTTGGAAGTTTTTCAGACCTGTCTCCTGGCATCTGTCACCGTGTTTACAGTACTGCCTGGGGTCAGCTTGACGGGGAATGTGCACCTATGCACTGCCACGCGGGGAAGAGGCGGTGGTTGCTCACCGGCAACTCTCCAGGTACAATTTGAAATCGTTCCTGGTCTGCCGGGTTCGGTTGCAGTTCTGTGGCTGAGAGCAGCCTAGTGGATAGGAAATGTGCTATCTTACATATCCTTCAACTGTGCAGGAGGTTTAGGTGAGGCTTGTATATGCTGTCTGTAGTTGTGGGAGGGGGAAACCGCCTCTAGCCTTGAGCAGCTCTTCATGCGAATATTCGTTGAGACAAATCGTTTTGAAAAGGCCTGGTTGCTGGAAATATTTCCTTTTTTGATGTTTTAAAGATTAACTAAGTTTTAATTGCCTACAAAATCTAGATTTAATTGCCAAGTAATTATAATCTATTACCAAATAATCTCTGATGTGTATCAGAAATAAGCAAGATAGAGAAGTCTACTTCTTTTAATATTTCTTCCAATTCCACAGGAGGCCTAGTGGGGGGAATATTTACCATACCGATCTTTTGATACACAATTTTGTGGTGTGATACACTTTTATTGAACATTGTCAAGGAGACTAGCTAGATCTCCCCTTGTTTCCTTTCGTAAGTGTGAATGGGAGATGCAAATATACTATTGCAAAGGCGGTCACAACATTCTGCAATTATAATGCTAACTGTGCTGAAGCATGGACAGAAAAAAACCCAGGTATTTTGGAAATTGTACAGTAAAACCTGGCCATGGTAGAGTGCTGGTCTGCTCTCTGTTGGAATTCAGCTTATTTATGGCTAGAGAAATACATACTATTCTCAGATCTAAATTGTCTATTCTCTTCTTTATCATTGACTCCATGGAAATCAGTGAAGTTATGCAAAGGTTAAATCAAGGTGAGATTAGAATCAGAATTTTCAACTGCAAAATTATATATACAAAATTAATACTAGGTTATGAAAAAGCATGTCAAATAGAACATTGAACCTTATTACATGTTTCAGTTGTAAGTGATTATTATATGTACGTTCATATCCATGAACCATTAGATACCAGGAAAGTATTCAGCACAGGTTTACTTTGTTTTGCAGTTTATGCGGATTAACAAGATAGCGAACATGAGTTTTAGCCATGGTGACTTGTATATGGTTTCATGATATGACCATCTGTCTAATGCAGCAGACATTACCTACAATTCTCTTAAAATGATCCAGTGCCTATCATAAAAAGTGAGGTTGTTTGCTTTTTAAAGAAACAGCATGATAGCACTTGGCGGTACACTCCAGTTTACTAGCTAATGGGTCAGACAGGCTAAGACGGCTCTTCTGTCCAAACAGAAGGGTTGAATGTGTTGCTTCTCTTCTGTTTCTGAAGTGTGTAATCTAGTTCCCCAGACCATCTGCTTGGTTGCTCTAATATTTCTCCTCTTTATCCTGTCTAACAAAACTAAGGTGTACAACAATACCCAGAGGATAATTGGAATGGTGCCTTTAAGCTGCACCTGTTCAGCCATTTTGGCAATAGATACATAGATAAGTTCGTTTCATATTTAATCTTTCTTTTCTGAAAGAAAGAAAAGTTTTGTTGTCCTAATAAGCAATATTGTAGCAATGTTAATGCATTCTCTGGCACATATGTTCCCCAAAATTTGTGGTCCTTACTAGCATTTTATTGGAATGGCTTGTTTCAACAGTTGACAGCTGAATTAAAGAAAAATCTGATATTGCAATGTGATATTGCTGCTTTGATGTCACTAAATACTTGAATTAGTCTTTGGTTTTAATTAAAATATCTCAGCATAATGTAGAGGCTATCATGATGTGTTGCCCCTCTATAAGATAGAATAGTGTGAAATTCCTGCAGTTTAGATATCAATTCAGTAGAAAGAATAGTTTATTCTACAGTATTTATTTAATAAAGAAGAAAAATAAAGAGAAAACCCAAGCTGGACCTTTGGTATTGTTATTAAATCAGAAGAACACATTTGTACAGACCCTGTTATTAAATAAGAAGAATGCATTTATACAGACAAACTGGCATTGGTTCCCAGAATGTTGTTAGGAAAAGAATGGCTTAAAAACATTCTGTCATTAGTTGAAACTTGTCAGATGGCAAATCTGTAAATAGCCATGCTAGGTTCATTCGAGTGCTGTGGCTCTGAGATGAAGTGAATGTAGCCGGCACTGCAGCGGTCAGGGCGGTGTAACACTTTGGAGCCACTCTTGTGGAAAGAGAAGCCGGAGAGGACAGAAGGTGAGCAGTGATTGCATTGGTCGTGTCAGGTTGGTCCTGGGCATTTTGATCCTGGCAGACCTGTCAGAGCAATGACTGCCCCCCGAGGAGGTTTGAATTCCGCTGGATGGTTTGGAAGTTATTTTGGAGGTATAGCTGTTGAAAGAGAAGCTGGCAGTAATAATTCTGCAAACCATTGCTTCCTATAAGGACTCTGGGATGGAAAAAAAAATAACATGCATACATGGTACATTTATATATATATTCAAAAACTCAGCTTCCCAGATGTGCTTCTAGGTGATAAGTGGAAAGCATTAAAGATATGCATTTGAAAAACCATTATCCCAGTGCCAGATTTTCATTGCTAACCATTTTACTCAAGTCAGGAGAGCCTTGACTCTATCAATGCTGCCACCTTTGTTGTGTTTACTGTGCTATTCTGTATTTGGAAAGCAGGGAAGTAGCATGCAATTAGGTACGGAGTTTCTGCTGGAGGATATCAGAAGAGTGTCACTGGAAGTCTTCATGTCTCAAACAGTTTCAGATTTCTCATCTTAGTAAAGGCTCCCATATTTTATTCAAGCTTTTCTTAGTTTCTTTGTTGTAGTGTCACAAAAGCAATAAACAAAAAAAGGAATACAATTAATGGAACTTTTGGTTTTTAAATTGTTTCTGAGAAGTTGAACTGGGCATAACTAAATGGGAAATTACAAGACCCTCTAGACAATGGAGAATATCACTTTTGTTTGTGACTTGTCACTCTCATGTTTCTTGTCAAACTCTGGAATAATAATTCTTTTTTGTTTGGGGTACAAAACAGGGTCATCTCAATTGGATATTTACAAATATCCATTTGGTCCAGATATTGTTACAATGACACTAATGTGTAATGTCATTGAAAACAAGGTACCTTCTGCTTTTCTGTGAGTATTAAGATTTCATTTTCCAATTAGGTCTGAAACTGAAGGGAAAAAAAAAGGTAAGACATATGTCATACCTATTGCAAACATTTTTTGCTGTGCAAATAATTATTTTCTTTTTAGGGAAAATAATAAAAAAAGGATGATTCTATTCTAATTTTTTTTCCTGCTACTCTTTTGGGTAGAATCTGCTAGCCTATGCACTTCAGATTTAACTTTACTGTGGATCTGTCTTCCTTACCAAATGGATTGTAATTTTCTGAACCAACCTTTCCACTTGAGGCTAATCCTTTTAGGAAGAGGTAATTTTCCTGTTTATCTTAATTGACATGTTCCCTAAATTTCAATCTCTACATTAACTTGACCTTAATTATATGGCCTCATTGATAAAATGAAGGTTACCCAGGCAAGCTCCATGCATGATTAATATTTTTCCTGTGTTTGTAAAGATTAAAAATCTGAACCGTCTCCCTAATCTTTACCTTCAATCATTTCTAAAAATGAGTATAAATATTTGTTGGTGCTTGTTTAGGTTCTTAAAAAAGAAATATTATATGTGAGATAAATACTTTTATGTAAATCTGCGTATTTCTATGTCTCTCTTTCTGTAAGAAAAGTATGCTTTGATATTGTAAATACCATAATTTAGTCTTGATAGGTTTCTACTGTCTAATTTTTAAATTTTTAAAATTATTTTTTCTCCAGTCAAACATGTATTACATACAGGAATAGATTGTTGCAAGCTCAAAGTCTTTTGGCACTGTCTGGACTTAGCAAACCCTGGTGTGTGAAGCAGAATAAAATCATCATAGAAAAAAAGATAGACTAATTTAATGCATATCCAAATTTCATGCATATAAAGAGCAAGTTGAACCTAAAACTTATGTTAAATAGACTGGTTTAACCTTAAAATTTTAGCTGCTGAATCATAGCTTTTAATCAGCATTTACTGGGAAAAAATTGCTGAAATACTTCTCATTTGAGCTACTGACTTTAACTTAGAGCAAACAGTAAATGCCTAAAATTCATGTGTTAGAAATTCATTCTCACAGTCACAGAAAGTTGAGCAGTCTTGCAAGTAGGAGAGGACTTCATGCTCAGAGTGGTTCTGTCCTGTACAATTGAGCTGTTAGAAAGAGACTATGGTGCTTTAGGAAAATCTGTTAGAAAGAGACTATGGAGCTTTAGGAAAATCTAGCACTGCTGTTATTATCAGTAACATTCACAGCTGGTTTGTAGTAAAATGCAAGCCACTCTGGTCTGTGAATAAATATCTTTCTGACTGCACAGGATGATAATTGCTCTGCCTGCACTTTCTTTGGCACCTACTTATCTCAGCTGAAATGATTGATAAAAATATTTTTGTGCTGATGTTGAACACTTCTAAATTATATAATGATTTTTGTATTATTTCACATTTACTGCAAAGAAAGTTCATGCTAAATTGAGTTTCACTGCTGTCAGTATCTTTATTAATCACAATAGGAAAAGTATGGTGTGTTTCCCACCTTTTTGCACAAGATCGATTTTTACAGCAAGACTTCCTCTTTCTTTTTTTGGAGCGACACGGAGAGTTATGTACGAGGATATCAAGTCACTGACTTCAAACAGAAGACAAATTCACTAAAGTGAAAATGATTGTGATAGTTCTCTAATTTCCCCCACAGTGTATGTAAAACTGACTTTTAAAGTGTTTAGTGGATAATGGATCATGTAAGGTCAGTACTAGCCATAGCTGTTATGGCTATTATTTTCTCCTTTCATGGGAGGGTGCTCAGCAAAACGAGATTGTCACGCTCTTTTTTTTTGAGAGGACAGCGACAGACAGTTAAAAGCCTCTTCATGTAAGGATGTTATTTCATAAAGACACCAGCACTGGATTATCCCCTTCACTTTAAACTTCTGCCAGCTTGTACAAAGAGATAAAACAAAATAGCCCCAATCCCAGGGGTGGAGAAGTGCTGGCCAGATCTGCCCATGTCCACAGCTTTCATTTTGATTAGTCACATGTGAGGAAAATTCACTTAGGCTGAGAGGTAAATTTAATACCAGTTATGCCCATGCTGTTCATATCACAACCATTTTCACATGATGCCACTTAATTCCCTAAGAAGCAGAAAGGTAAATCGGTGGCTGGCCAGCTAAGGTGTCATAATGCATTAGGACCAGGGCTCGCTGCAGGGGATAATGGTTCTGATTGCTGTTGACTCATGTCTCCACCAACTGCCTCATGTAAAATAAGTGACATTTAAAAGGCATCAAGATGTGAGAAGAGGTGGAAAAAAAAAGGGGGGGGAGAAGAAAAAGCAGAGTACTAAACTTACCACTTGAACATAAAGTCACTTTTTCACCCTAAGTGGTATAAAAATGATAACTCAACATGCCATAGGTGACCTGTGCTGTGCTTTGAACTTCCTGTCTTGTGTTTTTAGAGAAAATCTGTAAAATTGCTTCTGGGAACTGCTCCAACATGTTATCATTTATTTCCCATTTAATTTTTTTTTACTCTTATTTTTTTGCCCTTGGATATCAGTCTATTCATCTTTTGAAAAGCTTAAGGCTGAATCAAGTTAGGCAATGGTATACAACAAGAGGCAGCCTAGTCTCTGAAGGCCCATTTAAGTCTATTTTTATAAAGAGAATCAAATTCCAGTTTACAGTAAGCATATGCTTCAGTTGACATCTGTTTCTAAGACTTGGATGCTTTGTTTGCATAACAGGCACCAATAAATGGCCTTGTTTTAAGTCTGCTCACTCAGTTGTATTTGGGTTGTTCAGCTGGGGATTTGAGTTGCAGCTGATCCCCTACCGCTCATAGCAGATAGGAAAGGAAGAAAAAAAAATATGAGAAACCCAGTTGTATTTATTAATGCAGATTTCAACATTTTCAATAAACCACTTTCTTTTTCTTACATGACTACTAAATACTTGTTTGCTCATGTAGAGCAAACAAGAGTTTTTGGGAGTAGAGTGTTTGGAAGTATAAAATTAAAGATAATAAGAAGTTTGTTTTTTTCAGTGTTGTATTTAATAACATTTGTATCTTTCTCAACTGACAAAGCCTGGTACATGTAATGCTGGGCATTAAATGGATGATACGTGTAAGAAATACATTTGTTATGGCAACATATAATTACATAGTATAGTAATTTTAAAAAATTACTTTAGTTTTATTAAAGTACCATGCCCTGCTAATGATGCAGTCTAAAATATTTTGTAAACAAAATTCCATTGTATCTGCTTTCACGGTAAAGCACATTCTGGACTTCTCAAGGAAAAATACAGAACTCTAGCATGCAGAATGTAAGCCTTTCTCTGTGAAGTGAGGCATTCTATTGCAATTATATGGTATTTCTCTCATGTGTAATATAATTTAAATATATTTCTATGAAACCTAAGAAATGCCTATAGAGGGACAAAAATATATTGGTAGTATCACAACTGTATAATTACCTTGCTTAATAACTACTGTAGTTTTTTAAAAGCAATAATATCAGCACTGCTTCCTTTTTAGGACTTTGAACTTCCCTCCCCATCCCCCCTTCTAAATTATTGTAAAGTGCTCTCTAGGAGTGTACAGAATACGTAACATATTTCAAGTGGATTTACTTATCAACTTTTTCTAGTGATACCAACAGCAGTAGTGTGAAATATATCTACTCCATTTACTCTTACCCATTGCACCTACTTTCTTTTTCCCTTTAATTTTTATATATGGTAAAAATTTCATTGAAGAGAGATTTTAGATGACAGGACTGTAATTTTAAACCCAATAGAAGAGGTGTAAGCAATTTGAGCTTAGCTGAAGCATAATCTTAGGTTGTCAAGAAGAAACCCATTCTCCCTATGCTAATCAATCAGTATATCAACCAACCAATCATCTCCTCAGCTTAGCATATATCCTAAGGTTTGATATATCTATTAACTGCCCATCATGCAGCTGGTCTCCAGTTGATGAGATTCCCCCTATCTTGGCATTTGGAGGCAGACAACTGAGCTATCACAGCCTCAGATAAATACTAAAGTGGAGATTTCAATCCTGCTCCTGATAGCAAAGACAATTCAGGAATATAGAACATATTTTTAGAAAAGAACACATAGAGAATTACATTTTCAACATAGTGTTATATGTGAAAATTGCATATATTTCATGATCCTGTCTTCCTCCACCCCCTCCCTTCCCTGGAAGTAACAGGAAATTACTCTTATATTGTGACTCAAACTCTTAACAGAAAAAGAGAACAACAAGAAAGTGCTAAAATTTGTTATTAACTGCTGATTACTATAATGGTGCTATACAACTCCTTAAAAAAACAAGTGGCTTTCCTCATTATTACAGTGTTATTACAGTGTTATTACTCTATTATAGCTCTACTAAGAGCTATATGAAAATGGTGTCACGACACACTTAAACCTTAAGGGAAAAGTTTGACTTTCAGAAGATTATACACCTGTCTCTCCATTTGTGAAGTCTGAGCTCAAAACTCATTAAGTGAAAACATAATCTAGTGAAAATATAACCTAATGAAGAGTTTACCTGCTAATATGGAAGTTTGGTGTGAGGTTTAACATAGTGTTCCAAGGTCTGTCTGTGGAAGAAATGCTGTAGTAACTGATGACTTATTGTGTTGGCTTTGCTAAAAACTGCCTGAAAGAATGAAGTGGCCTATGTTACATTTTGTAAAACCTTGCTACTCCCTAGGGAGAATCCTAGGGTTGCCCAAGGATCTATGGTCACCATGGAACATAGTACACAGGGGACAGGCCTCCTACTCAAATTGCAGAGTCCTACTCAAATTGATGGGATCCAGTTTCTGTGCTGGCATATGACTGAGCAATTCCTGAAGTCAGAGAATGTGTGCTCACTTAATTAATAATTTGATCAACTTTCTTTGCAGACCTACCAACTATAAACATAAACATATTGTTATGAGGTTAGCTTATAGGCTTTTTCAGGCTTTCATTTAATTAAATTGAGTGTAATGATTTGGTTTGCTTTTGTTCCTTTGTTTCTGAGACTCAGTCCATTAGATGTTCTGAAATAAATTCTTTCAAGACTGAAAAAGGCATAAGTCCCTAAGCTATATCTTAGTCAAAGCACATTATTCTTGACCTAAGAGCACTTCTGTGTCAGAGTATAGAAGAGTAAGTGTTTATAGAGTTCTACAGTGTTTTCCAGCAGAATTCTTGTACTTCATTTTGCATTATTTATGCCTTGTAAAATAAGAATATGGTCAGTTAGGTCATGACTTGTTACAGTAACATGGAAAATGTGAAAGTTTATCAGGGAAAATTGATTGTTAATATTTCAGGCCACTTTGGAAACTAAATTATACTCTTGTCATGTTTGTATCCTCCCTTAACACAACCCACTGAAACACTGATTTCCTGAGAAGGCTACCCTTGGATTGACTGTACAAAATGATCCAAAGCAGTATTACTAGCATGTACTAATATAATAAAGGCTACTTTGTTTCTCAGAAAGACCATGCATACTTCAAATTCAAGGCTGGTTCGTTAGCTGGGCATACACTGGCATTGTACCAGCTGAAGATCTAGCCCTTTGTATTTAGTGCTCACGAAAAGTGCAAGATAACAGCTATGGTTCTTGAAACCTGTTCAGGCAAAACCAGCCATGAGCAATGGTAGCATGAGTTTTCTTGTGTTGCCCTATGAATGTATGTCAAACTTGACCTGGAAGGACCTGAAGGATGTTTGTGCTTCTTTAATCCTTGGCCTCTCACAAAAAAAATATTTTCCTTCGCTAGAAATGATAGCATTTGCCTTAACTCCTACAGTCCAAATTCATATGGAATGTAGATCCATAAATAGGTGACATGTCTGAGATTGGTTCATCTTTGTGCAGCATTCTCACTTAAAGAACTTGTTACAAATCCTTTCCCACGTGAGATGAAAACAAGGTTTAGTGATGTAGGGAGATTTTGGGCACCTGCTGCAGTATTGTTGCCAGACTTTTTAAAATTGCATACTTAGCACTGGTTGAAAATACCCCCGGAGAAAGATTAAAGGCTCCTTCAATATGGTGACCTAATGATTTCATTTAAGTTTATGAAGGATGCATGATTGCTATTTGCCAGTACATGAAATTCCAAGTACTAAGATAACTGTTCTGTTAGACAAAGATGGTCCAAAGCCTTCAAACTGAACTGTGCATGCAATTATTATTTCTGCTTGTACCCAATTATTATTTCCTGGCAGTACAGAACAGACACTTTTCTAGTAATTTGGTTAACTGTGGAGAATGGTGAAGCTACTGCAACCAAAAAGGTATTGTCTTAGTTTAGTTAATTTGATGGGGAAAAAACCAAACAGCAAACCACAAACCAGACACAAGAAATCCAAGCTGCACCACTTCTGCACACAATCAAAATCCCCTAAAGAAAGTCCACTTTATTTATCTTGAGCATTACGTAAGGGTGCAGTTACTGAAACTTCTATGTTCTGTATCAAATACTTGAGGAAGATAAGCAATATTAGTAACTAGTGTTAATCTACAGGTTTTTACCTTCTCTACCCATGATACAACTGTAAAAATCAAACCAAACCAACCAATCAAACAAACCCAAAATAATGGTGAAATCCCATGGAAAAAAAACCACAGAAACCCCCCCAAGCCAACTAGTTTCCTCACTTCATCTGTAGACAAAGTGAAATTAGGATATTGGGATTGACTAAATAGAAATACAAGGCTACAGCTGAGATATGGTTGACTATATCTATAAGCTATTGTGAATACTGAAGAAAAACAGTTATTTAATTGAGCCATCTAAGTATTTGCCTGGACATGGTTCTTTAAAATCTTCCTTTCTCTATATAGTTTCTTGTTTGTGAAACAAGTAAATATGCATGCACTCCAGATTTATTCTTACATATTGCAATGGTACAGTTCAAATATCATTGAATATTCTTTTTCTATGCTTCTCAGAATGAGTGCTCATTTAAATCAGATATTATGAAAACAGGATGACTAATCCTAAATTCAGGTGTACTACCACTCAGACTAGGCAGATTGCTAGTTGATCATGCTAAGATGCTCCCTTATCCATTATTGGATCTGAAAAAGAGGAGGATTAAGAATTATCTGACTTCTCAGTTAATGTGCAAATCATCTAAAAGCTCAGCTTAGAAAGGTCTTAGAAAGCCGAACAGCACTAAAATAATAATAACGTCTTAAGAATTTTTAATAATATAGATGTGCCATATCACATTTTTAGAGTGAAAATAGAGTTTTGTGGTTTCTATCTCAGATGGCCTTTTATCTCTCTCTTCCTGTTTTTGTAATTATATATGAAACTCCTATAACTATACTTTTAATTAAAATTTTTTTATTGCAATCAGAAGTTGTCACTTGGGAGAAACTCACACTACTGGAACTCAATAACAATTATATTACTTTCAGGAAATAGTAGAAAATAATTTGATAAGTGTCTTTGGAAATAAGCAATTATCTATTTACTTTTAACAAAGCATAAGGTGGGGAAGGAAAGGAGTATCTCAGGAAATATATTTGTGTAATGTATCTATGATCTTCACAGGGGTTTTGTCAGTGATACTTATTTCTAGTATCTTTCTCTGGCCTTGGTTATGTTGAAAAAAACCCTTCATTGAAAAGACTGAAACACTGTTTTTCTGTATTTTCAAGGGACAGGAGACTCTGTGAACCAGAAGGCTTCTCTTAATGTTCCATCTTTGCATTTTTAGGCTAGTTCTGCTGTTTGCTATAGTAATATTTGTTTTATCATTTCTATCACTCCAATATGTATACTTGCCTTTCGAAATCTGTGAAAAGTATTTAAAAAGAAAAGAGAAAATGCTAGTATTTCAAAACCCTATTATAATGCATTTTCAAACATGTCAGACACATCTTTGTTAAAATTAAACCAAGGATTGGTTTTGAGCGAATAGCCCTATATCCTTACAGATGCTGTGGATGGATGCATCTAAGCTGCTTATTATATTGATGGGTTTTGCTGCTCTGCAGCAAATGAAAACAGGCAGCTGCTTCCTCCATCAAAGCAAAAAGCAGCCTGAGTTTTTATTAAACGAGTGTTCATTTCTTCTATTGCCAAAATTCTTACACAAAACAAAAGAGCAGTTTTAGCACATTATTGCTTAACTAGACATGAACAACTGACAGCAAGTGATAAGCCTGTCTGCTTTTCACAACTGGTAATCATTTTTGGAATAGATGTTTTAATATAGTTGAATATAAAATTTTGTAATTTACATCTACAATGGTACATAAATTTATAGATCCAGTTTTTTGCAGGAGAATGAAGGCTATAATCACAAAAGGTTTGTTCCAGTGTTGTTTAATTTTTAATAACTATTTGAAAACTAGGTAAAAAAACCAAGCACACACAACACAAATTCATTCATTTGAAAAAGATGTTAAAGACAATCATACAAGTAGATTCGTACAGTTCTCCAATTTTTCTTATGGAAGGGATATGCGTACATTTACAGCTTTGACTTGTTACTGTATTTCCACATCACTTCCACCGAGCTTCTTAAGTTTGCACTCTAAAAGAAATTTGCAGATTGCAGACCATCATGTTTCCCTCCTAGTCATGAATAATAATGAGAATGAAAGTGAGAGATACAGTGCTGAGGCCATTTTGCTGAGGCTGAAGATCTCAGCCGGTGCTTATACATATTTTTCAATGATCTGAATATCATGAATTCTGCTTTAGATTGGAAGAGAGACAAGAATTTCTACAAAATGTATGTGCATAGGGAAAAAATGGTGAGACTTGTTTCTCTTTATATTCTCTTCTATTTTTTTTCTGGTGTTCTTGTACCTTTTCAAACTCACTTATAGCATTCCCGCTGTGGAAAAGTAAGCTAGCCATTCTCCCTGCCTGAAATTACTCCTCTTCACTGGACTTAAAAGGTGGTTTGCCATCTGCAAAAGCCAGGTGCAGTAAGGCATAGATATAAGATGCTACTGTAAAGGCCATTAAATACTTTTCTTGTTTGCGCTTACTGCTGAAGTTGCTCACTTGCAAATACTCTTGAGGTAAATTTCAGAATGCAGAGCCACAGATTAGACAATTGGACTTTCAAGACAGGTTAACTCTTAAAATTGTTGGCATTTGAAGTTGCCGAATGTCCAGAAGGGCTCACTACTCTGTAGCTGTTGTCCTTTGAAAATCTGCTCTCAAATTCAAATTTGTAGTAAATAATTTTGCAATTCCAGGCACACCATCTGTAATTAACTTGGCAACTCCTCTTTTATGTGATTCTGCTGTAGATGGATGTAAACTTCTTTGTGTGCTACAAACAGAATGAAGTAACAAGATTTTTTTTTTTTTCAGTGGGTGTTTTCCTTGCATAGCAATTCCCTCTATTTCTTCATTTTGCTAAAGTGACCAGATTAACTTTAGATTATTATGGAAGTTATTTTCTATGAAAGGTTTCCACTCCTCCTGGCATGCATTTTATGCTATCTAAAAAATGAATATTTGTAGTATTAGTGCCTTATTACATGTTTTTATGTTTTTTAGATTCAATGCGCTTTAGGTGGGATCTTAGGTAGCAGGGATTACTGATTATCCTTTCATCTGTGTCACATTTTGTGTGCTGTGTGAACAAGTGAATGAAAATAAAATCTTTACTCCCTGACTTTACTGAGGAACATTTTTTTATCATAAAATTGTATTGAAAAGTGGCTTAATGTATGGAGTTTGAAGGAAGTTTAGAGTATTTTTGGCATTATCCATGCCAAATAACTACAGCAATGCAATTATTTGCAGGTAGTCTTTACTCAAACAATTACTCAAGTTAGAACACCCATGTTATATGTTACTAGCAAGATGTATTTGGCAGACATTCCCTGTGTATCCATTTTGTATGTAGTCTTAATTGTCCTATTCATAATTTCATGTTTTCCCTTTGGTTTGGAAGTGAAGTTTGGTACTCCACTGACAGAAGGCTTCATAATATTTGTTAAAGTTCAAGTTTGAAGTTTAACTCCAAAGTGTAATTGTGCTGTTGAACCTTGATTTTGACCTGCTCTCTTACTTCTCCAGAAACTTCAGCGGGTGGACAGTGCTTCTTGCTGTGCATGCTGTGCATGGTGGTCCACAGAAAAACTTGGTGGGATCAAGTCATCAAAGTTACCTTCCCATGTGATGTGGATATAGTCACATAGTCAGTAGAAAATAACATTCGATACTGTAAAATTAGGGATATGACAATATTGCAGTAAGAATGGTAGAACCTTATTTTAAATTCCTAGATTCCTTATGTTATATTCCTAGGATAGCCTTTTCCAGTAGACCAGTAACCCTTAGTTTTGAGAATTTTCCATCTACTCTACAGTCTTTTAGGAGAAGAGATGGGGAATAATTACCTGTCTAGATACTTACTTAATTTAACACCTCTGTGCAGCCCGTTGCAGTTCCAAAGGTTTCTCTGCTCTCCACCAACAATTGTTGTCAATAGGGATAAAAAGTACTTAGGGCAGAAAACAATTCATCATTGCTCAGTGCAGTTGTTGGTACTACTTTTGAGACATTATTGATCTCTTAGCCTCAAACTGATTTATTTCCTCTCACTTTGATGAATATTAAAGCACATAAAGTGATTTCATGTAGTCAAGAATCAGGACATAGTAGAAAAGAAGATCTTTTTGAGTATATTCATATGGGCAAAATGACTGACTTTTCAAATCTAAATTGTCTTTGCTTTTGAGGGTTAAGATATGATTTGTGCAAAATTTACTTGAGACTTCAAATGAATAGGAAGATACCTTATGGTTTAATAGTGCAAATAAAAGACAAAATTTTTATTTTGAGATCAGACATCTATACATGTAGCTGGGTGAAGTGCTAAGGAAATATGAAAATGCTTTCAATTTGGCTCAGCTTGGAAAGGAACTTTTTAATCTCCTAGCGTGAGTTAAGTAGTTGTAGGACAGCTTATAACTCCTACTCAGAGCTTCAAGGGACAGCTCACCTGTCACGTCCAGTTGCCTCTATGTTTCCTGGGTGCAGTGCTGGCAGGTAGCAGATCAGAGTTCTACTAATCCTGCACTATCCCAGTTAAAGTACCTGTGGAGCTCCGCTGAGACATAATGGCTCCAATAATCAAATGTCTTCTTTAAAAATACATGCCTCAAAATTCTTTTCTACTGACATCATGTTCTTTTATAACTTCACATCAGATCTCAATATTTGTTATCCCAAAGGTGTGACAGCATTCTTTAAAATAGGTGATAAAAAGCAACAGAGGAGAAACAATAATTTTAATTTTTTTTTAATAGTAGATAATTTATTTCTGGTAGACAATTTCCTGTACTATCATACAGGTTTCAGCATTTTTAGATTTGATGCAGAAGAAGCACAATTTTGTGTTACTTTGGACTAGTGATGCTCCACCTGATGGTTAAAACAATACATCCTCAGGAGGCTGTCTATACATGGTTTAGAAGGACCTGACACTTTCCAATAGAAGCACTATGAGAGTAATAAAACCAACTAAAGTTATGTGTTACTAGCATTATTGTGATTTTTGTTAGTGTTGTTCCTCTATAGGAAAAGTTGGGGTGTCTTTTTTTTGGTTACATCATACTACAGGGTGTAGGAGTTGCTCAGGTTGTTTTTCTTGGTCTTCCCATATTTTTGTTATATGTGCCTAAGTAACTTAATCTGTCTCTGTCTCTTCATTTGGTTTCTAATGTGCCAACTTGAGGTGATAGAAATTCATGATGTCATCAAGTTCTTGTGAGATAGACTCCATTACTGTGTTGAGATTTTATGATATGGTGATAAGTGCTATAGAAATGCCTTGATTTTTTATGTCTCTGATGCACATGAAGCATTTCTCTATCCAGCATCACACAATTTAGTGACAATGTTCTTCTATCCCTTCTACTGTAATAAGTATGATAAAGCTGTCTGGAAGTAGACATCATCTCTCTGATGGCACATTTGTAGTGGATCTCCTACTCCATACTAGTGGTTAAAGGATACTTGCCAAGAGTTGAAATGTGGGCAGGCATTGCTCTGTGAGCACTGTTTCTCTCCCTTGTCTTCAGACATGCCCCTTCTTGAGGCTCTCCTTTGAACAGCAATGCAGCTTAATTTTTTTATGCAGTCAATAGAGATTCCAGTGTTTGCTGGCAATTATTCTCTGTTTTCACATTGTAATTATCAAGATGATAAAGAGTTTTAAAACCTCCAGTAAATGAAGCAAAATATTTATTTTTGCAAGAAAACCTCTTTTGTCTCTCTGTTTCCTCATACAGAGAGATTTTTTAGTCTCTGTCTAGGACTTGTATATTCATAGACTTGTAAATATGAGCACCATTTGGGGGGTCTTTTGATATTCTTTTGCCTATACATATGTAAATAATTTACTATCGTGTAAGTAGTTGCACATGCAAATAGGTACCAATGTTATGTATTTATAATCAAATTCAGAAATCAAAATGAGAATAATTTGATTTTAAATATGAAAGAATTATTTTCAGTGTGTTCACAGGAAACTTAATCCATATCCATATGTATGTGTTTGCAGGAAATACATTATGCTTTTCGCAACCTAGTGGTTGTTAATTCATAGGAATTGCTGCATTTTCTGCATTACAGAGGTATGTTTTCTAACAGAAGCAGAACTATCTTATACTTGCAACTTCAAAATGTAGGTCATTGTGTTGGCGAATGTAGGTCAGAGTGAACGGGAAGAAGACAGAATGCAAACTCCTCCACATGGATCTTTAAGCTGATCCTTGTTTTGAAGGTAAAGAGGCTTATCTACCTGTTCAAGCACGAGAAGCTTTTCCTTTTACTAAAATTAACACAGGTATTCTGGCTTCTGGCTTCTTGGCTTAGCTGGGTGCTTCCACACTTGAGACATGTTCATGAAAGACCTCCTGACTCCTGCTTCTTTAGCTGCCAGCTGCTTATATCATTGCAGAGGTGATACTTCCTTCCCTATGGGGAAGGCAGCAGGGAGGAGAGATGTGTGCATTGCTGGCATCTGCTTAAAGAAAAGCATTGTCTTTCCAAAGGTGCTTTACCCATCTCTCAGCACAGAGCTATCTGATACACCTGCAGTTTCAGCCGGTATCAACATTGTAATGGTAGCAGGGGAAAGAACAGTGACCTCTCATAAAAGATTCAGTGACACCATTCAAAGTGCCCTTTCAATAATAAGTGTAGAAAAGTGAGAGATGTTTGACTGAGGGTATTGAAAAGTCAGATGTTGAAGGATTTTGCTACAGTTGACAAGTATTTTTAAAATTCACTGAGGCTGCTATAAAAGGGTTTCAGATGTTTATGTTTGTGGGTTTTTTTTAATGTGAGATATAAGTATTGTAAATGGTATTAAATTAGCTGTGTCTTCACTAAATATTAAAAAAGCACTTTTATTGCTTGAGTATACAGCAGTCACTGCAAACTGAAACATTCTTTATATTATACGCTAAAGTATTTAAACAGTTATTATATTTATTGCAAAATCTGTCATTTTAGCATATTTCAATGCTCAAAAGCATTGAAATGCTCAAAGGGAGATAGAAAACCCTGTACAATTCTTAGCGTATGTTTCACTAAAGAATGAGTAGTCTTGTGGGAATATTTTGTTTTCACCCTTAGCAAGCCTAAGCAAAATAGCACATTCACAAACACCTGATCAGCCTAAACTGACATAAACAGGATAAATACCAATATTGCATTTGTGGTTTTTTCATATGTATGTACTATCACTCTATTTTGTTGTTCTTTAAGATCTTTGTAATACAAAACTTATAAGCAAAGTTTTGGACAAATCTTGTCTAGGCTTTTGCTTGATCTGCATGCAGGAAAGATATTAATAAATTTTCATTATTAATCACTATGAGTTCAGAATACTTACTAGATGGAAAGGAAGAATTATATTGATGATGTTTACAATCAGGCTCTAAGTGATTTAAAGGAAGACAGTTTTTCTCACAAACTCTGCTTCTGTTAAAAATGTCGTGATGTTTTTAAAGTCTTGAGTACAAAAAAATTGTTAAAAATTATCTAAAGGATGCACATACATAGTAAGCTGCATGAAATTCAGTTGTCTAGAAATACCTAAAGAATGCTCTACATGTCTGTTTTAAGTTTACTGAAACTGTTGAAATGTCTGTAGTTCATAATATTAATTTTCTGTCTCATTAATTCATACTGCCATGTGTTGGGGGGGGGGGAAGCTGACCCTGGATTTTACCTGTAGACAGACATGTAAACGTATTTTTTCATTGCTGAGCAATAACAGATGAAAAACACATACAACCATAATTTGGCTGCATAGGCCTTTGATTTATCCTCCTTTAACTTTGGGAACCTTTGCAGACCTAACTCAAGTGCCCGAGTACGAGTCTGTTTTCCCAGACTGTCTCCAGCAGTGGAGTCTGGTGAGTGCAGGAGAGCGTGCAAGGCACACAGGATCTGTGCTGCCCTCTCCGTGGGCCACGGTGCTTCAGTTAATGTTCATGTCGGGTGGAAAACTGGTCCGATGAAACAGTGAGTTTCCTGAGTGACTGGTTTTGAAGAGGTAAATTTGCATGGGTGCCTAAATACTTGCTAATGATGATGACCAGTGTAAGTGTTATGATGGAAGCTTATAAAGTCATGAATAATTCAGATTAGGTGAAAAAAGTGAGATTGCTCCTTCTCTTCCCATAGGAGAACTAAGGGGATTTCAATGAAAATGAAAGGGACGCAAGTACAATACGAGAGAGAGGAGGTGTTTCTTTATACAGCACGATAAAACTCTGGAGCTTCCTGTTGCAGCTTTGAAAAGTTTACTACAGTTCACTGAACAACTAGAAAAATTCTTCAGTGCCTATTAAACAGAACTTACCACTCATATTTCCTCTTCTCCTCAAGAACTTCTTGAGCTACAACTAGAAATCACACTGTTTTATTGCCCTAGTCCTGCATTTGTCGTTAGCATGTGCTGCTGGTCAGTGTTCCTTAAGTCAGATTGTTGTGTGACTTAACAAAAACTAAGAGAAAAGGAGCTAAATAAAAATGAACTGGGAAGAAATGGAGTGACTGTAGTGTGATTATATCTATAGCTAACGAAAAAGGAGAGGGCTCCTGTCCCCTGCTGGAAACAGGCTACAAGGCAGGATTGGCCTTGTATCTGGCCTGGTACAAACAGGTTGATGTTCATGTGAATGCCCAAATGAGTTGAATTTTATATGACTTTTAAAGTCTTGAGTATTGCACATTTATGTGTAGATGTATGTGTGTTTACATGTATGTGCATGTATCTATACATTTCTGATAATTAATTGGGATGAAATCTATGAAATATTCAAATCTAATGCTTAAATCATAGGTCTTCTCTTTTTTTCTTTATTCCATGCTATTATGGCAGATTTAGAAAATGAAACAGTGGGTAGAAGTCTGCAAATGGTAATATGCATTCAAATATTATTTTAGACCAAAAAAATTCTGTTCTAAGAAAGCGAATATCTTTGTTTTATAGGTCTCTGGCCATCTGAAGAAGTGCTGGCTTACTACTGCCTAAAGCATAATGAAATATTCAGGTACAGAGTTAAACATAAAAAGATATTTTCCAATCTGTTAGTTTTATTGTATCTGCATGGTGAAGATTGCTATGATTTAAGTCTTCAGATTAAATTTAAAATGTTCAAGGTGAAAGCATGTTGCTCTTAACAAAGAATTCTGAGCTGCCTTTGGGTACTAATATTGCACAGCAAGCTTTCTGCTATATGTCAAAGACTTTTGATTTCCACTCAAGGCGTTTTATTTCACTTTGATTTTTGGGAAACAAAAGTGAAGCTCCAATCGATCAGTACTGATTGTGAAGGTCAGGAAAAATAAGATATTCTTTAAACTGACATCTGTTGCAAAAGCAAGCAAAATATTACCTGAGAAAATACATAATAAGCACTGCATGTAGTAGTGGAGGAACTAGCACCGCATATAGTAATGGAGTGTTGTGAAATAGTTTTGAAACATCCTGCACTTCTATTTGGGTTTGGGGTTTTTTTCACATTTTCTAAACTTTTAGAAGACAGCCATCAGGGCTTCAATAGGAACATCTAAAAACAAAATCCATCCTACATCCTCTTTCTTTCCCCTTGGGTATACTGAGGCTTGCACTTGGAAATCCTTGAAGTTCATTTTCCAGAGGATGAATGGGGTGCAATGAAAGCCATTATAGCAATGCATTTGGAGGCATAAATTGTGTTCTGAGTGAGAGTGTAAGGCTAATACAAGTAAACCAGCTTGGAGTGTACAAAGTCCCTCAGTTTGTGTACATATGGCATTGATAAAATAAGAGAGACCAAGCTGTAAGTCCCTGCTCCTTGTACCAAATCAACAAGCATATCAACTTGCTCAGACTCCTCTCTGAAATCAAAGACCTGGCACCAAAGTGTGCCCTGGTTCGTAGAGTCTCATTCCTGCTCTATCAGCTGAATGAAACCCGGCCCATTAGAGGAGGCAGCTAATACATCTGACCTGGCAGCTGCTGCTCCTTCCTCTCAGTTCAGTTGGGCATTGCACTGTGTGACTTCTGCTGCCATAGTGGTGTCCCTGTAGCACTTTGCTGTCCAACCCCACGCAGTGGCTCCTGTGCTCTGTTTGTTCTCCGAGGCTCCTCACAGCAAACCTCCCTGTGCTGCTTATGCAAAGGGTGTTTTCCTAGCTTGGATATGCAAGCCAGGACACTCGGAGACAGTAATCAGTCAAACTGCCAAGGAGTAAATGGGAAGTTTCACGTCCTGATTTCTGAGGATTATGCCCTCTTGACAGTACTCACAGAGTAGAGTTTCTTATTTTAATTCTCACTAATAAATGTCACTAAATATTGTCTGAGAGACAGATACGACTTTTCAAATTTAGTAATAAGGGAACTTTGCACTAAAATAAATTATTTGTATGCATAAATATTATGTGTATTTGTGTGCATGTATATGCTTATATATTATGTACATAGAAATTTGGTTCAAAATGCACTAGAAACCTCACATTAGATACTTTCTATGTTCATTTCAGTAAGCATGACTATTATAAAGGATTAAGTGCCTCATAAGTCTAATATATGAAACCATATGTATATACTTTTAATATATAACGCACTTGGTTTATGAAAATAAAAACTTATGTAAGAAAAACTTATAATCATTCTATTTAAACCACAAACTGCAAATTTCCCACATCTGTTTTTACATTCTCACTGGGTTTAGGTACAGCTTGTTCCTCCAACCTATGTCCGTCTTTTGTCTCATTTTGATTAAATAGGACAACTAGACTTTTTTCAAATAAAATTTGGGGTCTGAGAAAAATTAATCTATCCCATCCAGACAGTGAGCATTAGTACAGAGTCATACAGCCTAGTCTGCTCGCCTCAGTGAACAAAATATCAGCATCTGTATACTGATGTGACATCGTAGGTGCTCTTCCTAAATATCAGTGTCAAGTGAGTAGTGAGGTGATACTTCCAGATAAAAATAGATTTTTGGATGTCAGTATTTTGAGGGAGAAGAAGAAGTACACTAAAAAAATCCAAACCATTTAGCTGAAATTCCATTTTATGCCTGTCAGAAATGTCTTAATGCGAATGTTTCTGCCAGCTATAAATTGCCACAGATTTTGCTATAAAGCAGCGTGTTCCTAAACTGAGGCTCTGCCTTGCCCCAGACGCTGCTTCACACAGTTTCGGTGTGGGGTCAGCATCGCTCCCTCCTCCCCTCTTGGGGCAGGCCATGGCTCTGGAGGACATTCTTTATGGCTCCCCCTGCAAGCTCCCATCCGGCACACTCTCTGCGCCAAATTATATTTCACATGCACGTCTTAATAACAGCACAGTATGGTCTAAGTTAAAAGCAGCCTTTTAGACCATGTATTCAGCCCTTTGATCGGGCTCAGTTTAGGCTCTTGACACCAACTTCGTTTGGTTTTCTGTGGCTTAACCGTTTGCTATTCCCATCGTTGTTCATAACAGTATTGTTTGTAGGTCACTTGCAGTTTTAAGTGCTAATTGAAGGATCGGATTTCTTCATGTGTAATTGTTTTGTGGCATACAGCTTTCTTTAAAACTTCTCTTTTTAATATAAAAAGGCTTTTAGGCATAACTATATGGAGAGATATATAAATAATATTAATTTCCCCATTTACTTCTCTAGCTGTTTTTGCAAGAATGAATGTGGATTAACATTGTTATCCTTTCCTAACAATTATCTTTCGCTACTCTAGCTAGTTTAGTTCTAAAAGACAGAGCCATTGACAAGGGAAAAAAGGGAACCTTCTCAGATTTTTCAGCTCAGCGGTGGTAATGTTGCACTGAGCACTAATGAGGGAACCCCCACTGATTTGCCTGCTTTGTGACTTTTCTATTTCATAATTATTTTTAAAACGCAAAACGACATGAGGTAGCCTAGTCATGTCTCTACAACTTCCTGGTAGCTCAGTTCTTACTGCAGATGGCAATTTGTTCTTGTAACATATATGTCTCTCTGACCATTTTCATCTAATTTGTATGGGTTCTACCATTTCCTTTCTCTCTTTCAGGGACCTTGCTGTGTGTGAGCTGGGGGGTGGCATGACATGCTTGGCTGGGCTCATGGTAGGTCTTTTCTCAATTCCAATCCCATTCAGAGGAAGAAACAAAAGGAAAAATGTTCCAGTGCCTCCAACTGCTGGGTCAGAGAACTGTCAACAGCCTCAGCTGCGGTCAAGCTGCAAAGTCTTGAGAGACCTTCTAGATTGACTTGCTTTCGTATCATATTGATTTTATGGTTGCCTCGATGAGCAGAAACATTTTACCTCGGTGTAGTCAATATCTTTTGTTGTGACATTCCAGGCCACGTACGGTCTGTCTTTCATTGCCATAGCCGAAGCTTTTTTTTTTTTTTTCAGATTATAGTCCCATTTGCTAAGATACAGGAATAGCCTGGCGAATCACAGTTGGAGCACCATGATATAGCTGCTAATGTTTTGCCTGCATTATTACACCAACAAACATGATCCAGAGCTCTCAGTAATTAGATTCTTTTGAATTAGATTGGCCATTCAGGAGAGTCGTTCACCATTCTCTGGGTTCTGAGTCATGTATTCAGGAGATATTATGTAGCAGTGCAGTGCATTAGACAAGTTTTTATGTCTCTACAAATAAAAGCATATTGTTACACTGATTGGCATTTGACAAACCTGTCGCTCTTATACAATGTGTCGAGGTTACAGCCCAATGTGCGAGCATGTCAAAGCTCACAAAAAAATTACCCTTACAAAGCCATCTGCCTGCAATGCAAAGTTATATGAAGGGCATCAGGCAGTCAGACAGAAGCAAGCTGAAAGGCAGAGTGACAGCCTTGTATGATGGCTCTACTAGATAAACAGAAGCCCGCAAATGAAAGCCTCTCAGAATACCATCATCGGCTGTCACAATGCAATTACGGAACAGAATGATAGCAAGATAGAGGCTCCCGCAAATGGAATGATAAAAGTATTGACTGATTTGATTGAATGATTAAAATAATGCAGACATAAAATGAAAAAAGATTGAAGATTGTTACAGAGAAATAGGTGAGGAAGCATGATACTGAAGGCTTGTCACTCCTGTCTTCACTTCCACACAGACAAGCATATTTGCTCATTGTTTGCTGTGCTCTTTTTTTCAGGTTGCTATTTCTGCAGATGTCAAAGAAGTTCTGTTAACTGATGGAAATGAAAAGGCCATCAAAAGTATCCTTATTCAGATAGAAAACTGGTTTGTTGTGCTCGTTCCTTTTTACTGGCTGAGTAACAATCGATATAAAGACAGACAGCATGGGGTGTATTAAGAAAAGTCCCCCATAAGTAATTAAAAATTAGATGTAGAATATCTTGAACAGAGCTACAGCTTCCCCCATAATAAATGCCACATTTTCGCCTTTAATTAAAAATGCAGGTGTTGGTATAGAGCAAGTACAGTAGTAAATATATGTCTCGTGGTTGAGTGCTGAAAGACTCGTGTGTATGCTGCATGTTACAGGAGGTGTAGTAGTGAATCAAATCATTAGCTCCCCTTCATGTATCCTTTTTGCAGAGGAGCTAGATTTTTTTTTCTGCTTTTAAATGCTAGCCTCTTAAAACATACCCAACATTTGTATATTGTCATAGTTTTCCCAGTGTATATTGAAATGTTTCATTGTTGCAAAGTTAAAACTGCCTACAAATTACCCATTTAGTTTGCTTAATCAATTATCAATTTATCTTTATTTCTCTTGATGTAAGATTTCAAAACTCCTCTGTCCCTTGTAGAAAGTATTTTATTGTATTTTTTTATAATAGATTAAATTGCTATCGTGCCCTTCTAATATGAACATACAGTTCAGAAAATTGAACTGGACTTGGGCTAAGAGATAGAATGAGTGAGCATAATTTGTGGCCACATTAAATATCAGCACAGAACAAGAGCAGATATATACAGTGAATACTAATAACCCTTAGAAATTGAGAGGGAAAAAAGGAAGATATCTATTTGCTTTTGTTCCTTGATAATCTTTCCATTTACATTTTTAAGGCAGGCTAATTTTTCAGGTTTTGGCCACTGCAGCTTCAGAATTATTTAGATTTGAGTTTTGTATGTATTTGAGAGCTAACATAATGAGTACTTAATGAAAAAAAAAGTTAAACTAATCCATGGCTTAAATAAATTGCAGTTGCTGATGCCTGTTAAAACAGGAGACATTTGCAGTGCAATAATATTAGCTACTACCTTTTAAAAACACATTCTCAGAGGTAACTGAGTTAACTATAATTGCTTACAACACTTGAACAATTTCGTGTTATAAACAGCCAATCCCAGATCATATCTGTTAAAACTTGAAGTAAGCCTGTTAAAAGTCTCCTTTTCTTGAAAAGGCAAGTTCTCAGCTGTGTTTCAGGGATCCTTACTTTGTTGAATTCTAATTTGTTAGACTTGTGTTTTAAGGAGGAAGTATTCATTATTCTGTGTATTTTAATCAGCACCACCCTTTCCAAACTTTCTTCCATGTCATTATGAAGATAAAAAATGTGGCAGCAAAGAATTGTTTCAAAACTAGCCTAACAAAACAAACTAGTGTTGCATAGAAGCATAGGTGTTTAACAAAAAGTCATTTTATTCACAGAAAGCTTCAGGTGGACTCAGTAATCATCAAGTCAGCAAATATCTTGCATAGCAGATTCCATAAAAATACCTGAACTTTTTTTTTTGAAATGTAGAAGTCTTTTATAGTAAGGAAAATTGGCAAGTGCCAAAAGTATTCACTCAGTCTTTGGAATTAAATAAAAATGCTTTTATTCATGAAAAAGATACTGTTAAAGTAATCTAATTATCACACCTTAGTTTTTGACAATATGTTTTAGAAATATCTTCTGTTTCCAAAAGTCCTACAAGAAGTCTTCATCTGTATTCACTCAGTGAATCCCTAACAGGGAAGCCATTGGTGAACGGCTCTAACAGGAATTTATTTTTCTTTTTTTAACATTTGGTGCTGAGAAGGCTCAGCATTCAAAGTGCTTTTATTGTGTTGGATTTTACAATGGGCTTAATATTAGCAGGGTGCCAAAGTGCAGCAGGCTAAGAACTTTACCATGTATGTGGAATGTATTCTTAAAAGTGCACGTAATAAAATTTATGTTGCATTTTATGTGGTTTATGGATTTCAGTAGTAATTTTATGATCTGTCTTATGGTAATTTTCTTTTGCACTCTTTTGTATAGTGACTAGCTGTAACAGAAGTTTAGACTAAATTTAGATCTGTTTCAGCCACACCAGACTCACTGAAATCGGTAAGAATTTTAGGTGTAATTGGAAATAGCATTTGAGCCCAAGTGCCACTGACTACAAATGACCTATTTCTGCTAATTTTTATTATTGCTGATGGTACTTTTTAATTGTTTAGCATAGCCAATTAAGGTAATGTGGGGTAAAATACTGTTTTCTTTCCTAGATTCTGCTCTTCAAGAATAGTTAATGCCTAGTATTATGCTTTTTATGTAGGTATTATAGATTAAAATAATCTTGTTTTAAAATTACTGTTTATATCTTCCCTTTAAATTTCTTAGGAAGCTTAAATTACATGCCAGTCATACTATAATATTCAAAAATTACTTTCCAAAAAGTAAAAGTGGTTGTCAACAAAAAAGAAAAAAAATCCCTGTCAGAAGCCAGGAAATCACCAAGCAAGCCTGCTAATTATTCTTAATGGGCAAGATGAGCACATTAAGAAACAAATGAATACATCAGTGAAATGTAATTGAAAATCGACCTGGCAATAGTGCATTGCATCTGAGAATCTGCCTTTGTATTATCAACATCATCACAATTATTGTTGTTTTTGTTATTGCTAACGCTATTCAGTGAGCATAACTAACAGCTTTGCTTTGCAAAATCTCAAGCTTTTTAGGATTTGATTTTTCTTTTAATTTTTGACATGCTTCCTATTGATCTCCATTTCGTACTGCCACGTGAAGTATTCACTACGTGTGTTTTCAATATCTGTATTAGGATATGTTATTGAAATGTTAGAAGTTAAAACAATTTACAAATTAGTGAATTTCAAATAATTGTTGTCATTTTCACCCTCTCACTGTGAAATATACTGCTATATTTTATATTGATCCATGATCTTATGTATTATGTTTATGGAGGTTTTTAAAAAGATATTATGATTTGAGTTGCTAATCCTGTTAAAAGACTTCACTCTAACTCACTGGTTTTCCTTATCATGAGGAGGTTTTAATTGATCAAATAGATCATTTATATAGAAATCAATAAAATAAAGACAGATGTTACTCCTTTTGCAGCCTTGTTCCAAACTTTATTGTTTGTTTAGTGTGTTTTATCCAAGTTCTTTCAGGATGATTTAAATAAGGAAAGTATTAAAAATAAAAAGATAGACATATCAAGTGAATAATAGAGCAAAGTTATCAGATTCATCCCCATTTGTAATTTTGGGTGATATGGGTTCAGATACAAATTTCCCAACTCAGGTACTATCTGTGACATAAGTCAGTCATCAATATCAAATTCTATTTCCTCAGAACACTGGAGGCATCTTTATTCAGTTTGACATGTCCAGATCCAAGGATGAGGTTCATTTTAGTAAAAATTCTCTCCTATTTCAGAGAGGCTGTGTACCTTCTGCCTTAGCTCTGTTTCACACCATGCACTAGTGACTTGAACTACTGTCTGAAA
This sequence comes from Chiroxiphia lanceolata, assembly GCF_009829145.1. Taxonomy (NCBI): domain Eukaryota; kingdom Metazoa; phylum Chordata; class Aves; order Passeriformes; family Pipridae; genus Chiroxiphia; species Chiroxiphia lanceolata. The sequence goes on from NC_045639.1 coordinate 26,704,916, forward strand.
GCATCAATAATACAAAACATTGTTGCAGTGCACTATAATGGCCATTAAAATAAAGTGTATGGATCTTTCAACAGTCCTGGGAAATTTAGGTTAGAAGGGTCATGTTCAGCCTGAATGCCTGAAGACATGGGCTCATAAATTATTTAAAAAAGCCAGTGTTACCATGTTTATAACCATTATTAAGAGTTTTGCTCAGTTATATAATTTAAGTGCAGTGTATTAATTTATCAACAATGTTATTTCTGCATCTACTTAAAAACAGCATGCTTTGCTCATGGAGTTACTTATGCCTTCCTATTGCTTCACAGGTATAGACCATTCATTTACTACTTCTCATTACATATTGTGGAAAAGATTTAAAAGGCACATCCAAACTACAGAGATTTGTTTAAACCAGTTTTCTGTCATTTGATTTCTAGTTTTTTGCTTCAGAAAATAGTTGTCTTTTCCATTGTTTGGATAGAGGCTTTCCTAAAATAACTTTCCTTAAATTACTGACTCTGTTAGGACGGCTAATTATGTGATTTCAGCAAAGCAAATAAAAAGATATATCAGTGATATTTCAAATTAGCCTGACACTAGTGTTCAGTTTTCTTATAAGAGCATTTTCAAAAAATTTGACATGTTTTGTGGACCTAGAAACACCTTCCTAATTAGTGTCAGATTTCCTGTACCTTAAATAAAGAAGAGGGATCATTGGCAACCTTACCAAAAGTGTCTAAGATAATTTTTTATATTTGAGACTGAATCATTCAAATACATATGGATTCACCTTGAGTGGCAATTAGTATTCTCATAGTTTTCACTTACTTGATATACTTTTCCTTCCAATGGCTTCTCACTAACCACAAATGATTGATTATGAAGGTTATCTTTCTAGCAACAGATGGTTGGGCTCAGCTTCCCTTGAAACTTTTCTTTGATAGCCTTTGCTTTCACCTGCCTGAATGGCTCCTCAAATTTGTGACCTGATCTTGTAAACTACAAGAAGCTGAGACGTGAGAGTGAGGCAGTGTTGTGGCACCTAAGGGGAAGAAAAGGCATTTGTTGCTTTGTACTCTTTTATGGTGGTTCCAAAACATTCTCAAGAAAGCAAATGGACTAGAAACTCCTTTGCCTATAGGTTAAAGTGATCCTGTTGTGTGTTGGAGTCACCCAGACAGAGCCAGGAACAAAGATGTGTGTCTTGTGGCAGGGCAGGTACTCAAAACCCATAAGCCTCCAAAATCTCAGCACTGGGATATAGTGATACAGTCAAAAACAGGACAAACTAAACTGGACATTTAGTAACCATGCTAAAAAAAATCAGTTAACATGGTTTTAATTCTTATATTTGTAAATAGTTGCCTTTAAATATATGTAAGGTATGGAAAGTCTTTTTTCAGTTCCCTCTATAGCTACAGGGCTAGAAATTCCTTAAATGAAACAGTAAATAGAGGTAGGCAATGGAGAGCAAATTGCTGCCATAGATATATGGCTGGTGTGCTGGAGAAGTTAGCACAGATTAAAGAAGACCAAACAGAAGAGAGACATTATTCAGGTATTATCAGTGGAAAAGAATGGGGTTTATTATTTTTATTATTGCTCTAGTTTTATAGGTAATTCTTAACAATTATACTGCAGATGTAAATGAGATCATCACAAGAAACCAAAATGCTGGAGTATTTAAGGCTCGGAAAGTGTCAAGCCGGTAAGATTCTACTAAAATTTCTTCTGAAGATTCTGTCAAACTCTTTTACTGATTCTTGCATATAATTCTGTATTTAATGTAGATGTGAAATGTATGCAAAAGTGTGAAAGTGTGACCTATGTTACTGATGCTTACACAGATGTATATATAGTATAAGTAGGTAAGTGGTGCAAGACAGAAATTTAGAAGTATTAAAAAAATTTAATTGTTTTTTAACATAGAAAATACAGCATGATTATCTTGGTGACATAATCTCTCTTTATCTTCTTTTAATGTAGACTATGTCTCTTCAACCCCTGGTTCAGTGCATGGGTGAAATATATCTTCTTCAGAGTCACCACTACCCATTGTACTGAATGTCAGGCTTGGAGTGAATTTACCTAAATCACCAGCAGGTTTCATTTTATATAGCTCTGAGAATTCAGGGTTGCAACAAATCCCATTTGTCCTCAGGTAGATGTTGTTGGAGCATCCATGGGAAGTTTTTTGGTCATCCTGTCTGTGCAATCTATATTGTGTTGTCACTGCAAGGACAGATAGGGAGCATGGGAACCAGGCACAGTGTGCTGAGGCCCTTCTCTTATTGACTATGACTTAAGGTGCAGGCTGCACCCAGCATTTTTTTCATAGTGCACCTGCTGTTTTGTCTCTGAGTTAGCCCTGGTGGTGAGCATTGTAGAGGTGTAAAGACTTTGGTTTAAAATTGTCTCCAGAGCCTTTCATACCCATCCTGTGGTGGCACTGAACTGTTTAAGTGTCTGCTTCACTGAGGTATCTCCAGGTACAGTAGGGACTGGAAGTAGCTGAAAAATTGAAGTGTGTTCATTTCTTGCAGTATTTTAAAAGTAAATTGTAAAGTACTTTATATTCCTGGCATAGAGTTAAGAATTAGAAGATGGCTACCTAAGAGTAAATAGTGCACTCTTATTTGTGTGTCTAAATATTTTTTTTTGATGACTCACATTCCAGAACAGCTCTCAGTTCTTCTAAAAGTGACAAAAGTAAAGCTGAAAAAGGGCTGAGAAGAGCAAACTGTTAATGCAGAATAAGCTTACTAACATAGAGGGTTAAACCCATACAGTTTTAATGGCTATCATTTACGTCATTTAACCGTATGCTTATGGAGCCAATCTGTGTAGAGAAGTTCTTTTAAGTGAGCACGTAGGGCTAGAAAAATTCTGCCTTCATTAGGGTGTATGGACATATAACTTAGAGATACATCTCTGCATCCTAATAAGAGCCTGCCAAGTAGACAAAGGCCACACAGGCCCCAGGTCTTTCAGGTTCCATGTGTTGAACACCTTTTGTGAGCAGAACTCCTCAGACACTGCTGAGGAGTGGCTGTGTGGTACGTCCATCCAGAAGCTTAGATTTTGTAGATTTCCACTTAGTATGAGATTTCAGATTTCATCCCTTGTCAAGACTTCAAACCTGGTCTTTTAGATATCAATCAAAAGCACATTTTCTACACTGTCCTCATTTACATTTATCTAATGCTTAAGGTCATTTGTGATCATTTGAGTGTATTTCAGCATATGGAATCAGTGAATAATAGATTTCAGCCTCACGCTGTGAAGAAAGATTGTGTTTTTACAAGACATGATGTTGTTTACTGGGTGTTAATAATCACTAATTAATAAACATATCTAGGCATCATAAAATGTTGCATTTTAAGGAGTAAAAATATAAAGTGTTTACCTCTTTGAGTGCAGTAGCATTTGGGGCCTTATTTGCATAAATAAAATAATTAAATTACAAAATAATGTGAAGTACTATATGAAAACAAGGCTCGTTATAATAAATGCTTGATTTGATTTTTAATTCCACATTCTTGAGGCTTTGTTAGTTTTGTTATAACAGCATAAAGTTTTATAAAATGAGTATTCAAATGACTGTCTAATGGATTGATCAGTCCTTCAGATTTAGTAATGATGTGTGATGAAGACAGTAACAAAGTTATATGATCCCTTCTCAATGCCTTGAAGAAACTAAAAAGCTGATGTAAAGTCTGAAATATTACTGTAACCTTGATTCACTTTTCCTACAACTGAAAAACCTTAGTTACATAATGGTTATGGGGAGAAAAAAAGGAGGAAAAAAACCCCAAAACAAAACAAAACAAAATAAAACAAAAAAAAAGAAGAAAAAGAAGAAACTGTAGTGTTTTGTAAGGAAGAATTCAACACTGGTGTGTGAAGTGTCATTCAGTGACTTCTTTTACATTGATCAGATCTTGCAGGGAAGTGAAAAAAGTAATGCAAGTGATTTACTGCAACATCAATTTAATCTGGAGAGAGTATGTTCTTTGCTATAACGCGTCATTTGAACAGTGTCCAGTCTTGCAACTTTGCAGTGTCCAGTGCAAAGTTAAAAGATTTTTTCCGTATAAAGGTAATTCACAATAGAGCCTTCTCAATGTGTCTTCTTCTTATGTTAGGATTTTGTACTCTTTTCCTTGCACATGGAGCAGAAATTATCAGTATGAGAGTCAGTTTGTGAGTGTTCCGGACATTTTAGTCTACGCTTGGAAAATATTCCAAAATGTGTATGGTGCAAAAAGGAACAATCCAGTATCAGCCAAGAGAAGTTAGATTAGGACAACCTGCCATACATTTATTTATTTAGATTTATACAAAATGCAGTAAATGAGCACTTATCTAACTCTCTGCTAGATTATTGTTTAAAAATACAGTAATATAAGCCAAACTTATATTTGGCAGTTTGTCATATTATGTGTTATAATGTAATAATAGATACATAGTAAACAGTGGATATACAATTCTGTTTTATTTTTACATAAGAGTGTAAGCAAGTACATGTAACATCAAGTAAGAGAAATGCTTGTGGCAATGCATCCTTTGATTTGACTTGTAATAGTGTATGACACACTCTTTATTCATTCTATAGTCAACTTTATAATCCACATCAAGAATGAATGACCATGTGAACAGAAGGGACAATTCCTTTTCCTTAAAGATTAACAGATAGGTTATAATCTTCTCCAAGATTTTAGTGTTCCTTACAAATGTAATGAATTTACAAGCTTCCAGAACTAAACCTATACAGAAAAAAAGTCTTTTGAAATACTAAATGACGTCCAGTATAATAGTGGATGAGGTTTCAATGACAGAGCATGGAATTTGTCTGATTCTGCTCTTACATTAATGGCCTCTTTCTCTGTGTCTGCCAACATGAGAATATTTTACCTACTGCAATGTTCTTCAAATATACCAAGTTTCTAAGCTTCCAGATTTCAATGGGTCATGTAACAGGTTCCATCAACATGGGACAGCCTTAATGAAGTCGTTTCTTTGTTTTCATACATCAAAATGACCTGGGTGTTGCTAAATTCAAACTTTTTAAAAACATATTTATTGAATTTATTGTGTTTGTCACCTTAGCAACCTGAAAGAAATCCATTTTGTTCCAACTACTTTTCTCCTCATGTAACACTCTTCCATGACACCATCTATTGGTAAGGAGGAAACTGCCAAAAGGAACATTTCCTGCTCTTTGGTTGGAAAGAAAAAGCTCCTGGTTCCTGCTCACTTAATTTGATCATTTCATGTATGTGTGGAAAGATACAATGAACAGGCTGTCTGCTCATGTCCATTGTGAAGTTGTAGCTCTTTATCACTCAGCTCAGGTGGAAACCATTCCGTACCTCTGATCATACTTGCCCTGCTCTATATCTTTTTCAGTTTCAATCTACTCATTTTCAGATGACTGTGATCAGTATTGCATTCAAATTGTGCATAAATAGATATACGTAGTGGAATAATTATGCTTTTTGTTCCCCTTTTAAAAATGCCTAACAGTGATTTGCTTTTTTCAGTGCAGTTGAGCACAGCGCTAATAGTTTCATGACACTGTCTGTCACAACATCAGGAGCTTTCCAGTGATGGTCAGTTTGGAGACCTTCATTTTCTATATCAAGTGAGAATTATCTTTTCCGTTGTGCACTTTGCATTTATCCACACTGAATTTCATCTGTCATTTTATTGTCCAATTACTCAGTTTCATCCTTCTGCAATCCTTCACAGTCTGCTCTTTTCCTCACTGTCTTGAATGGCTTCTTAACATCAGCAAACTTTGCCACCTCAGTGCTCATCTCTTGTAAACATGTTGAATAGAACAGGTCCCAGGGGAACTCTGCTGATTATCTCCCTCCACTGTGAGAATTGACCATTTGCTACTACCCTGTTCCCTGTCTTTTGTTCTATTATTTAGCCATGTCAGGACTCTTGTCCAGTGACAGTCTATTTTCCTAAAATGTTGTTAGTGAGAGTCCTTGCCAATAGCTTTTTGGAATCAGAAGCAGGCTGTGTTACCCAGATCACCCTTATCTGAATACTTGTTGACATCTTGGAAGAGCTCAAGGTTTATAAAGCAGGACTTCTTTTACCAAAGACATATAAAAAAACCCTTGTGTGGTGAAATGTCTTCAGTTTCTTCTACAGTGAAGTAAATTTTTTGCACTGATGCAAAGAATTAATTTAACCTCTCTGAAATGTTGTTATCCTCTGTGAGTGCTCATTCTTTATCTCAATTATCAGCTGGCAGGAAGATTTAGCAAAACAAAAACAAAAGGAAGAGCACACTCATTTTTTACCTGCCTAATTTTATTATTATATTTAATTTTCCAAGTCTGTGATTCTTTCTTCAATTGGGTACAACTTCAGCTTTTGGAGAAATGACATCTTGTTTCTAATAACCTTTTTTACTGTTTAGCCATATCAGCTGACTTTCACAAACTTCCAGACCTCTCCTATTCATGTATTTTACCCAGTTGTGGTGACTTAATAAAGGATATTTTAAATTGCATTGTAGCTTTGTCTGTCTTCTTTATGGGGCCAGATAAGAATACATAAAGAGAAAAAACCAAAAAGTTAGCAAGCTTTGTAAAGAAATTCCTATGTGTTTGGAAAAACAGGGAGAAAAGCTAGGTGTTAGCTGAAAGTATGACATATTATTTTAAATAATTCTTGCTCAAAACTTTTACTATTTCGTGATGGTCTCCTGTTAGCTTAAAAAACATGCTACTGGTAAAACTATTGCTCTTCTACTCTCTTGGGCTGTACAAAAAGATTAGGGGGAAATCACTGATGTGAGAAGACTGAGATCTTTCTTCCCAGGAAAATGTCTTTGAGGTGTTAGAATCAAAGATTTGGGGTTTTTTTTATTCCTATGCTGCCTTTTTACCCATCATTTTAGCCAATTTTTACATTGTTTCCTGATTTACATTGTTACCATTGTAGCTTTGTCTGCCCTTCCTTGTCTGCCTTGACTCTACCTTAATACACAGTCATCAAGTACATCTTGCATGCTTTCAGTAGGCTCTCTCCTTCACAGGCACTCACTGCTAATCTTTGCCATGATAAACTTTAAATTTGACAACATACTGCTTACAGTGTTATCCTTGTTTATTTCATTCATATTCAGTTAATAGTTACTCAAACATTAACCAAGGATACTGAAAATGTATGTGATTCAGGAAGGGGGCAGAGGAGTGAATCGGGGCCTGGAAAAGAGAGAGTTAAAGAGCTTTGTTTACTTTACTTGTCAAAGAAATGACTTGATTGTTAAGAAATGAATTGATTTTGCTCTGAAAGTTTCATATGGAGAAAAAACCCTTTAACAGAAGATCAGTCTTTAATCTAGCTTACAAGTACCTAACAACATGTAGAAATTGAAGCTAGGCAAATTCAGTCTAGAAAAAAAATTAGATTTGACAGAATGATAATACATTAGAACATCTTTCCAGGGGAAGTGGTAGTTTCTTAAGCAGCGAATGGGTTTGATTCATGGATATTTTTCTGAAACACGTGTAATAATTTCCTGAGATATATGGCCTTGATACAGAAATTTGAAATCTTGAATGTTTATTATGGTCCCTCCTGCCCTCAGAATTTAAGCACCTGTGAATTGCATCTTCTCTGCTGTTTTTGATTTTTCGGCCATTCAGCCCTTCTGGACCTGCCTGGTTCACATTCTTGGTTTTTTTTCTTCTGGTTCCCTTGATTATCCTCCCCATATTCATGGATAGACTGTTTTCCACAGTGCAAGAAACTGTCTTCTTTTCCTTCATATTTTTACATAAATCACTGATCCTACCAGTGTGGTTGTGCCACCTGTGTTTATGCTGTCTTGCACTTTGGAATTATGTATTTTTTTATACTGTATCATTCTGAATTAGAATTTGATAACCATCCATTTTTTTAAAAAATGTACTACATGAACCTTGCTAAAAACAGTAGTCAGTCTCCAAATAAAGGCTGATTTAGAATGCGTTGATGTAGGGGAGGGATGTGAGAAGGCAAATTCACAACCGCCACTGGTATTTTTTTATTAATAGCATTTCTGTACAAGATATTCTCACTTCTTTTAAATAAATAGCCACACTTGTACTGAATGCTGAGTTGTGATGTGTCAACAGAATGGAAAAATTTATTCTACAACAGTTGTATCTACATGCAACATTAATGATCTCCAAAATGGAAAAAAATTATTCCGCTGTAGTTGTATTTATATGTAGTGCATTAATTATGTCCCAAAAATTTAGTAGCTTTCAATACACAGCAAATGTGTGTTAGGACTGTTATTTTTGAAGAGAAAACTATAATGTTCCCATCTGAATTTTAGCAAAATATGTTATACAAAATGAGAGAGAGAAAATGTGTTCTTAGAATAAGGAAAAAGGGAAGTGTATAACTTTATCATACACTTCTAGAAAGAAACATCTGGGCAAGAAAAACCTAGATAGGATCATAGAATATCTCAAGTTAGAAAGGGCTGATAGTTGGTTTTGGTGGTTTTTTTCTTCATTTGTATTACTATGTTAATGTGGTTGGGTTTCATCATGAATTGTTGTACCAGACATTGTATAAACACAGAGCAAAAAGGCAGTTTGAGTTAGAGAATCTGTGGTCTAAGACCAGAGGTAGATATGGTGAGGAAGGATAACAAAGATAACTGAAGTCAACATTATTGGCAGAGTTGGAGGCACAAGAGCAGCCTTGCCTCTTCTTGGTTTTTGTGGGTGCTATTTTAAAGGACAGTTTCAAGGATAATGGAGTAAGTCTGTGAATGTTTGTGGGTAACACAGTGGAAGAAAATTTTACAGGTGCTTGCTTGAAAAGTTAAGTGGAAGATGTAGGCTGACATTAGGGCTGATTAAAGAAGGGACTTGTCCTTTTAATATTGAATGAGAGATAAAAAATAGGAAAGTGAAGCATTTGGAAAAGACAACTTGCAACTCACCTGGAGGAGCACAGAGAAAGGTGACAAGATCAAGGTTGTAGGCAAGAAAAACAACCTTCGCAGCAGCCCACTGAATAAATATTAATATGGCAAGACTGCTTTCTCCAAAAGCAGAGAGAACAGTATCGTGATGTTTGGATATAAGTGATGATGACATGGTCAAGAGTTTGAGTGGATTGGTATGAAACTTCTTAGAGATGCTGTAGAGAGAGAATAAGCAACACAGCTGAGTATGCACTACAGAGAAAGGTCTAAGCTAAGTATAGATTACAGACTGGAATTAATGGTTATGTCCAAAGGGATCCAGAAAATGTGGTCACACAATGCCTTGTGGTACATTAGAAGTGATGGGCTTCTCACTCAGACTGTGAAAAATATTGAGTTAAAAGTCTGTGTACACAGTATAAACTGGAGAAATGGGTAGTTTGGCTTAGCTTGTATGGATGAGATAGCCCAGAAATAAAATTAAGGGGAAGAAAAGCTTGAGGTGGAACATTGTAAAATTATCAGAAATGTGAGAAAGGTTTGAAGATAATCTTTAGAAGATCACATTTTAAAAATTATAAGAGACAATTAAAAAACAAACAAACAAAACCCAGAGGAATTAAAAATTGCAAAGAATAGCAAGATTTTACTGGGTTGAAGAGAGAAAAAAATGTATAGAAGAGTGAGGATAGTATAGGAGAGAAAAAATGTATAGGAGAGTTCAGATTTTGAGCCTAGCCGAGGAAAATCATGGGTATACTTTGACAAGAGCAGATAAGTGACATGGAGGTTGCTGAAACCTGCAAGGACATTGTTAGAAGAATGTGTCCATTGACAATTGTAAATATCGTATTCAAAATACTTAGAAATGTAAGAGGAAACGAAGAATGGTCGATATTGGGTACCTGTGGTTGAAAACTTTGCTCCCTTCAAACCAGGTATGCACTGTAGGGAGTGAGATAAGGGATAAGAATACAAAGCAAAGTGAAGCAGTTAAAGTAAGAAACACAGACAGAGAAATAAGAGCAGCTTTATGAGAATATAATAGGAAAGATGGGGAAATTATAGTAGGGAAATTTGCAAGACTCAGAGGAGTTGTAATGATAGGTGTACACATTGCCTCTTATCACTAGATTAAAATCCATCTTCTTGATCTTTATACAAAACTAAGGAATCTCAAACAGAGATCGAGGTGTGGAGAAACATCCTGATGATGCCTTTTGTTAATGTGTTAATGAACTTGCTTGGTTAATGTCATAGAAAAAGTCATATAAACCCCCAGACAAAATCTTTTACCTGAACCTGTATACTTTCCAATGATAATGCTTTTCAGAGACTGAAGCTTAAATTAAAATATGAAAAGAAGAGGTGGGTAGATAGGGGTTCTTGGTAGCTGCTCATCTGCTAATTTGGACTATTTTTTTAATCCTTATTAAAACTACTAATACATTTTGAAGCAAGTAAGGCTTTTGTGTCTTTTGTCCTTTTCTTCTAATCTTGATTTTTTGTCTTTATCTGCACAACTACTTTTCTCCTAATTTGAGAGCTACTCTAGCCTGTGCCATTCATCACAAGAACATCTCAGAGCGACTTGGAAATGTTTCAAGTTTTAACAATCAGAGACTTAACCTGTTTTTTCTCATAGAAGTTACCTGCCTAGACACACTAGGAAGACAAACACTGAATAACAGAAGTTGAATAATAATAGTAATGAAGAATTTTGCATGAGAAATAAAACCCTGGTAAAATCAGTCTTTTGTTGTAGATTGCTGAGATACTTTACCAGTGTAAGGAGAAGAGTGTCGACATATGTCAGGCTATCCTCCCTAAATTAGAATTACTGTACAGGGGAAACCTTGGCTGCTGTAACTATCCCTGCAACATTTGCTATTTTCTTGTGCCTTTTTTCTTTCAAATACATGGGGCTATTTGGGGGTGCATTTTTGTTCTTAAAGTCTCTATTTTCTTCCTTGATCTTTTTGTTCTAGTATCATAATTCTTCTAACTTGATCTAATCGCATTTTCTGACTTCCTTGTCAATATAAGATAAATCGGGGGGGAGAAGGAAGAATTGCTTTGATTGTTTGTGTTGTGTGGGGTTTTTTACTGAATTTCTTGCTTTAGAGTGGGGTAAAGTTGATGGCTTAGGAAACGAAAGCATCAGTACATCTTTTCTCAGCCTATTTTGATAGTATGCTTTATCCCTGACCTGCAAAAGCCACCTCTCCATGTGAGAGGATAGTTCATTCTCCATAGCTTGTTCAGTCCTTGTCCTTTTTGCTAGGAGTACCATCAAGATTGCTAATTATAGTAATAGGTTTGTGATGTGGGTGCTTCTCCTCTGAAAACTGGTGAAATTCATTTGATATAGGCCATAAAACAGCCATTTGTGGGTACCAAGTTTCAGCCACCATCACTTTGACCCAAGCAGTAGCTAAATAGTGCAATAGTGTTTTTCCCTTGCATCGTATTTCATTTTTAATGTTCTTCCTGTAACCAAAAAGAGCTCCCAACTGTTTTGTATTTCCGCTGTGTTTCAGACCCTGTTCTGCTGAAACTCTGATGCCTATTTTCAATTGTAAGAAACTAAATCTGCATCAGTTAAATAAACCAGCACAAAATAATATCAAGAGTGAGCTTTATACAACCTTAAATATCTTGGTTTGTTGTTTGGGGTTTTTTTTACAAAAAAGCCATTGAAGGTGTGGCTTGGACAGAAACAGAGAGTAAAGCATTTTTTTCAAAATTACAAAATTATTTCAGTTGTTAGTACTGTAGCACTTTCCCTCAAAAGAAAGGCATAAAAATATTATAGCTTTAAAGCTTACTTTACTGGAAGAAAAGTGGCTTGAGAAAGAAAATGGCTTATGTCAGCTACTTTAGCATCACTGGAAAGGAACAAGAAGGAAATATTAACAAGGCTTGCATTTTCTTCATATTGGCAGTAAACATGATACATGTGATTTAAGAGACTTTTTGCGGTGTGGTATTTTTACACTTCTACTTTATTAAAGGAAATTTCATAAAAACTGGGATTTTTAGATTTCTGTTGCTACCACTTTTCTGGGTTTCCTAGCAGTGCTTTTCTTTAAATGGAAATGCAATCAGTCCTTACTTCATGGTGCCTTCAGTGTTTCTTTCAGGTCTGACCACTAAGTCTAAGAGTCACCTCCTCAGTAATTCGTAAAAAAATTATTGTTCCCGCCCCCTTACTACATGTGGATTCATGCACTTAGATACACCTCTTTGCCTTTATTGCCATATTACTGGGGTTTTCTGTACTTTACGCCCAGGAATTGTTCTTGGATTACAAGAACTTGTATGGCTGGTCTGATTCACTGCTTTCACTAGCACTAGAATTCAAAATAGCTGATTCAGAATCAGGCTGATTCTGACTTTGGTGTTAATGATGTAATAGTGTTGACTCTGAGCAAAATTGATCCTGTTTCCCTGATATGTGGGGTCATGTCTGCTTTACAGGTGCAGGTGCAGATGTTCAATTGCAGCTCCTGCAAATCTGTGGAAGCATTAAATAGATGGAGTAGTCCAGAGTTAGCTACTGAAACAGTTTTAGAGGTTGCAACCAGTACCGCACTAAACATCTCCTGGCTGCACCTCCCTTACTGGTCATACTTGCACTTAGCTAAAGGTAGCAAGGTTAAATACATAGAGCTTGTAGTTCCATCTCTGCCATCAGCGTGCATACACTCTGAGTGAGATGAGTCCTACTGGTATTTATTTTAGAGAAATTATCTTTAGGTTTACGTGCTTATCAAGATGAGTCCTGTTGGTATTTATTTTATAGAAATTAACTTCAGTTTCCCCACAGGAATAAAGATTTTTCTGTACTTTTAGAAAATTTATGGCAAAGTTGATTTTAAAAATCTTGTGTCTAAATTTGTCATTGGCCTTTGCATAATTGTGATGTCTTCAGGAAAGCCACTATACTGAAGCTAGAGACCAAAAGCAGCCCTGGTACTAGATCAGGGAAATGGAGAAGAATGTGTGGCCCTTAGCTCACTCCTTCTAACAGTACACATGCCAGTCATGTTACACCACTGCTCATGGTCCTGGCAACCTGTCAGTTCCATATTTTGCTCAGCACCATGGTTTATGAGCTTTTACCTACCCACACAAACTCCTCTTACCTACAGTAGGTGTGCACAGAAAACTCTGTGTTTTGGATACTCAGCAGAAAACTGACAGTAACATAAGGGAGGGTTGGTGGGTTTTTTTGTTTCTTTTTTTTGCAGGAGGAGGTGCCTATACTGCCTTCCAAACTGCATGTGTGAAGTATAGTAAATAGATGGGTTAAAAAAATCATAATTCAAATCTCTATAGTGGTACTGATCAGATCTCTGTTTCTGTAGCAATGAGAACCAAAGGTGGCCTTTTAAGGCTCACAGTTCTTCTACCAATTTCCAGTTCTGCTTCAGGATTCTTAAAGTATTAGAGTGCGTGCTTTAAACCCACAAAACTTACCTTTACCTAATTTTCACCATTCTAACCTAAGTTTCCACGGAAACAGGGTTGAAAAAGCTGCTGGTAGCCAGCAGGCAGCCAGCAGCTGAGAGTGAGAACTCTCCTTTGTCACTTTCCACTACTGGATGCCTGCTGCGTGCCAGTGTGCAAAGCTACCTAGGCTTCTAAAATCTGGATTACTTTCAATTTGAGGGGGAAAAATTAAATTAATCTACTCTTTTCTGTCTTTGGATTGTCACAGTAAATTCCAGGAGGGCAAATGGGCTAATGAGTCCTGATCTGTTCGGTTACATTGAGCCCCACATAACCAAAGCTTTGCCAACCAACTCGGCCTCTCCTTTCATAATTTCCATGTTTTAAAAGCATTCTGTCTCAATTTTTTTTGTCTGTGCATGTGTACATGCATATTGTGGTACCTTAATTCTCTGTATCTATTTCTCTACATATTTATGAACCTTTTTTGCATACAGTATAATCGATGTACAAAATTCCCTTTTTTTCCTGTATACTTAGGGAACATTTCTGAATGAACACATTATAAACTGATCCTCGGTTAAATATTAGGAGTAGGATGTGAATGGAGATGGCTTTTAACCAGAAGTAGATTATAGCTGCGGGAAGACTAAAGGGTCTATTTGGTCAAGACTCATACAAAACTGAGATAAGCATGCACAACCTGACAAGATCAGATTAGATCCTTCCCCCACGAGTGCTTTTCCCATAAATATTTATCTACTTTCTATTATAAATAACCAGGAAATGAAAAAGAAGGATAGATTCCTTTTTAAAAATAGCCTAGAAATAGAAATGCAGCTTCAAATCTTATGGGTAATGATATTTAACGTATGCAGTACATTCCAATACTAGTTGCTATTTTTTAGATGGGAGTAAAGTACTGAAATTCTTTGTGGCAGCTACATAAATCAGCATCATTTATCACCAAAAAAAGAACTTTGTACATATGTGAAATTTTACCTACTACTGGGTACCTTAGAATTAAATTGCTTATCACCTATGAGAGAATAGGTGTTGACAGAGCCAGCACTGCTGTATTTTTAAGCTTGCCTGAGGCAACATAGCTGGCATTGAAGTTAAGCTTGGCATTTTTTCACCCTGTCCCTCCTCCCTTCAGCCCAAGTGAATGCTCACTTCATCAATGAGAAACACAACTGACTTGCCTGCCAGATGCAACAGAGATCCATGAATTCACATCTATTCTGCAGATCTGTGTTTCATTCAGATTGTCAATACTTTGACTTCACTTGTTCGTGTAGTAGTGTTAAGGGGTAAAAATCTGAAGCTGGGCATGTGCCACTAATTCAGAAGGGCATATTTGTTGGTGATACATTCATCAGAACCTGTGTGGATTGCCTTTCTGCTATAATGAAAAATAGCTCTTTAGCTTTGAGATTTAAAAACTTAAAAATGTACAGAATAAGATTTTTACATTCATCTTTGATGGTAACGAGCGTGCACTTTTTAAAACACTTCAGTGTCACATAAGAATAATATTAGTACTTTAAAAATCTCAAGATGAAAAATGTAAGTCCTTTTTTCTTTTTATTATAAATCTTTTTTTTCCTCTAGCATTTTACGATGGGATAATGAGACAGATGTCTCTCAACTGGAAGGACATTTTGACATTGTTATGTGTGCTGACTGGTAAGTACATAAAAATCATAAAACTCATGTTAGAAAAATAGCTTTGCTGGAGTAATTGTACTGTGCTGCTTGCTGATGGCTAAGCAAAGTCAACAAATGAAGCACAAAGCCACCTTAACCTCAACAAATTAATATTCATCTCCATGTGACAGTTATAAGGTAGTCTTCTATCACACAGTAACTTCTACCACATTATTTCCCAAAGATTGATTTTGAGAAGCATTTCCATTTTCTGGAATTGCCTCTGTTTCATGCTTGACGTATCAGTAAATGGACGACTTAGGCAAATTGCAAATAATTATGGCTCAGTGAGGAACAGTCTGGAGAAAAGGGAGTTTATCAACACAAACAGCTCAATTAGCTTACTTCTTAGGAAAGATCTGACTATTGATATAAGGGGATATATTTTTTGCTCCCTGGAATGTCTTTCCAGGGAAAAAGAGATTTTCAAACCTCTTTTTCCCCACCACCACATTCTGTTCTTTAAATCAATTTGACATCAATATTTGTAGATATAGGCTTTATATTATTTACACAGGCATATGTTAATTATAAGATAATTCATAGTAAGGAAAATAAGAGTACTGCACTTAATTTATGAAAAGGTAGATACATGTTGCACTATGGTGGATTGTTTAATAATTTATGCAAATAGATTTGATTATTGGCACAACCCTTTTCTGATACGGCATTTGCAGGATTGTGCTG
This sequence comes from Chiroxiphia lanceolata, assembly GCF_009829145.1. Classification (NCBI taxonomy): domain Eukaryota; kingdom Metazoa; phylum Chordata; class Aves; order Passeriformes; family Pipridae; genus Chiroxiphia; species Chiroxiphia lanceolata. Next base: position 26,720,703 of record NC_045639.1, read on the forward strand.
TGCTATATTTGCTGTGTGCTAGCTTTAAAAATGGTACATTATTAATAATTTGTGTTAAAGAAATGCAGACAGTGTAAAAAAAAAGAGCTGTGCAAATTTTATTTAGGAGAGTAGATATTTTAAAACAAATCTGTTTTCCCTTCATGGATATTTGCTCTTGACCCTTTAAATGTCTACAACAAAAAAAAGAGCTGTTTATGTTTTGTGACACATAACTGTTGTGAGAGACCAAATTCTGAAAAAATGGACTTGCTAGGACAGCTCAATTCAGCAAATTTCTGTACCTTATTAAGAAATAGTTAAAGGAAAAAGCGAAGAGAAGTATGAAGCTGTCTATTGTCTTTTTAAACAATGTTCTTTTTTAAGTGGCTTCTTGTAAGATATTCCCCTAACGCCTTTTTTTTCCCTTTCATATTTTTCAAACTCTTCTTATTTCAGAAAAGTTATTGGTTTTGTATAGCACTGGAGAAAATGTATTTAGTGATCTTTTTGCCATTTTCTAATACCTATTTGTTGACAGAATGCAACAGTGCTTTGTTTCTCTCAGCATTTAATTTCTGAAAAGTTCTTTGTTCCCAAAAAGGACAGAGAAGGGTTTCTAACTAATCGCTGATAATGTGCCTCAGAGATGCATCATCTGATTAAAATAAGGAGCTAAACAACACCATATGATTTCAGCAAGTAATTTAGTAAATGCCTTCCTCACCAAATATTAGAATGGATACTCCAGGTTTCATTGCACAGATGAAGTTAATGCTGGACAGGATTAGGTCAGATTAAGTATGAAAGTCAGATCAGAGTGCTGGCGGACATGAGCAGGAGGGCAGCAGTCTTCTCGGAGGCTTAGACAAGGCTCACATATGGATGTTCTCCAGATTATGTGGGTGAAGCAAGGTCTTGCCAAGAGATTTAGAGTTAAATTTGTTCTTCACACAAATATCAAAACAACCTGGCTGTGCCTTCTCTTGTATTCTTGATACTCACACCATGTCATCCTATTTGTGCTGGGAGTACAGCAGAGTGGAGCAAGACTTAAGTTGTTTTTTTCAGTAATATTCGTGCCTAATACTCCTCCCAGTCTGTTTGGAAATAGTGTAGTTTCTTTAGGAAACAAAGAATCAAACATGACAGGTAAAATACATAATGCATTTGCAATCCCTGCATTTTGTACATATATTTTGAAGCACTTAAGATGCAGGTAAGTGTATAAATATTTATAGATTTCTAAAAAATAAATAGAAATGTGCAGGTTCACTTAAAGTATGTGGTTTTATTCACAAATTATCTGCATTTTCTTATTGCAGGTGCCCATATATATATAGTTTAATAAGCATGAAAATCCCTTCATTGTTTGTTTCTTTTAGAAATCATTCTTTTAGTTATGGACACTAGGTTTTCTGATACATGAAAAGGCTGGGGAAAGAAATGTTCCGTGCTTTATCAAACTCAAATCATCTTTTCATTTTCATGTACTTCTCTTCCGAGATATAGAATCGGTTTGAGAACAGTTGGCAGGATTTTTGCTCTCTGAATTTTTTGGGCTACCATTGAAGAGGAAAAAAAAAAAATCCCTTTTCTTCTAGCTCCTCGGCTGAAACCTGAAGTATGCAGTGATAAAAACAGATAGAATAGATTGCATTTAGTTTAACACCATCATATAGCTCATTGTCAGTCAATAAAATCTGAGATTAGAACAGAGAACTAAAAAGCAAAAAATCGGAGTTCGAATATTAGGTACATGGATAAATTTTTATTGAAGTACTTCCAGCAAGGGTGATATTGTCTGATTCTCTGAATAGCTAACCAGTGGTACTGCTTGATCCCATTTACATGAAAACAAGCTCTATTCATAAACATATTCCAAATCCACATGGAGATTCAAGGAAAAATGTACATGATTACAGCAAGCAGGGATATGTTTATATTCATATATTTACAGTCAGACTTCCATAAACCTTGTGTGCAGGAGTGGAAAATAAGTTATTTCCCAGAACAAACAGTCTATTAGTTAACAGCTAAATTTAGTAGCTCAACTAGATTATAAAATAAATAAGAGGCAAACTGTGAAAGCTAGCCATTATTTAACCATTCAGGATTTTGACAATAAAAATAGTTTCATGGTTCAGCAGGTCCGAAATAATTTGTAAAATTGTAAAATGTCAACTATGAGATAAAAATAATAAGAAAAAAATCTTGGTGAGGCTACACCTGGAAGGAGGATACAGTGAAAAAATACTGAAATAACAGAATCTTTAAAGCATATCCACCCATCTCATATTTTTGAGGGGGAATTTTAAGGCCAGGTGAGGGCTCCCAGAATTTTTGACTTTCATTTGACCTACACTTGTGGATATAAAGTCATACAGGTGCTGGAATTGTGAGTATGAATAGAAGAGGCGAAATAACAGATGCCTCTATTGACAGGCCAAAACAAAGACTCTTCCACAGCTCTTGTGAGCCTCAAATTTCTGATTATTAAAATAGCGTATGTACTTTTCTTTACTGAGAAAAAAATTTCTGAGATTTTTAATCCAAAGAGAGAGTCAAAGCCAGCACTGAGACAATAAAAAAATCATTATCTTTTACTTTATTGTAAAACAAGTTTTCACAAATAATTTAATGTAGAGGTGGTATAAGGTCTATACCCCCATATTGTTGAAAATGCATAATATTTATTATTTACTTACAATAATTCTATTCTTAAAGTTTGGCACATGCATAAGTGTTCACACGACAGAGGCCAGGGGGAGCTATCCCACATTACTTTCACTGCTGAGATTTTTGCTGAAGTCATGGGGAGTTGTGTCTTCGCCAGGAATGTAGAACTGAACTGAAAGTATTCTTTAAATACCTTACAATACCTTATTTGTCTCTGTTAGTTTATTGCCAGAATGCAGTAAGGCCTCTGTCCTTCTTCCTTTTAAACTTATTATTCTTTTCAGGCCTGATTTCTTGCACACTCTTTCAAGTGCATTGGAACCTGACCACATGGAAGTAAGGGGTTTTTTCAGTTTGTATCATCCATGTAGTTGAAGGCAAACAAAAGGATAAATGACTCTACACATTAAACACTACACATTTAATAATGTCTGAAGTACACCTGTAAACCCAGGTCTTTTAACAATTGCAAAGCATGCAAAAAGAAAAATAAGTTCAGCATAAAACAAATATCACCATGAAGCAAACTGAGAATCTACTTGGGTTTTTTATTTGTTTCGTCGTAGCTTACTGTTACTTTTTTTTTGATGGTAATTTAAAATGTAAAAAAAAAAAAAAAATAAGAGAGAAGAGAGGTGACAAGGTTACCTGCCTGTTCATCAAGATTTCACAGGTTAAGAGCATTGCCTAAACAAAGACCAAATCATCAACTGTGTTCTCACCTCTCTACTGCTGTGATTCAAAACTTCCTTGTGACCCAAGAAAACCTTGCTATTCCTGTCCTGAGCTACTGCTTTCACAGTGTCCTCACTACATAAACATGAGATATTACCACTAAAGTAATGGCAAGCTAAGCCAAATTTAAACTGAGGTGTGAGAACTGAGTGTGAATGGTTTGGAACAATACATTATCTAATTTTACTGAGTGGTTCACAGAATCACAGAATTGTTAGGGTTGGAAGGACCTCTGGAGATCATCTAGTCCAACGCCCCTGCCAAGGCAGGGTCACCTAGAGCAGTTTACACAGGAACATGTGTGCTGTGAGCTTTGAAGGATGCTTTTGGGTACATTTTCAGTAGGCTGTGGTAATAATTAGTCATATAAATTCTACTGGTAAGAGAAATTGTGTGACTAAATCCCCTTGTGTGGGCCAAATCCTGTGCTGTTCCTGTCTACAGCATAGATTATCTAATAACTTCTTCAGCATTTTCCTCATTCAAAGCATCCCCTGACTCAGGTGGAGGATAGAGATGTTTCCTGGAGTCACTGCATTGCTTTAACACTGCTTCCAGTCTTCTCTGCTCCTTCTGGTCAGAGTGCATGGCTCACAGAGCAACAGCTTGGAAATCACAATATCAAACTGTGTTCGATTAAGTAGGTTGTGTCCCAGGCCTTTTGGAGGGCAGGGACAACTTGGGGCAACTGTCTCAGGTTATCTAGGTTTCCTAAGGTAAGAGGGCTAAGAGTCTACCTCCCATACCACCAAAATGTCAGCTGGGGTTGGACAGAAAAGGTATTATTGAAGTTGTCTAATTTAGCAGGTCATGTAACCCTTTAAAGTTCTCACACACTCAGTTCACAGTTTTTGGTGGGCAAAGGCCTGTAGTTCTCATTGAGAAGGAACAAGATTGGTAGCAGCAGTTGTGCCCCTATCTCATTGTAAGAAGAGAGAATGGTATTCAGGTCCATGAAAAAGAGATTTTAACACTGGTAAGCTGCCCCAAGATTGTGTTTCCACTACACTGCTTTCAATAATAAAAATAGTATAAATGCACTTTTCATTTGGAATGTACTTCTGTTTACACAGGATCCCAGGAAGTCTTAAATGTGTGAGTACTTGTGATGATGTGGAAGAAAATTAATTACTTTTAGCTATTCTTTTGGGAGAGTAATCATGTATTCCACTTCTTCTGCGGGTGGTTAAGTTCCCAGTGAAGTAGTGTCTTAGGACATCTATCTGTATAGGGATCAACCTGAGGTGAATGTCATTAAAACACCCAAGAGACATCAGATATAAGAGCTGCTCTTTCAATGAATTGAATTTAACTCACATTTTTTCAATAAGCTTCTTCCAGTAAGATGAATCAAGGCTGAGGGGGAGCCATCATGCCAATTGCACAAGTTTAAATTTTCTTGTGAGCCAGGCTCTCAGAGAAGCTGATAGCTAGTACTTCATATTCTTGAGAAGAAATTCAGGTCATACTTCTCTATTAAATGTTCTTTAAGATGTGTATGGATACCCATTCTACCATATTTTCTCAACAATATGAGGTTCTGCCAGTTTTTATGGATGAAATTTGGTCACGTAAAGTTTTCTTATAGACTTGTTTGTTTATTTATTCCCCGGTAGCAAAAATTCACAGCTCTTACACAGCTACTTGACTCTATGATATGTAATATTATATTCTCCTTGGTAGCTGTGGAGTGTCTAAATATCCACACATCTTCTGTTCTTGATGAGAGGCCTGTGGTTGGTAGATTACTTTTTCTCTCTTCAGAGTTTCCATATATTCTTCACGTTCTTTTAGAATTTCTAACCTGGAAAAAAAAATTACCTACATCTTTTCAGAAAAGAAGTTTGAGAATAAAGGGAAGGGGAGTATAGGGAAAAAACCTTAGAGAATGGACAAAATGCCATGTAGTGTTAAACTTGAACTTGATACAAGCTGGGAAGCAGTTTTATTACAGAGAAAATGTGGGGGAAGAAAAAAAGAAGAAAAAAAAAATCACATTATCTGCGGCCTGCTTGATAGAGTTTCTTATCTGAATCACCAATATAAATGCAGCCCACAGTAGTAAGGACTGAAAGGCATCAGTTGCTATCAGATGGTTGTTCACTAACCATTGTAAATGCACTCATCCACAGTAACTACATGTCCACAAATATCTAGTCAAGAGTGATTGGCACCCTGGTTGCCACTATTAGTATATACATTAAGGTACTGAGGGGCATGAAGAATGAATTATCCCCTCAAATCATGAGGTAATCACGCCAAAATAGGGCTGAGCATGTTGGCAACATTGCATGGGAAAATTGACTCTGCTGCTATCCTTGCGGGACCCATGCTGGAGATGAAGGATTGCACTCTTGAGAGATGACAACCCTGTACAATCTGGGCCATTGTATTTGAACAGTGTTTGAGAGAGAGAGAGAGAGTAAGATCCTGTAAATCTTTATGGGGATAGATAGAGATAGATATATAAATATAACAAATGTGCATAATAAGTAAGAATTAATGCCAAAACTGTGAAGGTAAAAAGGAAAAAAAATACCCTTAATAGTAACACCTGAAATACACTAGAAAACACTTTTAAAAACTTCCAGTCCCCTTGTATAAAAAACCATGTAAAATGCTAACTTTTTATATTGATCCTCATTTCTGATACAGTACTATTTTAATAGCTAGCATGTATGATCAGTGAATTTCAGCTATATAAAGAGCTGTTTCATGCTGCTAATTTAGCTTTGGTTTAGATTGTATTTCATTTTATGTATTTCTAATGTTAAAAGAGCCTGCACTGGATAGAAATATAAACCACAGTTTCTCTTTTACAGCATTGTGTAAACATATGTAATTAGCCTTGTACTTATCTGCATTAGTATCATTAGAATTGAAAACCCATTTTAATCTGGATTCTGTTCTCTTCTCAATGTCAGCCTGTTTCTGGACCGGTACAGAGCTAGCCTTGTTGATGCAATAAAGAGATTACTCCAACCCAGTGTAAGTATGTTTCTATTTTCTCCTGAACACTGGCTTCAGAATAATTAGTCTGTGCACAATGATTGAGAGAGTAATGGAATGGCAGGATTAATGTCATGTAATACTTTAATACTTATTATGTCCAACTTCAATTGAGTCTTCTAATCTATCAGATTCTTTCCTAATCATAAACTAGGAAACTTCTTATACTTGGCCTTCTGATAAGGAACACAGTGGGTAGTAAAATAAATGAAACTGCTTCAAAGATAGCGTCAGATTATTTTTATCAAAGCGTTTCTCAAGTATTTTCCTTTGATAATAATGTCTTCATATTAAAGTAAAATACAGTATTGAAAGTTTTTATGTTGGCTTCTGTCATTTTTAATCCCTTCAATTGTAACGTTTGTCATTGTGTATTTATTTATTCTGAAAGAATATTTTTTCTTTTCATTTATGTTTATTTAAAATGAAAAAAACCCTTATACATATACTGTGGCTTAAAATATTTTTCCATTGAGTAAGCTCTGCGTTTACATGTTTTATACCTTAGAAAATAGCGAAATTGTGCTCTTCATAAAATGATTATATGTTCTATGAGTGTCACTCAGGAAATATTTTATTGATCTAAATCTGTTAGTCTGTTTAAATCAGAGAGACCTACAGGCAAAGAAAAATCTGGTATATGCATATATAAAATATATATATTATATCTATAATCTCAAATCTCAAAAAAAATGGAAGATGGCAAAATTAGAAAAGGAGAAAACATGAAGTAATTGGTCTAAGTAGGAGTTTGAGACAGGAATTTTCTCCCTCATGGTTAACATCCAAATCTTCCAATAAAGTAAACTTTCCATTTCAAAACAAAAGTATTTCCTGCTAGCAATGCATTCTCCAAATTTTATTTAAAATTTAATATTTTACTTTTTGTACAAGAGATTTTCTCTGTAAAAGAAATAGAAGACCCAAACATGCAAAGGCTTAAGAAACTGAGTCATTTTAGTAATGTTAGTAATCCCATTCTTTGCTTAGAGTGATCAGGTTTCTATTCTTGGTTCTATCATAGACTTTCCTGAGTGACCTAAGGCAAGTTACTTAAGACTGAATTATTTTAATGAGCTGTGGGGCAAAGCTGCCAGGAAGACAGGAGACAGTAGCCACCCTGAGGAAAAGGTTACCCAGATATTTCTGTCAGTGGCAATAAGGAGAGGTTAAGCAGCTCCTGCCCAGAGTGACGTGTTCTGAATTTTATGATGTACCAATGTTTGTCCAAGTGCAATAATTTTTGGGACCATGGGTGATCTGGAACACAAAGTTGATCCCAGTTAAAAAAAATACAAAAGGATTTTTTTTCAGACCAGATCCATGTCAGAAACTGGTTCTTCAGGTATTCTCATAGGCCACTGTACTGGCTCCATGGAAGCACGCTGGGGAAGAAAAGCATGAGTGGCAAGAAAAGTGTAGAAGAGATGCACTGGTAACTGTGGCCTGGTTGGAGCCTCTGGCTGGAGTGGAAGAAGAGCTGTTAGTTGCTTTCTCTCTTGCTTATAGTTAAACATGGTCTGGTGCTCTGTAGTGCCAAAAACACATATGCACATATGTCTGTATATGCATATACAGACACACATTCTTTAGCTGGGCTGATTAGCCAACCAGAGAATTTGATTTAAAAGGCAAGGTGGCCTGAATTTTAAGTAGTGTTGCCATCTAGGCAACAATCTAGATAATTTAGGAATTGTTAACCTGAATTTAAACCAAAACTGGCCTGACTTTTTCTTTTTAACTCCAGTCAGTTTATTCAAATTCATTACAGCCTTTGTTTTTCAGGGCATATGAGCTACAGTCTTTGTGAACATAGGTGGAGTAAAGGGAGATGGCTTTTTGTTGCCTGTCTTCCTAGTCTTGCTTGCTTCAGGACATTGCGATTAATAGCACAGGCTGTATTAATAGCATAGCATTTATTTGCTGTGCATTTTAGGCCATGGTTCCTATTTCTTATCAGCAAAGCTAGCTTAAGAAATTCTTGCTCCTTGCAGGAATTTCTGTTGTAGAGTTTTGGACCACTATCCAAACTGTATTTTTAACTAAACTCAGTTGCCTAATCCACTTTATGAATGGCTATATGGATGGATATCCATTTATGGCATGGCCTTGCAAATTACTGTAATTCATAACTAAGAGGACAGCAAACTGTGGGGTAGAAGTTGGGAGTACAGGCACCTTAAATGAGCTCTTTTGTCCAAAAATTACATGTTCAACAGAGGTGTCTTCAAGCATATGCTTTCGTGGTTTAAAAGACCCAAATAAAAGCATATACTCATTTGAGATCCCAAAAGAAGATACAGTCACAAGTACAAAATAGTTATCAATTTTGCTGTTCTTGTTAACCTGTATAAATCTAAGGATAACACCAGAGGACACTTTACTAAACAACACTATACTTTGGCTTTTAAAGGAAAAAGAAATTAATAGTGAACTCATTTACCAGTTGCAATGATTAAGAATAGCTTATGGGCATTAGTTTATGCTCAAGCTAAGGCATAAACTTCTTCAATTAAGTTCACTCTTCTACATTAATTATTTTGTCTCAAATTTAGAAGTTGCATTTCCTTTTTGGTTTAGAAGAGTCTGGGGAAAATAATAACCAACAATACCATAAGAAAAAGTGGAGTAAACAGAAAATTACAGGTATCTTTGCAAAGCTGTCTTGAAGAAGAAATTCAGAACACATAATCTATTCTTACTGCTAGTTTAAAATTCATCTGTGGTATTTCCTTTTTCATTAAGGATGTTATTTGTGGCTATTAGAATCCTTATGGCACATCCTTATGATGTGTTTTGGGTAACTTTTTGGTTTCCTTGGCACAGGACTGGTTATTTCAGTCATCTGATTCATAGTATTGACCCCATGGACAGTTGTATTGGCATAGGAAGACAGGACCAAAAATTCACAGAGGCAGAAATAAGCAGTTCTCAGAGTTACTGAGGGCTGAAATTTCTGTCTGAATTTGTCACAGAGGCAGATGTCACCTGTAAACCAATTCAAAGAATTAGGCATAGAAATTCTACATCAAACAAACTTACCTTGAATGGCTTTATTTTATTTCTCTCAAGCTACTTGAATTGATATGCCAACATTTAGCTTTATTTTTTATATCATTAAAATATACTTTAAATTTCAATCTCAGAATAAGCATTTGTTTGTTTGCATATTTCCCTGATTAAGAACAGTTTTTTGTCAAAGCTTTGATTCTTCTGAGGCCTATCCATTCAAAATCCCAATGAAGTCAATGGGATGCTGTTGAGTTGTGATTAGTACCAGCAAGTAAGACTGGTACATTTAATGATGATGATGAGTAAACTTGGTCATAGTCACATCCAAAATATGAACTTCTGTCCCATTGTCTTATTGTAGCATTTTACTGACCCTTCAAACTATTATAACTGACGTTTTGCTCTGAATTTTGGTCCCAAATTTAAAGGAAGTATTTTCTCGGCTGAGGAAAGGCCATTTTGAACTTTAAACCTCATCCTTTAAACATTATCCCGGGAGATACTTTTGAATTAGAATTAAACTTGGGATAGTCAATGAAGAATAGAATCAGGTCAGTGGTCTACTTTTTTTATTGTACAGTAACCAAGATATGAAATTCACATTTCTTTTATAATTGGAAATGTGACTGAAGCCCTACAGCAGGTAGCAGAATCACAGAGATCAGGCAGTTGCCAAAACAGTGCTTTCAACCCAGATTATTATAGACCAGAATTGAACACAGTACCTACCAGTTTTGAGATTATTGTGGTATTAAACTTTAATCATGATTTCTTGTTTTTTATCAGTGAGGGCAAGAGCCTCAAGTATTTTAGATGCACACTGAAGTCAGCAGATGAATGGGCTTTTACACTGACTAAGGAGCTGGCCAAAAGTAACTGTGTAGTGATTTCCATAAAAGGCCATTCCCCTTTTTTAAAGTTATTTCTAGATTTTCTCGCTGAGTTTAAGAGATATTTCATACGGATATTTCGTACATTCTATTTTACTGTATTTCTCTTTCAAATTTAATTGGAAGTAGTCTACAGAGAACACGAGAAGGAATGACCACATGGACTGTTGACTCCAGATGTGAAGGTGTGCTGCTGTCTGAGCACTGCTTCCTCATCAGAACTGCTGGATCAGTGACCAATGTAGAGTGTGCAGCCCCCTTTCATGAGGTTTAGTCATATCTGAGGTCCCCATGAATCATGTAGTCAGTAAGCCCTGGGTGAGGGACATGTGATCATTACAGTGATCATAGGGATGAGGGACTCAGAGAAGTCTCATCTTTCTTATGCCAGGAAGAGTCTCTGCAGAACAACATTCTGGGGAGCGTGAGGTGGCAGCAGGAGCAGGAAGTTTCTCAGCTGAAGGCTCCCTTTGCTGCCCACTTCTGTTTGATGACATTAAAGCATGCCAGGGATATGAGGGAACCGAACATGAATTTCCTGTGTTTAATGTTTTTCATCCTGAGCTGAGCCTATATTCAGACCAAGCATTTACATAAGCAATTCCAGTGCCTTCGACAAGAGTTACACCCCTTTGCACCTCATATTTAGCCATAGAGTTAAAGTTACAGCTACATAAATGAACAGAAGTTGAGTTGCTTTAGATATTGCCCTAAATCTCCTTTGTGCTTAAATTTCCCGTGAGAAAGATGAGGATAACACTACTTCCCTATCTCACAGAGAGATGTTGTGAGAATAAATATAGTGCTGTGGTATTAATGGTTGGAATCTTTTAAGTACACACTGGTACGGTATGTATTGATGTAGCGTTTTTATTGCTGTTTCACTGTGCATTATTTTGGTGTACATATGCATGTGTGAGACAGAGATTTGTTTCCTATTCTTCTCTCTAAGTATCTGTGTCAGCGTTGTAACTGTCCTGAATTCCTATTGAAATTCTCTGTACTGATCACCCTTTTCCTGTGGTATACAGATTACATTTTCTCAAGCTAAATATACTTCTACAGCATCTAATCCTTTTATAACTTTTTTAGTTCCCTAAAAACATTTTTTTTCTTTTCAGTTGATTACAGCACCTCACAAATTAGTCTTAGCTCTCATTAACATAAAAGTTAAATACAGGAACTCACAGTAAACTTTGTGGCTCCCCTCAGTGTGATATGCTGTTGGCTCATATTAACCTTTGTTTACAGCTCTTTAACCACTTTTCTTTCCATGTGACAGAACACAGAATTCAGCCAATTAGAATTAATTATTTTTGCAAATAAGATTTTGAGAGTTGCTCTATCAAGTAGGTTAGGTTTTGGGCAAGTACTTTGCACAGGGTGTCTAAAATATATCAGTTCAAGGTACAGTCATGTTTGTTTTCTTAAATACAGAAGGATGAACAAAAAATTAGGTAATGGACCATAATATGTTGCCTGGGCATCATAAATGGCCTGATCATCTTGCAAGAACCTGAATTAGTATTCAAGAACATTAATTTCTGCTTTAAATGCAGTTTACCACTTTAAGGTCAAATTTAGTTGCACTGCTCAGGTAGTTTAAAATATCTTTGAAAAATTAATGATCAGGTCTGATTGGCCTCCCATTTGCCTTGTTTTATACTGTTGTAATTCCACTGACAGGGAATGGGAGGTAGTCTTCTAGTGTGAGAGAGAAAAAAGAAAATCATTATTTACAGTCTTTGCTTCGTCATGAGCTAACAAATGGATTTTTCATTGAGTGTATGTTTTGTCTGCTTTTTCTGTTTTATTTTGGTAATCCACAGACATCATTATTATATGAAAAGAGGCAGTTGGGAGTTTTCTAAAGGAAATATTTATTTATTACTTTCTAGATTGCATTTGTTTAATCACAGAAATCTTGCATATTTTGAACAATTACTTGTTACCATATTTTAGTATTTTACCAAGAGAACAATTGACTTTTCCAGCTTAAGCATATTAAAAGCTTAGTCAGGTGTATGTTATATCTGGTTCCCTTCCAGTTTTAAAAATGTATAAGTTCTCTTTTTAATGTTCCAGGGAAAAGCAATGGTATTTGCTCCACGCCGAGGGAATACTTTAAACCAGTTTTGCAATCTAGCTGAAAAAGCTGGTTTCTCTATCCAAAGAC